>NC_090932.1:1688027833-1688333411 GCF_040938575.1 Ambystoma mexicanum | reverse complement strand
GCATGGGGGGAACTTCCTGGTGTACACTTCTTGCCCTTATGGTAAGGAAGATGTGACTTGTGACTTCAGGAGGGATGAGGTGATTTTCCAGGTCCATGAGGGCTGCCTTTCCCACCTGAAGCCTCCAGTCCAAATCAGCACTCTGACCAGGGACTTCTCCACCCACCTGGGGGAGGCCGCTGAAATAGCCAAACCAGAAGTCTTTCCAGGCTTCAGGCAGATGGTGGAAGAGAGAGTCAACCTAGCTGATGCCTGTGTGACTCTGGAACAAAAGCAAAAGTTGAAACAAGTTTTCTTGGATTTCCAAGATCTCTTTGCAGTAGACTCATATGACTGTGGTCGCACTGACATCAACAATCCCCACGGACCCTGGAATGACTCCTGTGTTTGTGAAACAATATCGCTTGCCTCTCGCATCACTGGAGTCCCTTACGGAAATAATTAAGAACCTTGAGTCCCGGGGAATAATCCGTCAAGTCCACAGCACCTTCAATAATCCGATGCTGGGAATATTGAAGCCAAACGGCCAGTGGAGACTCTGCGCCGACCTCAGGGAGCTCAACAAACGGGTCCATACTTCCCGATGGCCTCTTCCCTACATTGACCAAGGGCTGGCCCAGATTCAGGGGTCACAGGTATTCACTGCAATAGACCTGACCAATGGATACTGGACTGTGCCTGTCAGCAGGGAGGACCAATACAAACTGGCTTTTACCTTTGGGGGCCAGCAGTACACACGGACCCGGACTCCCTTCGGATACCTTAACTCCGGTAATGAGTTCAATATTTTCCTACACAAGGCCATGCCCAACCTGGGTGCAAGGGGTAACCTGGCTTATGTAGATGATGTCCTCATCAAAAGTTCATCTGTGGAGGAACACATAGCGGAGATCCGTTATGTTCTGACCCAGTTGAGGGCCGCCGGAGCAAAACTTTCCTTTCAGAAAGCACAGTGGTGTAGAACCCGTGTTAATTTCTTGGGGCATGGGATTACTCCTCAGGGTCTCTGTCCCCAGGAAAGGAAAGTGGAAGCCCTCCAAAAATTGAAAGACCCCACAACTCTGCGGGAACTAAGGAGCCTCCTTGGACTGACTAATTACAGCAGAAAGTTCATTGAGGGCTACGCAGAGATCACCAGACCCCTGATTCATCTCCTGAAGGGGGGGTCAAGTGGGAATGGGGTCCAGAACAATCCGAGGCAGTAAGGCAGCTCAAAAGAAGCCTCTCACAAGCGCGTTGCCTAGCTTAACCTGTCAGAAACAAGGAGTTCTTCCTGGAGACGGGGTTCTCTAATACGTGCTTAACGGCAGTATTATACCAAAAGCATGACAAGGTCAATAAAGTAATCTCCTATGCGAGCAAAACTTTATCCTCTGTGGAGGAAAAATTCAACGATTGTGAGAAGGCACTCCTGGCAACGGTGTGGGCATTGAAGAATTACCGCCCGTTTATCCAGGGGGAACACATCATAGTGGAGACTCCACACCAGCCTCTGCAATATCTCTAAAGTGACAGAATCCGGGCCGGAAATGTGAGTAATTCCCGAATTACTTCCTGGATTCTGTCAATGCAAGGCTTTCCTGTGGAGGTCAGATATGGCCAAAACAAGAAGAGTCCCCTCGCGCAAGGTCTGGCTTACTTGCATGATTGTGCCAGAGAAAACTGTCTCGAGGACGAAAGTCTAAAAATAAAGGACAACATGGAGGCATACCTTAATTCCCCCCACAAAGTCTTTGAAGAGGACAAGTGTGAGGGAATGCCCACTGTCTATGTGGATGGATGCTCTTACCATGTTCACAACAACGGGGAGAAAGAACTGGTGGCCGGCGTAGGGAATGCATGGGTGAAGGAGTTCCCAGAACCCTCCACTGGATACAAAATTGGTCCCTGAAGTAGTCAGGTGGCAGAATTGATGGCTGTGCATCAGGCCATCCTCACTGCTGTCCAGCATCAACTCCGCGAACTGGTCATAATCACAGATTCGGATTATGTACGGAACAGGTTCGTGGAGCACCTGGTTAATTGGAAAACCAGAGGCATGTTATGTGCTAACAACAAACCCTTGAAACATGGGAAATTGATCCAAAATATTGATGATCTGGTCACCTCGAATGAGATGACCATCTATTGGAAAAAGATCAAGGGTCATTCCAAAGTAGAGGGACCAGACAAAACTGGAAATGACTTAGCTGATCAGCTGGCCAAAACCGGGGCCATCCAAGGGGATCTAATTGAGATAGAGTCCCTATTGGGGGAAATCCAGGTCACTGCTATCACTAGGTCCCAGACAAATGCTCACCATGATCTGTCAACTGCCCAATGGAGCAAGGAGACCCCTGATGCTGATTCAATTACAGCTCAGAAAGGGGATCCAATAATTGGTAAATTTTACCAGCATATTGAGGACCCTGAGAACTTTCCCCTGACGGATACCGATTACATTGGGAAAGAGGACCTAAGAGTGTTGATGAAATGTCCAAAAATGTTCCGAATCCAAGACGGTTTGCTGGTAAGGAAATCCAAAGCTGGCCACGATCAGTGGGTGGTTCCTACCTCATTCCGAAGCCTGATGTTAAGTCACGCCCATGATGCGGCCACCGCCGGTCATAGGGGGTTTCACACAACATTGGAAATCTTAAGAGAGGTTGCATACTGGCCACACATGGGGCAGGACCTCGACCAATACTTGAAGGGGTGTCTTGTGTGTGCACAATTTCAGCCATCATCCCTCACGCACCGTGCGCCTCTCCAAAAGAGGGGGATGACACTGCCATGGTCAGATTTACAAATTGACTTTGTAGGCCCTGTGATTCGCTCATCTAGAGGAAACAAGTACATGTTGACCGTTACATGCTTGTTTACCAAGTGGGTGGAATGTCTCCCATCCCCAAATTGCAAGGCAGAAACTGCTGCTGCCTTGATGATTAACCACATCTTTTCCCGTTTTGGTCTACCTCAAAGGATTGAGTCGGACAGAGGTAGCCACTTCACCAGTGAAGTGATGACAAAGATGTGGGAGATACTGGGGGTCAAAAGGAAGTTGCATATTGCTTACCGGCCAGCTTCTTCTGGGGCAGTAGAGAGATATAACCGAACCATTGTGAGCATATTAAAGAAGTTTGTGGCAGATTCTGGGCCAAGTTGGGATATCCGATTACCTCTGGTCCTAATGGCCATCAGATCTACCCCTTCATCTGCAACCAAAATGTCACCATTTGAGTTGATGACTGGGCGCAAGATGGTGCTTCCTCAGCATTTGCTCTACAGGACCCAAGAGCAGACACTGATAAATGCCTCCACAACTCATGAGTATGTGGAGAATTTAAGGAAACACCTTCAGCATGCTTTTGCTTATGCTCAGCGGAATCTAGAAAGATCAGCTGATAGCATGAAGACCCACTATGACCTGAAGACTTCCAGGAAGGAATATCAGGTGGGGGACCGGGTCTATTTATACAATTTCCAAAGGAACCAGGCCAAGCAGCGAAAATGTTTGCCTACATGGAAGGGACCCTTTGAGATTATAGACAAAATCTCCCCTGTGGCCTACAAGATCCGCATCCCCAAAGGCGGTTTGGCAGAGGGGGAAGACAAGTGGGTCCACATAAACCAGTTGAAGTGTTGCCATCCCAGGCACACTCTGCAACAACTGGAGGAATCCTCTGGAATCCTAGAGGGTACTGTCTCAGATTAATTCAGTTCTAACTTAAAATATTCTACATATCGCCTATCAAATTCTGAGTTTCTCAATGTGGGTGTTTTTGTTTTTGAATGCAAAAAGAAATGTGCATGTTCATATGTTTTGACTATACATTTATATGCCACCCCACTATATCAATGGTGGGGGAAAAATGTCTATGAATAGGTATTGCCGCTCTTCCTTTGTCATCCTAGGAGAAAGAAAACCTCGAGACTGGCCAAGGAGGACGATCCAGAGACCGGGAGCAGAGACG
The DNA here is from genome assembly GCF_040938575.1 of Ambystoma mexicanum. Taxonomy (NCBI): domain Eukaryota; kingdom Metazoa; phylum Chordata; class Amphibia; order Caudata; family Ambystomatidae; genus Ambystoma; species Ambystoma mexicanum. The sequence goes on along the minus strand of NC_090932.1, from coordinate 1,688,329,458 downwards.
CAAGGGGCCCAGTGTACCGCCCAATACTCCCATCAGGACCGGTGACCGGATGGAGGAAAAGATGCTGAACTGTGCCATCTATTGGAAGAAGATAAGGTAACATCCCAGGTCTTGCGAGTCCCATCAGTGAAACAGAATGGCCATCGCAAGAGGGGGGCTTGTGGGATGTTTTTACCCATGAATCCGAGCCCTACCTCAAAAACTGTGCAGTACTGACATGGAAAACATCATGATGGCCAGAGCTTCCCAGAAAATGCCCAGGGAAAGGCATGAAGAATAGGCTGCCACCCATTTTTGCCGATGTTATGGGCACAGAAGGGCACTGCCTAAAACCACCATTGGACTACCCACACAGTAGCCTGAAACCATTGGGAATGGCAATGCTGATTGCCAAAAGCAACCTAGAATTTTGGGGAATTCATTTTCTTGAATCCCAAAAATGGGTGCATTACCAGTACTCACCACTATCAGAAAGCCGGCGTTTTAAAACAACACCAGACTTTTTTGTGTAAAACTGAATAAATGAACCCAAAGCAGGCCAAAGAAAGACTTACTGAGAGGTGGATACAATGTAAAGTTATTTCTGAAGTGACTTGAAGGTTTATAACAAGACTGGCTGAGCTGTGGATTTCAGCAGTTTAAGTAAATTTGGACTGAAAGACACTAAAAATCTAAATGTTTAAAGAAATGAGTGACCTACTTCTGAGAGTCACATAGGTTGCAATTGTTTAAATGTCATAGTTTGAAACTTAGAATCAGTATTCTAACTGCATATGTAAAGATGGTTAGTTTTATTTGAATGCAGAAAACTGGGTAACTAAAAGTGACATTAGCTGGGGCCTGGCTTAAGGAACTGAATTCTGCCCACCAGCTACCCCCGACAGGAGTTGAGACTTGCACAACAGCAGTTCCCAGGCCTAGCTGCCTTTTGCTGTTCCCACCAAAAGGGATATGACACTTCTCTGATTGAATTACCAAGGGACTGTTAGAGACTAAACATAGGACCCAGGCAGAGGGTTTATTGAAGTGGCCATAAATGGCTTCCTCTTGAACAATGGGCCTTCCAGGGCCCAGGCAAATGTTTTATGATGGGGGCCGTAAATGTGGCTTCCTCCTGGAAGGAAAGGGGAGGAGCACTGCATGTGAGAACAAGCTGGCTTGGCAGAAACTGGGAGGGGGAGAAACTGGAGACAGAGGCTGAGCTTGAAGAAAGTGGAAAGACTGGTTTCTGTACCGTGTGACCTGAAAAGACACACCCCTGTAGCCAGAATATGGTCTTAGAAAAAGATGAATAACTCATAGTACGGACTTGTCATAATTATTTAAATGATACCATAATTCTTGTGATTTTTCTGCCCACATTTTAAGAGGTTTTTAGAACCGGTGGCATGATCTGGGGGCAAACTAGCAGTTAAGAGGGTATTACTTAAAATGTCTGCATGTGAAAAGTCTGATACTTCATCAATCAATGCCTGCATGCCTTGCACACATTTGGGTAAATTTGAGTAAGAATCTGATATTGGTAACTTGACCAAAAAGTGAAATATGTTGCCATTTCTCAATGCAAGCTCTCAGGAAGAGCAGATTTGAACAGGGTATATCTCATGTGATATGTGATGGGTGCATGTAATTTTAAACAAATGTGTACCTGTGCAAATATGTCTTTTGGGTCAAAATATAGATTGTGTGTAATTTGACAGGGGTGGGTTCTCTGTACCATAAACAGACCTCATCATGATGACACTTCATTTCATTCCCCCAATCAAGGGGAAGAGGAGGAAGTGGCCAATGACAAGTGGAGAGGGGTAGGGCCTAGGAAGCTAGCCTCTCCACCCATTTTCAAAACAAATAAAAGCAGACAGTCAGGACAGATAGGGACATTCTATTCCATCTGCTGCGGGACGCTCTGCCGGGAAAATCCATACTTTACCTCCATCAACCTCCAGAGAGCCAACATAGAGACTTCAATCTATCCACCTTCAGAGACCAAGACTTTACTTCAGAATTTGTAGCAGAGAGGTCAACTACAAGCTAAATCCCTCTTTAGCAGGCCTCAAATCATTGCCATTATCACAGCCAGGCGAGCTGTTTGAATTCTTTGCAAGAACTCTTGCCATTTGCCAGAGAGCAGTGTTGTATCCAGAGAGAGACCAGCTGAACCGGAGACCGCTGTATCCGGACCCACAGACCTGATCAGAACCAGAGACCCAGACCAGCAGAGTAGAGCTGACCGAGACGCTGTGCGCAGAGACCGTCCGTGGCGAGTGAAGAAAACCTGACCAGATCCGTGGCGAGGCCCATTCTAGTCCTAAATATATTGTGAGTACCTAGCAGAACTGTGCAGAACCAATCTCTTAGTTAAAATAATCTAATCCAATCTATTTTAATCTAAGTAGAACTGCCTCCTAACTGTCACCTGTCATTTTGTAAAGCTGTCACCTGTCATTTCTAGCTGCTAGCTGTCACTTGTCACTTTGAACTTTAAAATTTCAAATCTGAAAAATGACCTTTACCATATCGCTCATATCTCCGTGACCGTTTGTCTTAGAGACTTGCAGTAACTTTCCTCTGAAAGCTGGGAATCTTGGATTTTCAACGAACCTAGAACCGCATTCCTATTCCATAGACTTTTGCCGCAATCGCGAAAAACGCACTCGCGAATTTGCCGCGATTTGCAAATTTCTCCACGTGTGAAAACAGCAGCTTCCTTGCTTTCCTTGCTAAAAATTCGTTTGACTCTTAAGAACCATCCCTGAATCATTGCTAGAGTGAGCCTGGACTAATATTAACTTGATACCACTCACCCTGAACCTCAAGAGGGAATTAAAAGCATTTTAGAATATTTTTCACTTCATTGCCAGCACATATAAAAGCATTTTGGGCCTGTGTTTCAAACTTCTGTAGTCTAAGCTTGCTGGGGTGAACTGAATTACATTTGATTGCATTTCTGAGAACTGTGTGCTGTCCTTCCATTTCCTTGCATTGCATAAAAGGGGGGGTGAATTGCCAGAGAAAAGTGATTACATTGTTTGTTGAAATCATATTGAGTATTTTCTGTATTGCATTTTTCATTCAACATTTCATCCATCTGAACTTATATAAAGTATTCTCTTCCACCTTATTCTTCTGTTCCTATTCACAAGTGTGCTAGTGCCAGACTATCCATCATTGATTACTGCTCAGATTAAGTGTGATATTCAATTATTAATTATTATAAAGTGTGATATATATATATATCTATTATTTAAATGATCAAATTAACCTTTTAAACTTGCAAAACAGAACTACTTCTTGGCTCAGCGGGGTCAGGGGGATTCCAAGAGAGGGGTGTTATATAGGGGTAGTCATCCAGAACGCATGAACTGGACATGAAGATATATCAATAAGGGTTTCCATTCAGTATCCCAGACTAGGCATTGACTTAGCTGTAGTGTTGAATTGAATCCTCTTACACAGGAGTAGTAATCGGTGTAAAGTGACACCGCCTATGTTGTAGGCAGCTAAACCTGTGGGGGCAGTGACAACAGCTGACAGTTTGTTGTTTGTCAATTGTTGAAGGAATTTACTGATGATTTTGATTAAGAATGTTTTGCCAGAACCAGCTTCACCACTGACGTACAGTAGTATAGGTATGTAATTTTGGCAGGTGCATTCTTTGTTTTCATGTTGTACACCATGTGCAATTTCTTTTGTTACTTCTTCAAAAATGCTACGTTGTTCATTGTTTCGTTTTGATTGTAGTATAGTTAAGTCTTCTTTATCTTCATACTGACACATAGTGTTTTCTACTTCTGTCATAGCTAATTCTGCCTCATTTGTTATTAGTGGCTCTCCCAGTGGTTCTTGGCTTCCTGTTACAGAAGGTTGACTACTGTCCGGAGTTTCCTTATCTAGTTGGGCCTGCGGTTCTTCTTCGTGTTGCTGTTCATTGTGCAACATTGTTTTGTACTGTGTAAAGTTTACATCAGTTATAGTGCTTTCATTTGCTTTGAAAGCGTCTTCATAGGAGTCATAGTTATCTAGTAGTTCTTTTCTCCATGGTTTAAAGAGTTGTAGCAGGGACATGTAATATAGTTCTTTATGTTGAGGAGTCTTTAATGACAATTTAATAAGATTAATTACATTTGGTTTGGTGAGTTTTACTAAGCTGCCTTCACAATTTGTTACTCTGTATCTACCTTTTTTTTCATTGGGTTTTATATTATTTTTGTGTGTGAAGTTTTGGCTATGTGATTATAGAAACATGGTCTCCAAAGTGGTTCTTCTGTTTGGGTAGTATGTGTCCAGCAAATTGTTTTTAAAATGTATTTGGCTGTTGGGATCATGTTTGGCTATTGTTTCTATATCTTCGTATGATTATAGAACTCTTTTTCTAGATTTAGCTGGACCAAGACATAGCCATACTATATTTTCAGATTTACCATACAATGAAGTACCAGTTAAACGATCAGCTGCTTCATAAGATCCACATTCTCTGTGGGAGAGCATTTTTATGCCCAAGCTGTATAATTTTTGAGACAGTGTTTTTCTGATGACAGGTCATTCCAGAGGTCTTGTAGCTCTGTTTTTTCTGCTTTGGTTAAGTATGCTGTAACATATCGTGCAACGGCAGTGAAATTGTCTGCAATGTACTGCACATCTATGTTTGCATTCCATAAGTGGGCAATGATTGCATTGTAATCATTGATATATTTTTCATCTTCTGTCCTTTTTATGTGATATGTATTTTTAGGTGATTTGCCTTTAACACTATGTCTAACTGAAGACATGAAGCTATTCACTTGACCTGTTTTTGTAACTGATCTAGGGAAACCAAAGTGGCATTTGGTGTAATATTTTCCTTTGTTTTTGTATTTGCGATGACAATATTTGCCACATTTGTATCTTTGAAATTGTAAAATTTGTGCTTGGAGATCACTATTTGTTGCTTCTGATGGAATTTGACAAGTGATATATTTTTCAATAAACTGTAAAATAGTGGTGTCACTGTCTTGACCAAATTTAGGAGCATCTTTAATCTATGAAAGCATGTGGATATGTGGTGCTCCTCTGGCTTGGTATTCTTTTCTCCAAAAGAAGTATTGCACTTCTCCAAAAGGAGGAGCAGTTTTATTACAAATCAAGTGTAGCATAGCAATGAAGCGATGGTGAAAATATCTTGAAACATTAACAGGATCTAGAGAACAAAGTTGTCCAGGTGTTAGTATATCTATGTTTTGTTTTTGTTTGATATGCGTAGGAAATCATGTAAATCATCCCATGCATATTCTGCACAACTTAGTGTAACAAACCAAGTGGGTGGCCCAAGGTTTCTTATCATACAACGTACATCTCCGTGACGTTGAAACCAGTATTCTTTAGTACCACGCATATTTGCCAATGGATTTGTAATATTTGATTGTAAAACCTCATCTTTTTGTTGCACTTTTTGTAATAATTTTGTAGCTGACATATTTTGAAAGAGGGATCCTGATTTTAATGTGTGTGCAACTCCATAACATAAAGATGCTAGTTCACTTTCAAGGAGTAGGTGGAAAATGTATTCCACATTTTGTCTAAATCTGGGATCTTCAGAATACATCTGTAATGAGCGATATTCTGATGCTGATATTTGAATAGGTCTATCATCATACCTTCCTCTTTTGCCAGTAGGAAAGAGTAGAGGAAAAGCATGTGCTTCTATACTTTTTTCCCATATGCTGATTGGTGATCCTTTTGTTTGACGCATTTGGTTCGTTTGTAGTGTATCTTCTACAGTGTCATTAGAATGCAATGGTTGAATTGTATAATGGTCTAAAGTATTGGATATTGTAGCAGGATCTAGGAGCTCAAATTGACCAGCTTCTTGTGTCTCTTGAATTATTTCATTGGTATCCTTCAAGTTTTCTTCAATATTAATTTCTTTGTAGCATTCATTATTGTCTTTTAGATATTGCAAAGCTTGTCTAACTTTATGTAAATGTACCAGTTGTTGCCAATTTATTTTGGCTTTTGTAGGTACACCATTTACTAAGATAATTAAAGATTGCTCAATTGGACGTTGCACTCCTAGAGTGTGTTTGTTCCCTCCCTGACTTATATGTGTAAAATGAATAAAAGGAACACTCCCTGGACAGGGAATAAGGCACAAAAGAGCCGGTTGCGAGAGTTCAAGGAAAGTTTATCTAGATCTCTGAGAGCGCTCTGACCACATCAAGGTTACACCACATTATATAAGCACATTGACATATCTAACATATGATGCTACGTTGGACCCGGATTGGTCAGCCAGGGTGGTGTCTTAGGCGTGGGCATCATCTCTTCCTCCGGGTTGGTTGCTTGGTTGGTGGGAGGATTGACGTCAGACATCTGTGCTCCGGATGGGTGAAGGTCAGGTCGCTGTGAAACATGGTGGTCACTATATAAGATAAGAAAATACATTCTAAATAATGCATGCACTAAATAATGGTTGATCAAAAGACACTCAGTAGTTTTTCATGTCACTATACAAATTACACAGGTATCTATATCATCTGTAACGCTTGGGTTATACAGATCACAGGTTTACGGGTCTTGACCACTATAATACTGTCATTGAACTGTGGGGTTAGTCGCACAAGAATCTCAGGTATGTTGCATTTGTTAGTATTAGGCACAATATACTGCAGCAGGGGTCTAATGTTAGTTGGGGGTCTGTTTGGTGGGAATCATAGCATGGTCAGCGGTCTGGCACATGAAAGGGATATCTTGCAAGGACACAGGGTTACAATGGCAATAAGTTTCAACTGGCGAGGGTAAGAGGGTAAGTACACTTTTGTGGAGATGGACGAGCTACGTGCTTGGCTCATGTTGGTTCACATGCAGGACAGTGATCTCAGAGGAAAAGAGATGTGTTACATTTATTATTTGTTGCAAGCATCTCCAGCTTCAGCGTGAGAATGGAGCTGCAGAGTTTTCCAGTCAGAGTGGGAACAAGGGTGGGGGCCATGTGCTTCGAGCTGCTGCGGCGGGGAAAGGGAGAGAGGCATTTTGTACTATTGCAGTGAGGCCTGGTCACCAAGATGGAGTCGAAAGGGGGTACAAAAAATGGATGCCCCGTGTCCTGCTCAGTTGTCCCATCTATGCGAATGTAACCCAAAGTTAACATCACTTAAGGGCGAGGGGCGTACCCGTCACTGGAGGCACTTGGTCCGAGTTTTGTACTGAGAAGTGATGTCAGCGAGGGGCCCACTGGCCCCTCGCTCCCACACATTCCCCCCTTTCGTTACATCTAAAGTAACGAATATTTTTATTTTTTATTCTTTTCATTCTCCCTTCGGTAGTACTCAGCCTCCGACACAGCCTCGTCCCACGCGGGGGTGCCTTTTATTGGCATCCACGCTCTGCATACACTTCTTAAGCTATTTCCTCTTCTGGCATATTCGTCTGGTGTACACATTAAGTAAATTCCTCCATCCCCATGTAGATCCACCCATACTTCTTGGTACCATTGCAAATCCCTTGGTTCTTTTATCGTTGTATTATGCAAATTATAAACTATATTCCCATATTGCCTGTAAATTGCTGTCATCCTGTATTGTGGTGTAGTGTACTCCCCTGTTTGTATTTGTGCATCTATCATGGTAGCTACCGTTGTCGGTTGGCCCATTGTTACCATCATCATAGCTGAGGTTAGCATACTTTTCTCACAACACCGGAGTCCCAGTTGGCACACAGAGAAGAACAGGAGCACAAAGACGATGATGGGGACCAGTATTTTCATTGCCACATTTACCCATGATGGTATCCAACTGAACAGATTGTCGAACCGCGTGCTTTCTTCTGCGCCTCCTTCTGTTCTCATCCTTTCTCCTAAATTGTGTACTGCTGTTATCACATGTGAGAATGTCCCGTTATCAGCATCTTCAGTTGGCACGAATGTGCAACACGCCCCCCCAATTTTTTGGCAAACACCACCGTCCATTGCCGTGAGGAGACATATCTGTTTTGCATTGTCATTAGGTGCAGTGCGCGGAGCTCTATTTTTATCACGTAGAACCCTTCTTCGGTGTCGTTAGCCAGTTGTATGAGCTCCCAGCGCACTATCTGAAACCATTTGGCATTCGTTCGTGCTTGCAGTCCCGGGACAAGGAGTGAGGCGAAAAATGTCTCTGCTGACGAAAAGAGCTTGTATTTCTGTGGGATCTCAGCGAGGAGCTTCGTTGATTCGGATGAGATGTAATTGGAGGATCTTTTACTTTGTGTGAATCTTCTCTTTAGTTCATATTCTAACAATAGTTCATACGCTGGAGCTTCTGTTATTATTAGTTGGGGCACTGTCGATGGTTCAGCCGATTGCCCTGCTGCCGATATGCCAGCTGATTGCCCTGCTGACCCTTGGATATGGCTCTCTGGTATTACCATCAGGGCTGTGTGGAGTGTGGCTAGAGCACAAGTTCCTTTCCACGATGCGGGGAGGTGCAGGTAGGCTTGTTTGCCACAAACCCAATACATATCCATTAGTGCAGCGGTGCCTTTCTTCATGTCAGGTATGATTACCGTCTTGTTACATTTCCTTGTCTCCCCCATGTTCACTCTTCCCTCCCCATGGAAACACAGTTCATGTGGCACTTTTTTCTGTATTTTGATAGGTTTTTCTAATGCTGTGACCCACGTTAGCTTTGTGACATGTTGCGACCAGATGGGGTCACATACCTCCTTTATCCATTGGAAAGTGTCATTGGATAGGCCTCAAAGTGCTTCTGCTTTGCATTCGATAGTTTCTTCGTGCCACTTATTTTCTGCATATCGCATCCCCTTGATGACAAGAAATGGTTCCTTAAGGCAAATTACTCCTTGGCGTCTGCTTGTGCTTGTTCTCTTATTCTCCAGTTTTTTCAATGTGACGGTGTGCGCTTGGAACGTGCTCTTTATTCTGCACAAAACCAGATGAATTAAACATTGGGCCTCCGACAAGGGCACTTCCTGCGGTACTAACAGTTTGGGTTTACCTGATGCATGCGGAATGAGTGAACAGACGTAGCAGCATTCATTTGTTGCTTGCTTCGCCGTAGCACTCATGTCGGAATACCATTTATTTGATTGATGTGGGTTGCAGGGATCTTCTATTTCGTCTAACCCCAGGTCATGATAAATGTCGTATCTTTTCCCTCCCAACTCCCTTTTTCTCCTCCTTCTCCCTTCCTTGTCATTGTTTTTCACCTTTTTGTAATGTATTGGAAACATTCCAGCCCAGATTGTATTACTGTTATTCAATATGACATGTGTATCTTCATCAGTAGCAGCAATGTCCCGTGAAGTAGGGTGTGTGGTTGTCTGTGAATGTGTACTGGTGTTAGTTAAATCATTTGGCCAATAATAATCTCCATCGTATTCGTTAAATTCATAAGCATCACTCATATTTACGTTCCGACGTAATAATGATACACTTGTTGGTCCTACAGTGGCATGTTCTGAAGGTTGCATCAAATCTGTATTGTTAATGTTAATCTCATGTGATTCTTTCCACATAGTCTTCTCCCCAGTCCATATCAAGTGCTTCCCTTCTCGTATCATATTAGCCCCGCGCCCACCCTTGTGCATGTCATTAACCAAAGACAGAAGGGTATAATACCAAGCCATAAAAAACAACATTACTGACAACAAAACTGCAGCACATTTTAAAACACATTCAAAATTACTGAACCTATTAGCCTTAATGGCGTCCCTATCACTATCTAGCATTAATTGGTTCTCCGTGATTGTGGTTCGTTGGGCCATTTGTCACCTGGAGGGGCGATATAAATTCATTAAGTCACTACAATATATACATGTATTTACATTTCTTGTTCATCTTCACATTTAATCTTCATTTTTAGTCATGGTTGCTCGTTTTCTCTATTACACATTTGCTTTTACTATGGAGAGGAGGAGAGTGAAAGAGTGATGGAGAAAAGCATGGAACAATAATCGAAAGGAAGGAGAGAGGGAGTGTAAAGAGTAGAGAGGTGTGGAGAGGATATCGAACAATCAAAAAAGGAAAAAAAATGGAAAATGGAAAAGAAGGAAGTAGGAGATAAGTCATGCAAAACAAGATGCATATCATAACTTTTATCTCTGCAGGTTCTCTTTACTGACAATTTGGTTTTCCCTTTTCAACCTCATTTGTGGTACCAGTGGCACCATCTTGCTCCTCCTGGGGGATTGTACTATCACATCTGATAAGTGCACCCAATACTTCAATCCTTTCACCGTCACTGCAGTGGGTGTACTATAGATGACCTCATAAGGACCATGAATCCTAGGTGAATTCCACCTCCTTACAAAGCTGCGGACGTACACTTGTGCTCCTGGCATCAGTGGGCCGCTTGGGCTGTCGGTGGCTGGTGTGGTAGTATCAGTAGCCACATTTTCAGTAAAAGGCGGTGCTATTTGTCGCGCTATGCTGCATACTGCGCATGTCAACTGAGTTAGGTATTCCTTGAACTCTTCCCCCAGCACTGTGGCAGCCCTGTGCACATCCGATGCTATTCTAATCGGGGATACTGGCGTGTGTATTCGCCTCCCAGTTACAATTTCGTGGGGGCTCAGATGGTGGTCTTTACATGGTTGCGTCCTGAGTTGGAACAGTGATAGGGGCAAGCAATACACCCAGTTCTTCTTCAGTGTATTACACAACTTGGATAACTTACTCTTCAGCAATCCGTTGATCTTTTCTACCACTCCATTTGCCATCGGATGATAAATTGAGCATAGTTTTTGTTTTACCCCCAAGAGTATTGTCACTTCCTTAAAGAGGTCATTCACGAAGTGCATACCGTTGTCTGATCTTATCACATTGCATATTCCCCATCGGGAAAACACTTCCCGAACAAGGAACTTTGCCGCACACTTCGCGTCTGGGTGGGGACATGGGCCCGCTTCCACCCATCTTGAAAAGGGGCATACCACCACAATCAAATATCTCGCTCCATTACACCGCTCTCCCATATCAGCATAGTCTATATGGAGCTCTCTAAATGGTCCTGTTGGTCGGGGAAGTGTATCACGCAGTGTTCTCAACGTCATCCCTGAATTATATGTTTGGCATGTTATGCATTCTACGATGAATTTTGACAGGTGCTCCTAGATGTCTGCGGCAATGTGTTGTTTTGCTACATGGCCGGGGAAATGCAGCTGTTGAAATGCTATTTCTAGTAATTCTACGGGCATTACTACCTTTCCTGTTGTCTCCTGCTTCCAAATGAGGTCTGTGGCTGATTCTTTACATCCCCGCTTGCTCCACAATTATTGCTCCTCCTCTTTGTAACTCTATTATATGCGCTATTGGTCTGTTGCTGTAGGCTTCTTCTAGTGGGTTTGTAATGGTTGCCTTTACAACGCATTCGAGTGTTGGTGTTACATTGAAATCTAGACCTCCTTCGCCGCTGCGTCGGCTGCCACGTTTCCCAATGAGATTGCATCTGTGTTGTTGGTATGGGCCTGGCATTTCACCACTGCCACTACCGATGGTACTGCTAATGCATCTATTAACTCATTCAACAATGCTGCATGCTATACTGGAGAACCGTCCGCCCTCCTGAACCCCCGTCTATGCCACCGTGACAACCCTGAGTGGAATGTGGTAGTTGCATATGTTGAGTCTGAGTATATTGTCACTGCACATCCCTTAGCTGTTTGTAGTGCTTCGATCAGTGCAGCTAGTTTGGCTGCCTGTGCAGAGTAATGGGATGGGAGGCGCTTTTGCACAATCGTCTTATAGTCATCTTCTTCCATGCGCACTACCGCCATCCCTACGGGTTTTTCCCTGTTTCGGGGTTTATTGATGCTGACCCATCGATTAAATATATTTCTCCCTCCTTTAGGGCATTTTCACTTGCTTTTGGAATGTCATCACCTTCCCCCTCATATGTGGCACAATCGTGTTCCTGTATGTCCTCTTTCGTGCATGGCTCTGTAGTGAATGTTGCTGGGTTTACTGTTTTGCACCTTACAACGTATACGTTGTGGCTCGAAATTATTATTTCATATGCTGTTACTCTCTGTGTTGTTAGTGTTGATTTTGGTCGCTCAAGAATGGCGAATAGGGAATTCTCTGCAAATAGCGTTACTGAACATCCCATGACAATGGTGGCGCTCTTTTCAATCGCGAAGGACGCAGCTGTGAGAGCCTGTTCGCACGTGAAATGGCCTTGCATTACTGGATCTAGTGTCCCACTATAATAAGCCAATGGTTTGTGACCTAGTGATGTTTTCTGCGTCAGTACTGCCATCATCAGTGTCCCATCACAGTGTGAAAACAAGAAAAATTCCCTATCATAATCTGGGTCCGCGAGAACTGGGGCATCAGCAATGAGGCCTTTTAATTTAAAATACTGTGTCATCATGTCATACGTCCATTTTATTGCAGCTCTATTTTTCTGTGCTTCTTTTAACGCTTGTAGTAAGGAACGTGTGTATACCGCGTAATCAAGGATCCATGTCCGGCAATAGTTACAAATGCCAAGAATCTTTTGCATGTCTTTCACAGTTTTTGGGATTATTATGTTGCATATAGCAGCTGCTCTGTCTGGGAGTATTTGCTTCCCATCTTTTGATATTAACTGTCCGAGGTACACAACCTCTGCGAGGCAGTATTTCAATTTTCCTTTGCCCACCTTGTACCCCTTGGTAGCTAGCACGTTCAGTAGTGCTATTGAGTCTTCTCTGCACTTTTCTTCTGTATGGCTGCAGACGAGTAAATCGTCTACGTATTGAATGATGGTGCTTTCCACATCTATATTTCCAATGTCTTCACGTAGCACCCTGTTAAAAATGCTGGGGCTCTCGCAATACCCTTGTGGGAGTCTGCAATGTTCATACCTGTTGTTCCCTAACGTGAACGCTGTCAGGTATTGGGATCCTGGGTCAAGTGGGATGTAGAAGAAGGCATTCTTTAAATCAATTACAGTAAAACATGTTGATTCTTTAGGTGCTGTCCAGTCATTTGGTCGAAAGACATTTGGTTGAAAGACAAATGGTCGACGGAATTTGGTCGAAAGCCAAATGGTCGATTTTTTTATTTATTTATATATATATTTTTTAGGTTTTCGTCTAGGGAAAAAAAGGGTTTTTTTAGAAAAAAAAGTAAAAATACAAAAAAAAAATAATTCAACCATTTGTCTTTCGACCAAATGGTGTCGACCATTTGTCCTGTCGACCTTTTTTTTCGACCAAATGACTGGTAACCCTTTAGGTATGCTGCACAATATTGATGCTGGGTTAGGCACTAATGGGAACTCTTTTTGAATGACCTCATTGAGTGGGCGGAGATCTTGGATCTTCCTCCACGCCCCTCCTTTTGCTTTTTTGATCGGGAAAATTGCCGTATTACACAGGGAGTTTGATGGCACTATTATTCCTTGTTTTAGAAGTGCATTTATGGTTTCCCTAATTCCCTCCTCTGCTTCTCTCGATATGCGATATTATTTTACCCTCGGCGGTATTGCACCTGGCTTGAGTTTTATTTTTATAGGTGTTACCTTATGCAGTAACCCTACATCGTGGGGCCCTGTGGTCCAAATTTCAGGTGCTACCCTTGCCATGTCTTCCTCAAATATAGTCAATGGGGCATTGACGCTAGCCATGAGTGGGTTGTGTACCTCTCTGTACTGGATCATAATGTCACATGGTATACTTATTTCCATTATTATTTCTCCGTCATCTTCACTATCAGTGAATAATTCTTCATCAGTTATGTCTCTTAGCATTATGTTTGGGTCTATGCATAACACAGTTCTCCACTCGCACACATGCGCGTCCAGTCCTATGACCACAATACGTTTGCAGGATACCTGAACTGTCTCGATGTCTATGGACATTATCGTGCCTGGCACGACACCTGTGTGTGCAATTGGGCGGAATATGAAATCTGATGGTGTTCTCCATCCTTTTCTCGTTATCTCCGGTACCACTCATGCTAATACCTTGATGCCATAAATAAACATGCTTATATCAATGGGTATTCCTCGCACCACAACTTCATTCATCACTGTGCTGATCATCAACATGGCTCGTACTGGGCATACTCCTGGGGTTGAACACACTATTCCTCGTTCTGTAAAAGAGATGGTCATATTTAATTTGCTTAACAAATCTCTCCCCAGCAAATTGATCGGCGCGTCTTCGTGGTACAGTAAGGGTGCGCGCACAGTTTTTCCTCCCACTGTTATATCAAGATCTTTAGTGTAAGGAACTTTTAAAATAGCCCCAGAGAACCCCTTCGTCTCCAAATTCCTGCCTGAGAGCGGAAACCGCTCTTCCATAAGACATGACTTCTCTGCTCCTGAGTCTACCATGAGGATAAACTGCTTATTTCCTATCTCTGCCCCCACTAGTGGTTCCTCTTCTGCATGTAAGGTGGTGGATAGGACACGACACGCACATGTTCCCTGTGGGCTGTCCTAATCTGAATGTATTTCTTGCCCTAGCACTGAAAAGACAGTGGGCCTCATTACGAGTCGGCCGTACCGGAATCCAGTGATTCCGTGACGACGGTCACTCCACTTCTGCGACCGCGCAACACACCGAGGTGGAAACGGAGTCACCGCCGTCATGTAAACACCCACGCACATGGACTTTACACCACAGAAAACGGTGCTAAACCCGTGTCCACCCCCGCCGACACGGAAACACTAGAAGCGGAAACACCAACACCGGAAGTGGAAACAGCATGACCGTGGGAAAAAAACAGAAATAGAGAGGCGGCCATTATATAAAGCACAATCCACTGCCATCCTCAGACACCACAGGTCATATTACCTCTCTGAGACTGACAACTCATCGAATGACATCCAGGATACCAGCATGCAGACAGCGAAAGCCGCGCTTTAGTGAGGCTGAGCTCACAGTTTTGGTGGACCACATTGTTGAGCATGCAGAAATGCTCTTTAGTGCAGATCAGCGGCATGCTACTCAGCAAGGGCGCAAGGAGGTGTGGGCGGAGGCAGCACGCAAGTACACAGCGGTCGGTGTGACCACACGCTCTGTGAAGGACTGCCATAAGAGGTGGGATGACCTCAGGCTCCGGGTGCGCAACCTCATGACTGCACACCGCCAACACAGCACTGGCACTGGTGGAGGCCCTGCATCCCCTCTCAAGTTGCAACCGTGGGAGGAGCGCTGCAGCAGTGTCATGCACCTCGAAGGCATCCACGGCATAGGAGAGGCAGAGGCAGGAGTGAGCCCACCTGCACATGCTTGTAAGTGCACATAGTACAAAGCCATAAGTGTGAATGGGAGTGACCCAATGGACCCACTCACAATGCCCCTCCAACAGGGCAGGAGCGACCCAATGGACCCACTCACAATGCCCCCCCCCAACAGGGCAGGAGGGACCCAACGGACCCACTGACTGGCCAGATGACAAGTAGCACATCCCCAAAGCATGAACCCTGGAAATGCACACAGTGCGTGCCTGACTGGAAGCAGACACACACACACACCTGAGTGCATCAATCGTCACAAGTGTGTACATGCAAGTGGTAATGGATTATCATGTTGGATGCATGTGATGGACACATCTAGTAACATCACACAACTAACAGCATGCCCTCTGTATCCCCACAGTCGAGACAAGTGACAGCGACAGCCAAGAGGCAACGCAGCAGCCACCTGCACGTGCCCAACTCAGCACTTCTGCCCAGGAGGATGATGCTAGCTGCTCCAGCACACAAGCACCGGCTGCATCTGGCACACCGTCTACATCAGCCACACTGGCTACATCAGCCACACTGGCTACATCAGCCACACTGGCTACATCAGGCACACTGGCTACATCAGCCACACCGGCTACATCAGGCACACCGGCATACGCCACCATGCCCATGCAGGCACCCACCCTAGCCCCGGATGATGATTCGCAGCCCATCTGCACAGCTGAGGAGGCTGCATCAAGTGATGGAAGTGCCCCGGCCATGCAGGCCGAAGCAGTACAACAGGGTGAGGGGGACAACATGGATGAGGTGTCACCCATCCATGGCCTACAGTTCAGCCCCCAAGAATGGCACAGTCCCCTGCGCTCCCCAACTCCCTCCATGGCTGTGCTCAGTACACGCTTGCAGCACTTTGAGCAACAACAGGCCACCCTGACGCAGCTGGTGGAAAGTCAGCTGGAGGAGGCCAGGCTGCAGCGTGAGGAGGCCGTGCATCAGCGGGAGGAGGCCAGGCTGCAGCGTGAGAGCAATGCTACGTCAGTGCGGCGGCTCTCCAGGTCGATTGGACGATTTGCGGCCACCATTGTCACCCTGGCACATCATGTCAGGGAAGGGAACAGTGTGCAATCCAGCATTGCTCAGTCAATGTTGGTAGCCCAGCAGGCGTATCAAGGGCGCTTGCCCACAGTCACACCGACAGTCACCTCAGCCAGCACCACGCCATCCAGCTCTGCCACTGCCAGAACACGGAGGTGTTCTAGTCGGGTGACTGGAGCCGCCAGCAAGGACACGGCACCGCATAAGCGCCCCCGCAAATAGTGGCATGTGGGGATGCCAGTCAACATGACATTTGGGGACACCATGGGTGTAGGGGGGTGGGTACGTTTGGGTGGTGGCGGAGGTCCATTAGGGGGTTAGTTGTTTGAGGCCTGGTTGGAGGTGTGTACGTTTGGGTGGTGGGTGGGCACGTGTGTACAGCTTATCTACCCAATGCACTTTCTTACCTGGTTTATCGAAAATACAACACCTTTGAAAAGTACCATAATGAGTGGACATCTGTCATTTCATATGCAGTACAATTAAATGGTATTTACGGTCCTAAATTTTTATTGTCCCTACGGGTCGGCCATGTGTTTTTAAACATTAATCGGTCGATCGTAGTATAATTTGCTATGGACCCTACCCGACCTTTCGTCCACTAAAAAAACAAAAAATCTCACTTTTACATATATAGACAATTATCTTCATATTATGGTTCTCTAGGGCTGCAAAGCACGCGGACAATATACAAAGATGGAGTGTAAAATTCAACTTCTCAGAGATGGCTTTACACACAATGTTGCAAAGTAAGAATGTATGCACGTTCACAGTGAAGGTTAGCTGCTTCAATGTATTGCTCGCAGGACGGAGTGGCCCACGACTCGCAGTATAAGGTTCTATTGTTTTTTTACCTTGACAGACAGGCACCGTGCCTAAAGACTTCTTTTGAAGGAGGGGTGCAATAACGTGAGAGATGATAAGGATGAAATTTCAGAAACTAGACCAATTTTCATGTTTGTTCACTATAAGAAAGATCGATGGCACAGACGGAGTGGTATTTAGGGACTGCATTATGCCTAGACAATGAAAAATACAAATCTAATGTAAGTAACCCTTTAGATGATTTTATACCGGAATATATTAACAATAGCATAGCATTAAAGGCCGGTTAAGTTGTACTTGTTCGTTCAATGTGGCATTTTGTACCGCGCACTATCAACGCCGAAGTGCTCCCCTGGCGCCCAGGCGGCTCTGAAAAAGGTGGAAGAGAGGGGGCGGGTTAGTGGGAATAACGTAACATACTCCATTGCACTCTCCTCGCTAGCAAATAGTTTCAGGCCCAATAAATAAAATGAATAATTTTAATGAAGATCGGCTGGAGAGACTAATTTATGTATTTTAATACAGGTACATCCTTCCATTCTGCCAATGCCATCATTTCCAGACCCCGGCCGACAGGTTCTTCAGCTGCCAGGTGCAGTTCCATGTCAACAACTTCACCACCCTGACCATTTTATGGGACGATCGGCAAGGACCAATATTCCCAACCGTTTCAGTGGTGTAGTGCCTCGTTGTTGGAACGGCCTTGCGATTATCAGTGCGACCATAGTGCTTCTTTTATCGTAAAACGACACCCTGTGTACCACAAAGGAACAGCACGTAACTCAAGATGAACTTTTGCAGATCGAGAGCAAAGACAATTGCGAATCGCTGAATATTCTCTAAACATTTGACGTCAAATAAATGTACTTTACCAATTGTACAATCTTGCTGTTTGCTTTTAAACCACAGTTTCATATTCCAAATTGTGGCGCGCTGTGTTGTGAGATGATCTGTGTTGTTTTACGGGTTCTGTGTGAAGTCGCGTAGAAGTGGACTGGGTGCGTTTGGCTACGCAGCCCAGTAACGTCACGGAGAGAGGCGGGGAATATGAATGCTTTGTTGATGTCAGGCTCAGGGGCGGGGGATATGATTTAGTGCCGCAAAAGCAGGTCAGCCAGGGCGATGGGGCAAGTGATAGGTTTATCACCTAATGTCGGCGTACAGCAGCCTGATTTATTGTTTGTTTAGTGGACGAAAAGTCAGGTAAGGTCCCTATGAAATTTTTCTACGAACGACAGATCCATGCCTGAAAACACATGGCTGGCCCGTAGGGACAATTACAATTTGGTCACGGAAATACCCTTTATTCATTTAGTGGCATCACCATATCCCTGAAATGCTGTGGATGTGCTGTCTCTCAAAAGTAAATGCGAATCAGTGCATCCCGTGCTCGTTGTCCATCTAGTGGACCCCCAGGAGGTGGTTGTGCCATCCCATCCCCATCCCCATCCCCATCCTCGTCTCCGTCTCCATCACCATCCCCATCTTCATCATCTCCGTCTGGGGGCATTGGAATGTTCCGTGGCAGGCACAGATTGTGCAGCATGGCACAAACTAGTGTAATTTTACCCGTCTTCACTGGGCTGTACAGCAGTGATCCGCCAGATCTGCTTAAACAGCGGATCCGGGCCTTCAGTAGTCCAAATGTCCTCTCAATCATGCCACTGTGTGGACATGTGCCCTGTTGTACGCATCCTCATGCCTGTACTTGGCCTCCGTACAGGCGTCATCAGCCATGGCGTGAGTGCATATCCGGAATCTCCTACATGGGATGTAGATGTGGGAGACATGTCAGTGTTGGTAGTATCATGTCTTCATCAGATCTTGTGACATTGGTCATTCATGCGTATGTGTCATGCAGTGTTTTCACAGATGGGTGTTGATCTTCTATGGCCATCATAGTGGGGGTTGGCAGCTGGACATTGACCAATGCATTGGTGTGCATGTGGCTTGTGAGTATGGCATTGTGCAGTGATGTGCACACATGGCAGGGTCATTCCACAGTGATGATATAGTAGATGCAGGATGTCTCATGTACAGCAATCATGTGCATTGTGAGTGCTGTGTTGCATATTATGGGGGGGGGGGGTTTGCTGTGGCTCCAGGTGTGTGTGCCAGTGGGAGTTCCGGCTGTGTGTTTCAGGTGGCAGGGTGTGTACGGCCACACTGTGGATACCTGTCATGTGTTGCTTTGTGAAGTTTGGGTTCTGCTGTCTATTCAGTGGATGGGCAGGGGGTGATGCATGTGCAGTCGCAGCAGCCCACTCACGTAGCTCATTGCCCAGGTCACACACACACCCCACTTGCACAGGTCCAGAGCATTGGCAGCTGTACTCACCCAATAGCCATGTGCTTTGTCCAGCATAGCATTCCATGTACCGTGGCAATGTTGAATTCCGCAGTACCATTGAGTCATGGGTTGAGCCCGGGAAACGTGTGCAGCAATGTGTAATCACTTGCGTCGCATCACATACCATCTGTACATTCAGTGAATGGTACTGTTTCCTATTGCGGAACACCATTTCAATTGCACGTGGTACTGTCAGCTCAATGTGGGTGCAGTCGACTGCGCCTATGCAATTTGTCATGCCTGCTATGGCATGGAAGGCCAACTTGGTGGCAATCACCTGGGGGATGGTACGGGGTAGGGCAATCTGTTCAGACACATGGCGCAACAGGGCATCCAGTACCTGGACCAGGATTATTGAGAAACAGGGCTGTGATAGGCCGTGCAGCTCACTGACTGTGTGTTGATAGGTACCGGTGCCAAGAAAGTGCAGTACAGACACAACCTTCAGGAGGGGGGGTGGCGGTGGGGGTGTCTATGTGGCTGCTGATGTAGTCCTCTATCAGGCCAGTGATGTACAGGATTGTTGGACGGTCCAGCCGGTATGATGTGTGGATCTGTCCTGGGGTGAGGTTCCAGGGTGAAGCCCTGTTGCGTGGTATTGCAGGCTGCCTCTGGGGTGCTGCCGGCTGGACAATGGGGTTTGCTATGGGTACAGGGTTAGCTGGTTGCCGCCTGCGCCTCCAATGCCTCCGCCTCCTCCTCCTCCTCTGCAACATTACTGCCATCATGTGCAGTGCTGCCTGTTGGTTGAGTATGCCCAGTCCCAATGCTACTAGAGCTGCTGCCTGCATGGTTCTGTTTTGAGTTGGGCTGGGTGTGGCCCTTTTGTACGCACCCAGTGGCCTGCTGGGTCCAGCTGGGCTGATTTGGTGCACCTGTGTCCTGATTCAGGACACCAGGCACAGTTTAACGTCATGTTCGCTGTGGCGGCGGTACCGCCACTGTGATCATGGTTTTACCACCATTTTGTTGTTGGTGTTTCCATGTCTGCGCAAGTTGTGATGCTCGCGGTGTTTTGAATAGCCGGCAACTGAGGAGTTTCCGTGCAGGCGGAGTTTACGGGAGCTTTAACTCCGCAGTGGCGGTTGGAGGTGGTGCTATTTCCAGGTTTGCAGGTCATGATTAGGCGGTCGCAGAAACGGTGCCGGTATGGTTATACCGGCTGTGTTAATTCGAGACCTGAGCACTTGTAATGAGGCCCATTGTCTCCAACCACGGTCATGCCACGGTATGGTGCGGGCGCACCATTTGCGGCTGTTGCAAAACAATTATTGTTTGTGTTTCCTACTGTGTTTTGTCTTGCCATAGGTTGTGGCGGTGGTTGCTGTTTCTTGCTGCATTTGAGGTACGTTATAATACTGGTCCTGCTGTCTCCCTCCTCCCATTGGTAGTCCATAGGGGCTACCTGGGTGTGGGCACCCCCAGCCTTGTTCGCTCTCCATGGGCTATTGTCCCTGGAAATACCCTGAAGTCCGCATTCTGCAATCTCTGGAATAGTGTCCCCATCTCCTACAGTTCCAGCATGACCCTTGCGGTCTGCCTCTCGTTCCTTGACTACCAAATCCTCTATTCCCCATACCTCCAAACCCCCCTCTCTGGCCACGGTACCCACCTCTTCCTCTTGCTGGTCTTTCTTGCCACTGTTGTCCGCCGTATTGTTCTTCTCCGTTCCACGGCCCTTGTCCTCCTGTTGCCCGCTGTGCCGCTATTGTTACTGGTCTGTTTCCCGCTCCTTCATCCCCCTCGTTTTCTCTGTCTGTGGCTACGCTGGCGTTGATGGCGGCGACCTTCACTAATTTGTTCTGTACCAGCTTCGCCTCGTCTGCCAGCCTTTTTTGCGCTATCTCTTTTTCTCTCTCTTTGATCCTCCTGCAGTGGTGCACAATTATGCTCTGTATTTCAAGCCAGCCCTTGGCTTCTATCCCAGCTATTTTATCCAAGGCCTTCTGTACCTCCTTTGGGAGCCCCTTTTTGATGACAAAATAGAACAAGGCGGTAGACTGGTTCCACGCCGTGCCAGTTTCGCTTCTCCACAAATCTTGCACCCGCGATTTGAATTGCGTAGGATCCTCGTTCTCCTCCATTGTACACTGCATCACTAAATGTAAATCTGGAATATCTGGAAACGTGCGCCGCAATGCATCCCATACTTGTGCTTGGACGTTATTGAACGCCGACCCATCGTGGCGGTCACAACTCATCGTTACTCCGGATAATCCGGCCTATTCCCACACTGCGTCTGCTTGGTCACCAATTGCTGACACTAATAATCTTTTCACATCCCCTGTTGCTAGTGGCACTCTTCCCGTGTTTTTCTCAAAGGCGTGTATCCATTTCCCAGCCCCTCCTGATAGTGGGGGGAGGACCTTCAGCAAGTTGTTTTCTTCCATTTGAGCCCATGAAATGTAATGTAGCCTACCTGCCACTTTATGTATCAATGGCATTTGTAACTTGTGCTTCTTTCCTACTTTACTAACCGCACCTTTCTTTATTTTACTTACCATCATATTCCCTCCTCGCTGTCTTAGTCTACCCTGCCATAGTGGTGGTGATGGTGTATCTGGGTAACGGCGGTTTGGCATATTCGTCTAAGTTACTCCATACCTCTTCTATTTCTGATTCTCATTGTTTCCTTCACATCCTTCTCCTTTCTCACTTTCTGGGGTGGGCGGGCATATAATCCTCACGGGTTTGTCATTTAGATGAAACAGGAACTCCCCTGACTGCCATTCTTTCTCTCGCCCTTGTGGTATGCGTGTTCCTTGTGATGATATTGATCGCGCTGGCTCTGAAATTGCTTGCGCTACTTCCCCTGCTGTGCTTAATGTTGGCGGTAGATCCGCCATGGATAACAGTGGCACTTCTCCTCCCCCTAGCAGCATTTGGCCTCTATCGCACAATGCTCTTAGCCGCGTTATTTCCATCCGTGCATGCGCTAGCTGGCGGTCTAATTCTCCAGTTAAGTGTGCCAAATTCACGGGGGATGCTCTTGTCGGACCATACAAACCTCCTTTATCATAGGGCGGTGGTGCCGTGGTGACTACTCCGGCTGAGGGTGTGGGGGTGGGACATGCTCGTGTGTACAGGGGCTCGCTGTATCCTACTGCTGGCCTTGACATTAAAGGATATATTTTCGTTGTATCGCCCTCAGCTGTAGTGGTTGTGCACTCGCCCTTTGGCGTTCTGCTTACCTCTTCCTGCTTTTCTGATTTTCGTTCGTTCTTTCTTTACCTACCTCTGCTGTAGGCGTAACTTCTTCAAACATTCGCCACAGGTCTAGTACTTTTATTCTGTAGCTGTTTCCCCTTATACCTCGCCAACAAGCGTGTGGACACTAAATCTAACACCCTTTTATCAAATGACCCACCTTCTGGCCAAATTGGTGTCACACTGTCTCCTTTTATCTCTGTCAAATACTGATCGTGGTATTTGTGTATCTTCTCACTGTATAACGGAAGGTGCTGATAAATATGAGCTAGTGGTGTTATTCCCCCCATGACGATGTTTTTCCCTTTGTCTGTACTTGCCCTTCAGTCTCTCTTTCCGTCTAATCACTTCTCCACTTGCCTTTCTTTCCTTCTAGCTGGACAATATACCACAAATATTTTCAATTACTCATAGGTTGTAAGCACACATATGTATCAAGATAGATATATAAATCAATTTTCAATGTTAACCTTATGATTGTTGCATGTTCACATTCAACAGTTCATTTTTGCATATTGTGCCACTTTAACCACAAATCAATCACAATACTTGGATATCCTTGACAAAAAATGGACAGAACACATAAGACATATAACACATATCATGCACATGCACTACCTGCGTGCTTTTTCTTCCCGTCTATTCTTATTACCAACCCTTCCCCATTTTGCGTACTCTTTTCATTCACTCCCCACCTCTTACACCCTTTTACTCCTTTCCAATAATTCTTTCCTACCCAGAAAAAGAATGTTCTAAATAACTACTCCGAGTCTACTCAATATACGAGACTCCTACTATTTTCTCTGTATATTCACTTATTTATTCTGCACTGGACGAGACAATGCTACACGGCACCGCCTTCTACCCCATTCGGGCTAGGATACCACTTCTCTTTTTCTCTTCTCACAAAAACCTAATGGCCATATAAAGGACAGATCAGAAAAGCCTCATCATCACTCACACAGGCCCTGCTCTTCCCTATAACCCATTACCACATGTCCCCCCTATTCCCCCCTTACCTTTCCTTAGTAACCTTTGCAACCGGCACTCACGTGTTAAGTCAGGTGACTCGAGCGTCACTGCTCGCAGTCCAACCCCAGTCAGGTCCGCACCCCAACCAAGCCGTGGCCCGCCTCGTCGAGCAGCTTTTCAGTCGGTTATTCGTCAACCGGGAACCCTTGACCCTTCTTCGTAGTGCGCACACGCTGGTCGGCCGCGGAGGCGATGGTTTCGCTGGGGGGCGTCCCGGATCTCGCCGCACAGCGCCATACTCGAGGAACCTCTCCGATCACGTTGCAGGGGTCACCAAACGATTGTGCCCTCCCTGATTTATACGTGTAAAATGAATAAAACGGACACTCCCTGGACAGGGAATAAGGCACAAAAGAGCTGGTTGCGAGAGTTCAAGGAAAGTTTATCTAGATCTCTGTGAGCGCTCTGACCACATCAAGGTTACACCACATTATATAAGCACAATGGCATATCTAACATATGATGCTACGTTGGACCCGGATTGGTCAGCCAGGGTGGTGTCTTAGGCGTGGGCATCATCTCTTCCTCCGGGTTGGTTGTTTGGTTGGCGGGAGGATTGACGTCAGACATCTGTGCTCCGGATGGGTGAAGGTCAGGTCGCTGTGAAACATGGTGGTCACTATATAAGATAAGAAAATACATTTTAAATAATGCATGCACTAAATAATGGCTGATCAAAAGACAGTCAGTAGTTTATCATGTCATTATACAAATCACACAGGTATCTATAACATCTGTAACATTTGGGTTATACAGGTCACAGGTTTACGGGTCTTGACCATTATAATACTGTCATTGAACTGTGGGGTTAGTCTCACAAGAATCTCAGGTATGTGGCATTTGTTAGTATTAGGCACGATATACTGCAGCAGGGGTCTAATGTTAGTTAGGGGTCTGTTTGGTGGGATTCATAGCATGGTCAGCGGTCTGGCACATGAAAGGAATATCTTGCAGGGACACATGGTTAGAATGGCAATAAGTTTCAAATGGTGAGGGTAAGAGGGCAAGGACACTTTTGTGGAGATGGACGAGCTGTGTGCTCGGCTCATGTTGGTTCACATGCAGGACAGTGATCTCAGAGGAAAAGAGATGTGTTACATTTATTATTTGTTGCAAGCATCTCCGGCTTCAGCGTGAAAATGGAGCTGCAGAGTTTTCCAGTCAGAGTGGGAACGAGGGTGGGGGCCATGTGCTCCGAGCTGCTGTGGCGGGGAAAGGGAGAGAGGCATTTTGTACTATCGCAGTGAGGCCTGGTCACCAAGATGGAGTCAAAAGGGGGTACAAAAAATGGATGCCCCGTGTCCTGCTCAGTGGTCCCATCTATGCGAATGTAACCCAAAGTTAACATCGCATAAGGGCGAGGGTCGTACCCGCCACTGGTGGCACTTGGTTTGAGTTTTGTACTGAGAAGTGATGTCAGAGAGGGGCCCATTGGCCCCTCGCTCCTACACAAGTGTGCACATTTTCTTTTAGATCTAATGGTAAATACACTACTTTTCCACAAATATCTTTCACTAATTCAGAGGGAGGTAATTTTGCTGTTTTTGGTTGAAGGCGTATTATTGCTTGAAAGGGGTGCACTGTTTGAATTATGATGCTCTCATATAAATTGAGTTGTTGTAGGGGTTTTGGTAGTGGAAATAATTCCAAATTATTTGTGATAGCACGTGAAGGAGTTTGGTTGTTGTCAAGTTTTGTAGTGCAGTAACTGCAAAGTATTAAGGGGTCTGTTATTTCGTATTTGCTTTCTGCTATAAGGTAGAGAGCTAATTCAAACCATTTAGAATCTTCACTGTTTTCTATTTTATATGTTAGGTCTACAGTTTTTGTGTTACTTTTATAGAAATATCTGCGGCAACATACACACACATGGTTTGGTATTTCAGCAGATGTACTTTGAATTTTCAGTTTTTCTTTTTTGTATGTGTGTAGTAGAAGATTACCATGAATATAATTTTTGCTAATTTGCTTTAAAGCTATTTCATTCTGTAAGTGGCTTTCACATACAAAATGTTTTTTCTGGATATAGTCGATTTCTTCAAGTAGGTCTTTTGCTGTACCATGTAGAAGAATGTTATTTAAATTGGCTAGTGCTAAAGCAGGACTTTTAGCATAGTACAGTTTATAGACTAGATTTATTATAGTTGAATGATGTGTTGATATCATTTTGATATAATGGAAGGTGGTTTTGCAAGTAGGTCCTGATATGCAGGCCAATGAATGTCCTTGTAGTCCTGTGTACTTGCGCACTGGACAGGTATCCATATTTTGCAGTAGTTTAATTTTCATTTTGTCTTTGCCTTTCACATATTGATTGAGGAATTGGCGTAAAGACTTGAAAGATTCTTTGGGAATGTTACACATTGAAGTGCATGGCTATTTGTATACTAGACGTTCTGATTCAGTTGAATGGAGACGTAATTCTAAGTTTTCTGGGGATATTTTTGTAAGTAGTATTTCTTGTTCCATTATGGTATTATTAACTTTTTCATAACCTCGTCCACTGCTTTGTATGGCAATTGTATTTGTTTGCTTTTGTTTATATGCTTATTCATTAAAATAAGGTTTTGTGCTTGTGGTGTGACTCCATTCACCTCCACAGATAGTTAAGAAGTTATTTCTGTTGACATTTCGTTTATTGAGAAGTCTTTTTTGTAATTTAGTCATTAGTTTTGTTAGTGGTTTCATTTTGATTGACATTAAAATAAATAAGTTTCTTTTGAGAAGGATTGCACTGTCTATCAACACTTCTAAGATTAATTTCCTACGATAGGTTTTAAGGGTTGAGTTTGATTTCTCTCCTGTTTTTATAAGATTTTGCACGAATCTGTGACGGAACATTTTTGCTAAAATACTTTTTTTGGTATGCTTAGTTTGCACTAACTCAAGATTTATAGGAGCAGTTTCATCTATAGTGGTAGCTGATTTTTTGTTAATTGTTTTGTGGTTTGTTTTACATTTTGATAGAGGAGGCAAAGTTTCTGTACTTGAAGCTTGTTTTGTTTTGCTAAATGACTGTATTAGCTGTTTTGTTTTAACTTTTTTTTTACAAATTCTGCTAGAGATGGATGCTTGTTTTGGACACTTCTATTTTCATTTGCTCTGTTTCTGCGTTGCTTTCTATGGACTTGATTTTTGGTAGGCATTCTTCAGGGTCTGTTGAAAAAAATAAAGAAGATATGGGTTGGGGTGTTCTTAATGTATGTGTGCTGTTTGCATAAGTGTGTGAGAAAGATAATAAAGATGTATGTAATGGTGTGTAATTGTGCATTGGGCAACTACAACTAGTTGGGATGGCTATTCTTGAATGTATGTGCTACTAAACTGGGGTTCAGATGATAGTAGAAAGTAAGCTGGTGGTGTGGAGAAGTAGAAATAGTAAATCTAATGGTATACAATTAAAACAGTTGTTTGTTCTATAATATGAAAATTCTAGGGGTTGAGTTGGGTTATTTGTGTGTCAAAAACTAAGAAATTGTGCGTCATTCTGCCTGTAACTCTCTGTTTAAGCAATACGGACAGGCAGAGCGTCCTCAGGACACTCACATTTTGTTTCTTTACGAACACTTTAGGACACAGCCTGTGTTCTTAGAACAATTCCAACTTGCCTGCGAACAATACGGACAGGCATAGCGTCCTCAGGATACACCCATTTTGTTTATTTACGAACATCCCAGGACACATAATATGTTCTAAGAATACTTTCATCTTGCCAGCGAACAACAGGAACAGCATCGTCAGGACACCCACATTTCGTCCATTGACGAACATTTGAGGACACCGCGGGTGTTCTACGAACAGTTTGAACTTGCCTGCGAACATTATGGACAGGCATAGCATCCTAAGGACACTCCCATTTTGTTTCTTTACAAATATTTTAGGACACAGCCTGTGTTCTTAGAACAGTTTCCACTTGCCTGCGAATAATGCAGACAGGCATAGCGTCCTCAGGACACTTCCATTTTGTTTCTTTACAAACATTTTAGGACACAGCCTGTGTTCTTAGAACAGTTTCAACTTGTCTGCGAACAATAAGGACAGGTATTGCGTCCTCAGGACACTCCCATTTTGTTTCTTTACGAACATTTTAGGACACAGCCTGTGTTCTTAGAACAGTTTCAACTTGCCTGCGAACAATACGGACAGGCATAGCGTCCTCAGGATACACCCATTATGTTTATTTACGAACATCCCAGGACACACAATATGTTCTAAGAACACTTTCATCTTGCCAGTGAACAATACGGACAGCGTCCTCAGGACACCCACAGTTCGTCCATTGACGAACATTTCAGGACACCGGGTGTGTTCTTAGAACAGTTTCAACTTGCCTGCGAACAATACGGACAGGCAGAGCGTCCTAAGTACACTCCCATTTTGTTTCTTTACGAACATTTTAGGACACAGCATGTGTTCTTAGAACAATTTCAACTTGCTTGCGAACAATACGGACAGGCATAGCGTCCTCAGGACACCTCCATTTTGTTTATTTACGAACATCCCAGGACACATAATATGTTCTAAGAACACTTTCATCTTGCCAGTGAACAATACAGACAGCGTCATCAGGACACCCACATTTCGTCCATTAACGAACATTTTAGGACACTGCTTGTGTTCTTAGAACAGTTTCAACTTGCTAGCGGACAGTACGGACAGATATAGTGTTCTTAGAACACCTCCATTTTCTTTTCTTCACGGACATTCCGGACACCCGCGCTGTCCGCGGACACCTGAATTGCTTTTATTTAAAAAAACAAGAAATGAATTAGGACACAATATAATCATTTTACTTTATTTTACATGTATGGTAAATTTATGACAGAGAAGGTGAGGCAGAAACTGAAACAAAACCAGGAGAATTAGGGGTTTCAATAGGATTTATATGAGGTGAAGAAGGGATGGAAGTCTCATCAAAACGTTTTGGTTCATGGAGAGGGTTTGGGGATAATTTACTGGGATATGGAGAGGGGGGACAGGTACATGTGGGACAATGGAATGTAGTTGTTTGTTTGAAGTGATCCTCCACACAGTTTTTCAAATTATTAAAATTTGCCAAGAGTAGGTCCAGTTTTTCTTCTATGTGCTGAAGAGTCTTATCCAATACAGCTTTTTCATTAGTATTTTCAATTTTTGTATGGTCTGTACAAAAAAAATATATGTTAAATGTATATAAAATAATATTAATTAATTGGTTTATATAGTAAAGTGTCTACCATTAGATTCACTATCTTCTGACATTTCCTCACATGGGAAATGCTCTTCTAGCCACTCCAGAGTACTAGACATTTCTGTGAGAAAAAAACATAATATCTTTCTTTTGTGTATCTAATACAGAAAGTTTACAAATATATGAGTAAAATGCAGTACACTTACTATTTCAGGTAAGGTGTGTTCTGAGTGGCCTGTAGATCTGTTGTTGTTCTTAGTTGTGGAGTTTCTGTGAGGTAATCATGTTGGAAGCCTATCTTTCTTCTTTTGGTATATTGCATTTTAGAAAATATTG
The DNA here is from genome assembly GCF_040938575.1 of Ambystoma mexicanum. Taxonomy (NCBI): domain Eukaryota; kingdom Metazoa; phylum Chordata; class Amphibia; order Caudata; family Ambystomatidae; genus Ambystoma; species Ambystoma mexicanum. The sequence goes on along the minus strand of NC_090932.1, from coordinate 1,688,300,291 downwards.
TTTTTAAATGAATGGTTAGTGTGTTATATATATGGGTGACACCTCATATTTATTACTACATATAATGTGTATGTGTGCAGGTTTGTGAATTTGTAAAATGTTCATATGTTATGATATAACAATTAAACATACCCCCCCAGACTTTTTGGGTAGTGGTGCTGTTGTTCGAACATGTCCACGGACATTAAAAGAGTTTGCGGACATCAAATTCAGTAGAGGGGGTTCAGTATGTTCCATATTACATGTACATAAAGTCGGAGTTATTATTGTTAAGTTGTGCTACTAAAAACCTATGAAATTCAGTGAAAACACTTTGTTAAAGGCACGTGTATGGTTAAGTTGCGCTACTAAAAACCTATGAAATTCAGTGAAAAAACTTTGTTAAAGGGATGTTATGGTTCCAAGTAAAACCGAAAACCCCCTGAAATTCGTCAGTTATGGTAAGCTAAGCAACCATAACTCACGCCACCACTGTGCACTGCGAAGACTAACAACCACGACATCAAAGATGGCATCACAAATGTCATTGATGACATCACATGTGTATTTACTTTTCATGAAATGTGTGTACAAGGGATTCTTATTATAATGTTGAGAACAAACTGTCAAGGATCATTGGAAAAAATATCATGAGCTAATTAGTGCATTAAGCAATGCATTGATATAAATAGCATTCTATTATGAAGTTCTATCCAGTATACTAAGCTACTCATGCAGAAACATAGGCATTGTGTGCAGCATATATGATGAAGGTACAATATTCATGTTGATATGTTGAATAATGAAATGATAACTGTTTTCTTATTAGAGTTTTGCGTACTTTGAAATACGTAATAAGTAGCTAATAAAACCCACGTATTACATAATTGCATTATTACAAACAAATCACAAAGAGACAATAACACATACAAACATGGGTATATACAGGGAAAGTGAAGTAAGCAAAAAAGCAGAAGTAGTAGCAGAAATAATTAATAACCTAACTGATTATCTTTATGCAAATAAATGATTGCTCTTTTTCGAAGCTGCTATTTATCCTATGTACATGTATTACATGATGTGACTGGACCCTAACGAAAGTAGTGTGAGAACAATGTATACAAATATGAGCATATACAGGGAAAATACAGTAATAAAAAAAACAACAAAACTATCAGAACGTGCTGATAACTCTACTGATTATCTTCATGCACAGAAAGAATTGCTGTTTTTCAAGCCTGTGTCTTCCCCTATGTATATGTTTCATATGATATGACTGGACCCTAAGGGAATTACTGTAAGAACATACTTGAAGGATAAGTCTACAAATATAGTACGTTTACAATTTTTAGTTCATGACTGTTACTGAAGAAAACCATGTGGCCTACTATGTCAGTAAAGGAAAAAAGAGGGAGACAGACGTCATCAGTGATGTCATCAATGACATTTGTGATGTCATCTTTGATGTCCTGGGTGTTAGTTTTAGCAGTGCACGATGGTGGTGTGAGTTATGGTTGCTTAGTTTACCATAACTGGCGAATTTCAAGGGTTTTTCGGTTTTACTTGGAACCATAATGTCCCTTTAACAAAGTTTTTTCACTGAATATATATTACATGGACGCAGTAGCGTCCATGTAGTTATGGTTAAGTTGGTGTTTCCATAGGAAGAGCAATTTTTGGGTGGCTTATAACTTCGCTCCCTCTGGACGAATCCTCACCAAACTTTGCAAAAAAATGTATATGGCCCACTCTGAATTTTTTGCAAAGTTTGGAGAGGTTTGGTCCAGGGGGGGCAAAGTTATGGCGGGGGTCCCAAAACTTTTGTTTTTTTCCCATAGACATAATGGGAAAAAAATGTGCGCACGCCTACAGCCCAAACCGCTGGACGGATTTACACCAAATTTGCGGCAGGACCGGGGGCTTGGTCCCAAAAGCGTGCTTTTGCAAATTTGGTGTAAATCCGTCCAGTAGTTTTTTTTTTAAATAACCAAAATATAAGGCAAGAAAATTAGTGATATCTCTGTTCGCTTCGCGGACGGACTTCCCGGTTCGCTCCGCGGACCGTGCCCTGATTGGCCGAGCGGCATGCGCGACGTCCTAGGACATCTGACATGTTCGCTGATTGGACGGCGTGGGGCGTGGAGTGCATCAGATTTTTGGTGGCACCCGACCTCTTGCATTCGTGGACGACCACGGACAGCGAGGTGAAACTTGGTTTAAAAATTGTATTTAGTGGAGTGTGGTGGTGTGTAAGAGTGTTTAGGGAGGGTGGGGGAGTATGAGATAGGTGCAATGTTGTATTTTTTTTATGTGCTAGACGCTTTTGTTGTGTTCGATTTGTCTGCGGACAACACGGCTGTTCTGAAATGTTCGTAAATAAGCAGAATGGATTCGATGTCAAGTTGAAAGTGTTCTAAGAAGACTTGTGGCGTCCTGGAATGTTCGCAGGCGGTGTCCTGAAGACGGTGTCTGTATTGTTCGTTGTCAAGCTGAAAGTGTTCTAAGAACACTCGCGGTGTCCTGAAATGTTCGTACATAAAGAAAATGGGGGTGTCCTGAGGACGCTGTCCGTATCGTCCTCTGGCAAGTTGAATGTGTTCTAGGAACTTCCTTGTGTCCGCTGACATTAAAATGGTTGCAATGCTTGAATCTATGGGTGTGATATGCTGCGATGGTTGTGGCCAAGGTATAGAATGTTGGGTGCATGGCCATTTGGCCATGCACCCAAAACTCTATGCCCTGGCCACAACCACCGCAGCATATCACACTCATATGCCATGCACCCAAGAGTCCATGCCCTGGCCACAAGCACCGCAGCATATCACACTCATAGTGGCTTATAACTTTGGGTCAAAAACAAATTTATAAGGAACATTGTTATAAGCCAGTATGGGTGTGATATGCTGCGATGGTTGTATTTATCATGTTATACTTATTATTTGGTTTAGTAACGGGAGTCCATGTTTTTCTTGTTCATTTCTGTGATAAAAGAAAATAGCATGTTAGTATGAGTATTTTATAAAGACTTATTACATTGTACAATCAACATTTTCTTCTTTTTTTTTACCCTCATATTTAGTAGATGACAACCCAGAGTACTGTGCAAATTGGGTCTGTGGGAGAAAAAAAATCCATGTTGGATTAAAAAAAAACCTTTTTGTGTTATGCTACAGTTTATTTGTTTGTTTATATTCATTGTTTACTTGTTGTTTCTGGCTAATGGCTAATGCTTTCTACATTGGATTGTTCCAGTTTTTGGGAGCAGTAAGATATTAGGTATTTGTTTGGATATTGTAAAATTTTGGAGCAGTTAGATACCAGTAGGCGTATTCTAACTGTTTATTTTTGTATATAATTTCGTGGTATTGATTTATCTGTTTGGATATTTCTAAATTTTGGGACAGTTAGATACCAATTGGCGTATTCTAACTGTCTGTTTTTTTCTCTATTTGAGTGGTATTAATTTATCTAATTAGTTGTTGTAGCAACTTTGGGTAGTTAGATAGCTTTGGAATATTGTGACAGTTTATATTTTTTTACTACAAGTGTAATTAAGGTTTAAGTACAGTTTAGTTATCAAATTTTGATTTTAATAACATTAACTAAGCGTTTGTAAGATTTGCTGGTAATGGTTCTACCATTACATTCAAACCATCCAAATTTCTTTTTTATATATGCAGTGTAGTGCCCTGAATTGGTTGTGGCTCCTGCGTGGTAGATTATACCTATTGTTGTGAAGGTTTTCCTACCAAGTGATATTTGACCATGAGTGAATCCAGTCAGCTTGCAGTTGTTTTTGATACCATCTGCATTGTAACGTAGAAGCATTAGTATTACGTATTTACTATGTGTTTGTATTACTAACGTGGAGCGATTATCTGAATTGCAGGTCGAACATAATCTACCATGGTTTGCATTTTGTACAAGTTGCTGAAATGGAACGGGTTCACAATTAGGTATTGATATATACACAAAGCGTTCATTGGGGATTTGTTCTGGTGCCACATTGTTGCAGAGAGTGCATGTATGTTTCCACATGTATGAAATCTGGAAGATTTCATTTATAGGTATGTTTTTGTTTTCCAGTACTAATAGTAAGTACATTAGAAATTCTTGTGGATCTTCCTGTGAGTTTATAGTGAATTTCACCATTCCAGCACTGTAGTCCAATTGTTGTCTTATTCCATAAACACTATACGTGTTGTCAGGATTGTTTGCTGCATTTCTGTGAAGTACTAACATTTGCAAACACAATGGGTCTGTACTGTGTAAGTAAATGTTCTCAACAATTGGTGGTAATTGAAATAGAATATTCATTGCTACATTTACGTAGAAACTTACACCAGCTATATTTAAAAGTTTAAATGGACCAGGTAGTTCTGTATCTGACTGCTTTTCTTGAAGTTTGTCTTCCTTCGTTGAAGAAGTACCTGGTTTACTTTCCCTAATTGATTCTTTTTTGCTTGTGGCACTTGATGAAGTATTACTTTCTTTTACTCTCTTTGGAGGATTAGCAGTGACATCCTGTTGCTTTTCTGTTTGATTTATTTTTCTTTTATAATGTTTTAATTTTTGTGGAACAGAATATGTGTTTAGATGGGGAGTGTATGGTGAACGAAGTCTATTGTATTCTAAAATGCAAGGAATATCAGCGTTTATTTTACTTGCATCAAAGCTGATTAGAAATAGACAGTCAAGTGTAAGTAAGCGTAATAGTGCTACGTAGCTCATGCCTTCTTTAAAGACTGTGTTACCAATGTCTATCATTGCTTTGTCTAGGGTAAGACCTTGTGATTTATGAATGGTGACTGCGTATGCAAGAGTTAGAGAAAATTGTTCTCTGCATACATACATGTCTTTGAAGAGAAGGAATCGAGCTGTTGAGCGTCCTATTCTTTTTACTTCTGAAAGTTTGTCAAAGAGAATATTGACAAACTGAATTTTGTTGTCACATGGGAATGTTTGAAAGCCAACAACTGTACCCAGTGCTCCATTAACTAGTCCTTGGTCCACATCAATGTTATGTTTCAGCATTACTCTGCAATTTAAGGATAATTTTAATATCTTTTCCAAGCCTGCTGTGTTTGAGATTGATTTTTCTAAACTATTCAGTCTTGTTGTGGCTTGGTCACACATGGGTAGTGTCATTCCATGTACAGCTAGTTTGTCTGTGGTGCTAATTTCCATTATTGGTTGCATTTCTTTACTTACCATTATTTCATTGAATTTGAAACAGCTTGCAAGAGTTGTCATTAAGGCCATACAATTGACATTTTTGTGGGCTAATTGTTCCATAACATCTGTAGCACATGCATTATCACCATAAAGTGAAGGAATGTGTCGGATTTTCAATATTGCTTCTGCTTCTTTAGAAAGTATACCAACTCTGATACTTTTTAAGATGTTGGCATAAGTGAGATCTGCAGATTGGTGCATGTTTTCTGTTAATTCTCTGTATTGGAAATGTTGCCAAAGGTTGACATTTCCTATGCTGCCAACAGTTTTACGGCAGAGTTTGTGTCCTAATGTTTTAAAAATAGGCTCATCTTTTACTGGTGTCAATTGAAGAAGATCTCCGAAAACAATAATGTGTTTTCCTGGAAAGAGCTCTTCATAGTTTGTTTTGAGTACTTCTTGTAATCTGAGGTGAATCAAAGCCAACATTAGGTTGGACACCATGCTCACTTCATCTATTAGTAGCATTTTCATTTGTTTCAATACTCTGCGTAGTTCCATTGCAGCTTCTGCAGAAAGTTTGTAATAATCTAATTTGTTTTGGTGTTCTACTGGCAGGAGTAGTAATCGGTGTAAAGTGACACCACCTATGTTGTAGGCAGCTAAACCTGTGGGGGCAGTGACAACAGCTGACAGTTTGTTGTTTGTCAATTGTTGAAGGAACTTACTGATGATTTTGATTAGCCAGAACCAGCTTCACCACTGACATAAAATAGTATAGGTTTGTAATTTTGACAGGTGCATTCTTTGTTTTCATGTTGTACACCATGTGCAATTTCTTTTGTTACTTCTTGAAAAATGCTACGTTGCTCATTGTTTAGCTTTGATTGTAGTGTAGTTAAGTCTTCTTTATCTTCATACTGACACATGGTGTTTTCTACTTCTAGCATAGCTAATTCTGCCTCATTTGTTATTAGTGGGTCTCCCATGGTTCTTGGCTTCCTGTGACAGAAGGTTGACTACTGTCAGGAGTGTCCTTATTTAGTTGGGCCTGGAGTTCTTCTTCGTGTTGCTGTTCATTGTGCAACATTATTTTGTACTGTGCAAAGTTTACATAAGTTATACTGCTTTCATTTGCTTTGAAAGCGTCTTATGAGTCATAGTTATCTAGTATTTCTTCTTCTTTTCTCCATGGTTTGAAGAGTTGTAGCAGGGACATGTAAAATACTTCTTTAGGTTGAGGAGTCTTTAATGACAATTTGATATGATTAATTACATTTGGTTTGGTGAGTTTGACTAAGCTGCCTTCACAGTTTGTCACTTTGTATTTACGGTTTTGTTCATCAGGTTTTATATTATTTTAGTATGTGTAGTTTTGGGCTATGTGGTATAGACACATGGTTTCCAGAGTGGTACTCCTGTTTGGGTAGTATGTGTCCAATAAATTGTTTTTTAAAATGTCTTGGCTGTTGGGATCATGTTTGGCTATTGTTTCTATATCTTCTTATGATTTTAGAACTCTTTTTCTAGATTTAGCTGGACCAAGACTTAGCCATACTATATTTTCAGATTTACCATACAATGAAGTACCAGTTAATCGATCAGCTGCTTCATAGGATCCACATTCTGTATGGGACAGCATTTTTATGCCCAAGCTGTATAATTTCTGAGACACTGTTTTATCTGATGACAGGTAATTCCAGAGGTCTTGGAGCTCTGTCTTTTCTGATTTGGTTAAGTATGCTGTGACATATCGTGCAACTGCAGTAGAATTGTCTGCAATGTACTGCACATCTATGTTTGCATTCCAAAAGTGGCCAATGATTGCATTGTAATCATTGATATATTTTTCTTCTTCTTTTCTTTTTATGCAATATGTATTTTTAGGTGACTTACCTTCAACACTATGTCTAACTGAAGACATGAGGTTGTTCACTTGACCTGTATTTATAACTGGTCTAGGGAAACAAAATCGGCATTTGGTGTAGTATTTCCCTTTGTTTTTGTATTTGCGACGACAATATTTGCCACATCTGTGTCTTTGGAATTGTAACATTTTTGCATGAAGATCACTATTTGTGGATTCTGATGGAATTTCACAAGTGACATATTTTTCAATAAACTGTAAAACAGTGGCTTCACTGTCTTGACCAAATTTAGGAGCATCTTTAATCCATAAAAGCATGTGGACATGTGGTGCTCCTCTGGCCTGGTATTCTTTTCTCCAAAAGAAGTGTTGCACTTCTCCAAGGGGAGGAACAGTTTTATTACAAATAAAATGTAGCATAGCAATGAAGAGATGGTGAAAATATCTTCAAACATTAACAGGATCCTGAGAACAAAGTTCTCCAGGTGTTAGTATATCTGTTTGTTTTGTTTTCGTTTGATATGCGTAGGAAAGCATGTAAATCTTCCCATGCATACTCTGCACAACTTAATGTAACAAACCAAGTGGGTGGGCCAAGGTTTCTGATCAGACAACGTACATCTCCATGACGTCAAAACCAGTACTCTTTAGTACCACGCATATTTACTAATAGATTTGTAAGATTTGCTTGTAAAACCTCATCTTTTTGTTGAACTTTTTGTAATAATTGTCATATTTTGAAAGTGTGATCCTGATTTTAATATGTGTGCAACTCCGTAACATAAAGTTGCTAGTTCACTTTCAAAGAGTAGGTGGAATATGTATTCCACATTTTGTCGAAATCTGGGATCTTCAGAATACATTCGTAATGAGCGATATTCTGATGCTGATATTTGAACAGGTCTATCATCGTATCTTCCTCCTTTGCCAGTCGGAAAGAGTAGAGGAAAAGCATGTGCTTCTATACTTTTTTCCCATATGCTGATTGGTGATCCTTTTGTTTGATGCATTTGGTACGTTCCCAGTGCATCTTCTATGGTGTCATTAGAGTGCAATGGATGAATTGTATAATGGTCTAAAGTGTTTGATATTGTAGCAGGATCTAGGAGCTCAAATTGACCAGCTTCTTGTGTCTCTTGAATTATTTCATTTGTATCTTTCATTTTTTCTTCAATATTAATTTCTTTGTAATATTCATTATTCTCTTTAAGATATTGCAGGGCTTCTCTAACTTTATGTAAATCTACCAGTTGTTGCCAATTTTTTTTGTCTTTTGTAGGTACTCCATTTACCAAGATAACTAAAGATTGTTGCACTGGACGTTGCACTCCTAGAGTGTGCACATTTTCTTTTAGATCTAATGGTAAATACACTTTCCACGAATACCTTTCACTAATTCAGAGGGAGGTAATTTTGCAGTTTTTGGTTGAAGGCGTCATTATTGCTTGAAATGGATGCACTGTTTGAATTATGATGCTCTCATATAAATTAAGTTGTTGTAGGGGTTTTGGTAGTGGATATAATTCCAAGTTATTTGGCGTAGCACGTGATGGAGTTTGGTTGTTGTCTAGTTTTGTAGTGCAGTAAATGCAAAGTATTATGGGGTCAGTTATTTTGTATTTGTTTTCTGCTATAAGGTAGAGAGCTAATTCAAACCATTTAGATTCTTCATTGTCTTCTATTTTGTATGATAGGTCTACATTTTTTGTGTTACTTTTATAAAATGTTCTGCGGCAACATACACACACGTGGTTTGGTACTTCAGCTGAAGTACTTTCAAATTTTAGTATTTCTTTTTTGTATGTGTGTAATGAAAGGTTGCCATGTGCAGAATTGTTACGAAGTTGGTTTACAGCTAATTCATCTTGTAACTGGGTTTTACTTCCAAAATATTTTGTCTGGATATAGTCGATTTCTTTTAGTAGGTCTTTTGCTGTACGATGTAGAAGAATGTTATTTAAATTGGCTAGTGCTAAAGCAGGACTTTTAGCATAGTACAGTGTATAAACTAGATTTCTTATACTTGCATGATGTGTTGATATCCTTTTGATATCATGGAAGGTTGTTTTGCAATTAGGTCCTGTTATGCAGGCCAACGAATGTCCTTGTAGTCCTGTGTACGTGCATGCTAGACAAGCATCCATATTTTGCAGTAGTTTAATTTTGATTTTGTCTTTGCTTTTCACATATTGATTGAGGAATTGGCGTAAAGATTTGAACATTTTTTTGGGAATGTTACACATTGACCTGCATGGCCATTTGTACACTAGATTTTCTGATTCAGTTGAATGGAGGGGTAAATCTACTTTTTCAGGGCATATTTTTTTTAGGAGTACTTCTTGAAGGATAAGGATGGTATTATTAACTTGTTCATAACCTCGACCACTGCAATGTATGGCAATTGTATTTGTTTGCTTTTGTTTGTACGCTTCTTCATTAAAGTATGGTTCTGTGCTTGTAGTGTGACTCCATTCACCTCCATAGATATTTAAGAAGTTATTTCTGTTGAAATTTCATTTATTGTAATTTAGTTATTAGTTTTGTTAGTGTTTTTATTCTGTTTAACACTAAAATAAATAACTTTCTTTTGAGAAGAATTGCACTGTCAATCAACGCTTCTAAGATTACTTTTCTACGATAGGTTTGAAGTGTTGAACCTGGTTTCTCTCCTGTTTTCATAAGATTTTGAAGGACTTTGTGACGGAACATTTTGGCTAAAATACTTTTCTTGGCATGCTTACTTTGTACTACATCAAGATTTATAGAAGAAGTTTTATTTGTAGTGATAGTTGATTTTCTGTTAATTGTTTTTTGGTTTGTTTTACTTTTTGATAGAGGAGGCAAAGGTTTTGTACTAGAAACTTCTGTTTCACTACATGACTGTATTAGCTGTTGTGCTTCAACTTTTTTTTTACAAATTCTGCTATAGATGGATGTTTATGTTGGAGAGTTTTCTTTTCATTTGCTCCAATTCTGCGTTCCTTTCTACGGAGTTGCTTTTTGGGAGGCATTCTTTAGGGTCTGTTGAAAAAAATACAGAAGGTATGAGTTGGGGTGTTATGGAATGCATGTGTGTTGTGTTCATGAGTGTTTGAGTAAGATGATAAAGATTTATGTAATGGTGTGTGATTGTGCTTTGGGAAGTACAACTACTAGGGATGGGTATTCTTGAATTAATGTGTTACTAAACTGGGTTTCAGATGACAGAAAAAAGTAAGCCAGTGGTTTGGAGAAGTATAAATAGTATATCTAAAGCTATACAAGTAAAACAGTTGTTTGTTCTACAACATCTAAATTCTAGCGGCTGAGTTTGGTAATTTGTGTGTCGAAAAATAGGAAGTTGTGGGCCATTCTGCCAGTAAATCACTGTTTAAGACGGGGGGATTTTTGGTCAGAATGGTGCAGAATCTCTCTTTTTAGGCACAGAAATAGCATGAATCAACCTTACAGTGTGTTTGAGTAATAATTCAATTATTATGGTAACATTTTACTTACTTTTTTTCTAAAATGAGCAGTTTGCTTCTTAGTTGTTCTTTGTACTTCAAATTCGGCTGCTTCTTTTCTGGAGAATGGTCTTCACTGCAATTGTAAAAGAAAGAAATTAGTAATTTGGTTTGTATATAGCACTGTTTTTAATTTATTGAAATGCTCAGCGCCTTCCTCAAAACCATTAAAACTATCTTATGACTAACTGTAGGAAAGAAAATATCTTTACTATGGCTTGTGAAATTCATAATGTAGCACTGTATACCACTATTCCTGTAACTAAGCTTTTCCACGTAATAGTGAGTCAATGTCATAGCCTGCTTTTCCACGTAATAGTGAGTCAATGTCATAGCCTGCTTGTCCTATATAAATGTAAGTAATTATATAAATTGAAAAAATTAAAACCAATGATGTGTTTGTACAAATATTATTGTTTGAGATTTGATCATAGAGTGTGCATGTAATTTTGTTTGATTATATGTAGTCTATATATTTTATTACAAAAATGTTGGTTTAACATTATTTGCGTGTGTGTGTGTATGAAGAAATTAAACGGTATAAAGGTTTGTAAGTCAGAGTTCATTTTAGGACAATGAAAAAATGATCGTAGATTCATTTTACAGATTATACAATTTAAAGTCGGTTAGAAAATGTGTTCATGTACTGTATAGAAAATGTGCATACCTGTAGTTTGTGTTCATATGGATATGGACGAAGCTGCAAGTAGAAATCTTGGAGACTTGTGTAGTATTGCTCGTAGATCGTGCTTGCCAATGGTATGTGACTTGTACTCTGAGAGATTCACCGTACATTTGCAGTGCTGATCTATGATGATGCAGTTACATGTAGAGGTCTTGGATTTGATTGGTGGATGGTTATGTGATTTCTTAGCTACATCCAATGAGGGAATGGTACAGAGAGTGAAGTGGAAATGGTAGAAGGGCTGTCAATGTTATGATATATTCGCGGACATGGCGGTAGTTCTAGGACACGCGTATTACATCCGGGGAATTTGGGGTGGGGAGGCATGCAAATGAGATTGAATGTAGCAAGGGATTGTCAGTAAAGTTTAGTGAGTGTGTTGTGCTAGGAGAGGTTTTCTCAGATATTCTTTTTGCTGAGAGAAGAACAGATAGCTATGGCTGAGTGTTTCAAAAAACAGATTGTGTGGATTTTGGGAGACTCGTGCATACATTGGTTGAAGGTGCATGCAGAAAGATGTGGAGTATCTATAGATCTTGGATTCCCACATGTGGAAGTGCACTGGCATGGAGTGCGTGGAATGAAGTGGTTGGACTTGCTACCTCTCTGTGAAACTTTGAAGATAGAGGAACATCCAGACATAATTGTAATTCATTGTGGAGGGAACAGTTTAGGACATGTGTCTGGAATTTCTTTGCAATTTGCATTGAAAGAAGGACTTCAGAAGATCATGGACATGTTTCCAAACTCCAAAGTAATTTTTTCACGGATTGCGCAGAGACAAATGTGGATTTGTTCTTTCTCATGTGGTCCACAAATGGAGAAAGCAAGGCGTAATGTCAATAAGGCTGTTTGTGCCTTCCTAAGAGATTTTGGCATGTCCTCTTTTCACAATGAAAATATTATGTTTCATAGTACATACATTTTTCGCAGAGATGGAGTCCATCTTACTTATACTGGCAATTAGATTTTTCTGAGAAATGTACAAAATGCATTGCGACCTTTTTTAGAAATACAGCATCCATTTTGAAGTAGGTGTTAAGTATTTATAATTTTTGACATACAAACCCCTCCCAAAGGCTCTTTTCAGAGCCACCACTTGCTCCCAAAGAAAAATGCAATGGTTACAATAGGGTAGCACCCCAATTTTTCTAATGTTCGCGAACTGTCCACAGACTTTTAAGATATACAAAGGGCCCTGCTTTATTTATCTTTACTTCTATTTTTTAACTGTGAAAGGCGGCTCTGAAAAGAGCCTTATTTTTTTTTTGATTTTTGTTATTTTGTATTTTTCTTTGCTTTTTATACACGACACACTAGGAGAGGAGGGGAAAGGAGGGTAAAGGGGGGACACCAACCATAGGGATAAGAAAGGGCGAGCTGAGAGAGGAAGATGTAGAGTGGGTTTTATTTGGTTAGTGAGCAGGTCTTCTCGTGCTCTGAGACGATAGTCTCAAAAGCACTCCGAAGTCGCTCCCCCCTGCAGAGTACTGTGTCACAGTACATACATACAATTGTGACCCTCGAAAGGTAAGGGTCATCAGAATTCTGTATGGCCTGTGAGGCAGCTTGAGGAAGATGCTGTCCAACAGAGGTGTTCCTTGTGGTGACAGGATCAGAAATGGAGGATGAAGTAGAGGCAATCAACCTACTACGCTCTTCAAAAGGTACAACCTAGCGAATGGCCCCAGTGTGGAATGAGTTCAGGTGTCGCTTCATGGTCGTGGTCCCAAAGCTGTACGCACCATGCCTCCCGCGACTGAGTACCCTTTTGCACTCATTGCAGGTGACACGGTTCGCACAAGCCTTAGGAACATTCCCATGAACGGTAAACAACCGCCACACCCAAGAATCACGCCGAGGGTGGGTAGTAGGGATTTCCTCTACCTCATTCTCGTCATCCTCTTCTTCCTCCTCTGTATCCTCACTCCTGTTCCCCTCTTCAGGCCCTTGGGGAGATGGTGGTGTTGGATGGGGTTGGGGTGGTGCTGAAGCAGATGTAGCACCAGGTGGCAATAGTGGAGCCATGGATGTCATCGTCTTGGAGATGGAAATCTCAAAATATGCAAAGTATGCAGCAAAATGCAGTGTTCTCTGTGGAATAGCCAGAAACACAATGAGAATGAGCTCTAGGGCGTGGTCTTTTATAGGGGTGCTGGTTCGCGGTTCGCAGACATGCGCGCCGTCCGCAAGACAGATCGAACACCAAAAAAGGTTCAAAAATTCCCAAAAACTATGTGGAAATTTAGGATTAGTATGTGGGATTTGTGGTATGGTGAGTTTTTAATGAGAAATATTGTGGATTACTTGGAAATGTACCTTTAATCTGTTCGGGGATACGAACTGTGTCCGCATTCAGAACACGCGATCAGCGTGGGCGCGGTCATATGATTGCTTCGTGAGCATGTTCGCTAAGGAAGCGGCCGTCCGCAGGACACCCAATGTACGGACATTGTTTTGCGCATGCGTGTTGATGTTCTAGCACAGTTTAACTTACTTGCGAACAATACGGACAGACATAGCGTCCCCAGCACACCTCCATTTTTGTTTATTTACGAACAATTCAGGACACCAGGAGTGTTCTTAGAACAGTTTCAACTTGCTAGCGAACACTACGAACAGGCATAGTGTTCTTAAGGACACCTCCATTTTCGTTTATTTACGGATATTTCAGGACAGTACGAGTGTTCTTAGAACAGTTTCAACTTGCATGAGAACATTATGGACAGATATAGTGTCCTCAGGACACTTACATCTTCGTTTATTTCTGAACATTTCCGAACAACCACGTTGTCCGTGGACACCTAATTTGGTTTTAACACAAATAACTGAAAGTTATTACAACACAATATAAAAAAGTAACTTTATTTGACATATATAAACAATTTATGACTGAGAAGGTGGGGCAGAAACGGAAACAAAAACAGGAGAATTAGGGATTTCAACATAATTGGGATCAGGTGAAGAAGGGATGAAAATGACATCAAAACGTTTTGGTCCATGGAGAGGGTTTGGGGTTAAATGAGTGGGATATGGGGAGGGGGGGCAAGTACAGGTGGGACAATGGTATGTTGTTGGTAGTTTTAGGTGATCTTTCACAAAGTTCTTTAAATCATTAAAATTTACCATAAATTGATCAATTTTTTGGTTAATGTGTTCCAGAGTGTAATCCACCACTTCTTTTTCTGTGGTAGTGGCAATTTTTGTATGGTCTGTAAAAAAAAATGTTCATGTTAAATGTATACAAAATAATATTTATTAATTGGTTTATATAGTAAAGTGTGTACCATTAGGTGCACTATCTTCTGACATTTCGTCTTGTGGGAAATGCTCCTCTAGCCACTCCCGAGTACTACACATTTCTGTGAGAAAACAAAAAAGTAATATATTTTTTTTATCTAATACAGAAAGTTTATAAATATATGAGTAAAATGAAGTGCACTTACTATTTCAGGTAAGATATGTGATGAGTCGTCTGTACGTCTGGTCTTGCTCTTAGTTGTGGAGTGTCTGTGAGGTAATTATGTTGGAAGCCACTTTATCTTCTTTTGGTATATTCCATTTTAGAACATATTGTATTTAAATGACTTGTTAGTGTGTTACATATATGGGTTACATTTCTTAAGTATTACTACATATACTTTTTATGTGTGCTGCTTTGTGAATTTGTTAAATGTTCCTATGTTATGATATAACAATTACACATACTCCCCAGAGTTTTTAGGTGGTAGTACTGTTGTTCGAACATGTCCGCGGACAGTCAAATTCAGTAGAAAGGGTTCAGTATGTTCCATATTACATGTACATAAAGTCAAAGTTATTATTGTTAATTTGTGCTACTAAAAAAGTATGAAATTCAGTAAAAAAACTTTGTTAAAGGGAAGTTATGGTTCAGTTGCGCTACG
The DNA here is from genome assembly GCF_040938575.1 of Ambystoma mexicanum. Lineage (NCBI taxonomy): Eukaryota > Metazoa > Chordata > Amphibia > Caudata > Ambystomatidae > Ambystoma > Ambystoma mexicanum. The sequence continues at coordinate 1,688,285,177 of NC_090932.1, read as the reverse complement.
AAAAACCTACGAAATTCAGTAAAAAAACTTTGTTAAAGGGACGTTATAGTTAAGTTGAGCTACTAAAAACCTGTGAAATTCATTAAAAAAACTTTGTTAAAGGGACGTTATGGTTAAGTTGCGCTACTAAAAACCTATGAAATTCAGTAAAACAACTTTGTTAAAGGGACGTTATGGTTAAGTTGCGCTACTAAAAACCTATGAAATTCAGTAAAAAAAACTTTGTTAAAGGGACGTTATGGTTAAGTTGCGTTAATAAAAACCTATGAAATTCAATGAAAAAACGTTGTTAAAAGGGACGTTTTGGTTAAGTTGCGCTACTAAAAACCTATCAAATTCAGTAAAATAAACTTTGTTAAAGGGACGTTATGGTTCAAAGTAAAACCGAAAAAACCTCTGCAATTCGGCAGTTATGGTAAGATAATCAACCATAACTCGCGCCACCATGCACTGCTAACACTAACACCCAGGACATTAAAGATGACATCACAGATGTCATTGATCACATCACTGATGACATCACATGTGCATTTACTTTTCATGAAAACTCTGTAGTAGCGATTCTTATAATGTTGACCAAAAAGTGTCGAGGATCATTTGAATAAATATCATGAGCTAATTAGTGCAATAAGCAATGCATTGGTATAAATAGCATTCTATTATGAAGTTCTATCCAGTATACTTAGAAACTCATGCAGAAACTTAGGCAGTGTGTGCAGTATACATGATGAAGGTGCAATATTCATAATCTTGCCATTTAGAATAATTAAATGATAACTGCTTTCTTATTAGAGTTTTGCGTATTGTGAAACATGTAATAAGTAGCTAAAAAAAACCACTTAATACATAATTACACTTAATACAGACAAAACACAAAGTGACAACAATACATACAAATATGAGTATATGCAGGGACAGAGAAGTAAGCAAAAAAGCAGAAGTAGTAGCAGAAAGAGTTCATAACCTAACTGATTATCTTTATGCAGAGAAATGATTGCTCTGTTTCAAAGCTGCTACTTACTGTATGTATGTGTATCACATGATGTGACTTCACCCTAAGGAAAGGAGAGTGAGTACAATGTATACAAATATGAGCATATGCAGGGAAGGTATAGTAATAAAAATAAAACTATGAGAAAGTGCTGATAACTCTAATGATTATCTTCATGCACAGAAAGGATTGCTCTCTTTCAAACCTGTGTCTTCCGCTAAGTATATGTTTCATATGATATGACTTGACCCTAAGTCTACAAATATAGTACCTTTTCAATTTTTACTTCCTGACTGTTACTGAAGAAAACTATGTGGCTTAGATATGTCAGTAAAGGAAAAAAGGGAGAGCCAGTCATGTGATGTCATCAGTGATGTCATCAATGACATTTGTGATGTCATCTTTGATGTCCTGGGTGTTAGTGTTAGCAGTGTACGGTGGCGCGAGTTATGGTTGATTATCTTACCATAACTACCGAATTTCAGGGGGTTTTCGGTTTTAATTTGAACCATAACGTCCCTTTAACAAAGTTTTTTTACTGAATTTGATAGGTTTTTAGTAGCACAACTTAACCATAACGTCCCTTTTAACAAAGTTTTTTCATTGAATATATATATATTATAATAATTTGAAAACTTTTGTTGAAGATCATTTTAAAACAAAAACGTCATACCATTGCCCCACATGTACTTGTCCCCCCTCACCATATCCCAGTCAATTATCCCCAAACCCTCTCCATAACCCAAAACATTTTGATGAGACTTCCATCCCTTCTTCACCTGATACCAATCATGTTGAAAGTCCTAATTCTCCTGTTTTTGTGTCCGTTTCTGCCTTACCTTCTCTGTCATAAATTATAAATATATGTTAAATAAAGTTACATTTTTATATTGAGTTGTAATTAGTTTCTGTTTTTTTTTAAAAAAAAAGCAATGTAGGGGTCCGCGGACAACGCAGTGTTCTGAAATGTTCGTAAATAAACGAAAATGGAGCTGTCCTGAAGAACACTATACCTGTCCGTACTGTTCGCTAGCAAGTTGAAACTGTTCTGAGAACACAATTGGTGTTCTAAAATGTTCGTAAATAAACAAAAATGTAGGTGTCCTGAAGAACACTATTCCTGTCCGTACTGTTCGCTAGTAAGTTGAAACTGTTCTGAGAACACAATTGGTGTCCTGAAATGTTCGTAATTAAATGAAAATGGAGGTGTCCTGAAGAACACTATACCTGTCCGTACTGTTCGCTAGCAAGTTGAAACTGTTCTAGGAACACACGCGTGTCCTGAAATGTTCGTAAAGAAACGAAAATGGAGGTGTCCTGAGGACGCTATGTCTATCCGTATTGTTCGCAAGCAAGTTGAAACTGTTCTAAGAAAAAACGCCTGTCCGTAAATGTTTGTTTGACTTGTGACGCACTTTTAATTACTTCAGGACCCGAACAGTGTCCGTAGAACATTAACGTGCATGCGCAAACCAATGTCCGTGCATTAGGTGTCCTGCGGACAACCGCTTCCTTCGCGAACATGTTCACGAAGTGATCATGTGACCGCGCCCACGCTGATCACGTGTTCCAAATGCGGACACTGTTCGTGTCCCCGTACAATTTAAAAGTATATTTTCAAGTAATCCACAATATTTTTCCATAAAAACTCACCATGGCACAAGTCCCACATAGTAACCCTGAGTGTCTACATACTTTTTGAAACTTTTTGAACCTTTTTACGTACAAGCACCCCTATAAAAGACCACGCCCTAGAGCTTATTCTCATTGTGTTTCTGCCTTTTGTACAGAGCACAGCGAATTTTGCTGCCAACTGTGAACTGCAGATTTCCATCTCATCTTTGATGTCATCCATGGCTGCACTACTGCCACCTGGTGCTGCACCTGCTTCAGCACCGCCCCCACCCCCTCCACCACCACCACCTCCTCAAGGGCCTGAAGAGGGGAACAGGAGTGAGGATGCAGAGGAGGAAGAAGAGGATGAGGAGAATGAGGTAGAGGAAATCCCTACTACCCGCACTAGGCGTGAGTCTTGGGTGTGGCGGTTGTTTAGGAATGGTCCTAAGGCTTGTGCGAACCGTGTCACCTGCAATGAGTGCAAAATGATACTCAGTCGCGGGAGGCACGGTTCGTACAGCTTTGGGACCACTACCATGAAGCGACACCTGAGGTCATTTCACTCTGGGGCAATTCGCAAGTTGTACCTTGCGAAGAACGTAGTAGGTTGATTTCCTCTACTTCATCCTCTGTTTGCGTCTTCCTCAAGCTGCCTCACAGGCCATACAGAATTTTGATGACCCTTAACTTTCGAGGGTCACAGTTGTATGTATGTACTGTAACACAGTACTCTGCAGGGGGGTGCGACTTTGCAGTGCTTTTGAGACTATCGTCTCAGAGCATGAGAAGACCTGCACATTACCCAAATAAAACCCACTCTACATCTTCCTCTCTCAGCTCGCCCTTTCTTATCCCTGTGGTTGGTGTCCCTCCCTTTCCCCTCCTTTCCCCTCCTCTCCTAGTGTGTCGTGTATAAAAAAACAAAGAAAATACAAAATTACAAAAATCAAAATAAAATAAGGCTCTTTTCAGAGCCGCCTTTCACAGTTAAAAAATAGAAGTGAAAATAAATGAAGCAGGGCCTTTTGTATTTTTTAGAAGTTCGCGGACAGTCCTCGGACATCAAAAAAATTGGGTTGATACCCTATCATAACCATTGCAATTTTCTCTGGTAGGAAGTGGTGGCTCTGAAAAGAGCCTTTGGGAGGTGTTTGTATGTCAAAAATGATAAATACTTAACACCTACTTCAAAATGGATGCTGTAAATCTAAAAAAGGTTGTAATGCATTTCGTGTATTTGTCAAAAAAATCTGATTGCCAGCATAAGTAAGATGGACTCCATCTCTGCGAAAAATGTATGCACTACGAAACATAATATTTTCATTATGAAAAGAGGACATGCCACAATCTCTTAGAAAGGCACAAACAGCCTTATTAACATTGTGCCTTGCTTTTTCCATTTGTGGACCAAATGAAGAAGAAAGAAGCCACATTTGTCTCTGTGCAATCCGTTAAAATATTACTTGAGAATTAGCAAACATGTCCATGACCTTCCCAAGTCCTTCTTTCATGGAAAATTGCAAAGAAATTCCAGACACATGTCCTAAACTGTTCCCTCCACAATAAATTACAATTATGTCTGGATGTTGCTCTGTCTCCAAAGTTTCACAGAGAGGTAGCAAGTCCAACCACTTCATTCCACGTACTCCATGCCAGTGTACTTCCACATGTGGAAATCCAAGATCTACAGCTACTCCACAGCTTTCTGCATGCACCTTCAACCAATGTAACCATGAATCTCCAAAATCCAAACAATCTGTTTTTTGAAACACACAGCCATAGCTATCTGTTGTTCTCTCAGCAACTAAGCAAAAAGAGTATCTGAGAAACTCTCTCCTGGCACAACACACCCACTAAACTTTCCCGACCAATCCCTTTCAGTGCTCATTCTCATTTGCATGACTTCTGAACCCAAAAATCTCCGGATGTAACACCCGATGTCCGCGAACTACCGCCATGTCCGCGGACATATCGTAACATGAACAGGCCTTCTACCATTTCCACTTCACTTTCTGTGCCATTCCCTCATTGGATGTAGCTACATTACCATCCACCAATCACATTCAAGACCTCTACATCTAACTGCATCATCATAGATCAGCACTGCAAATGTGCTGTGAATCTCTCTGAGTACAAGTGTCATATCATTGGCAAGCACCATCTACAATAAATACTGTACACGTCTCCAAGATTTCTACTTGCAGTTCCATGCATATCCAAATGTATGAACACAAACTACAGGTATGCATATTTTCTGTACAATACATGAACACATTTTCAAACTGACTTAATATTTTTGTTTTATTTCTTTATTTATTCAATTACTTTAATTTAAGCATGACATTGAGGCACTATTACCTGGAAGAGCTTAGTTACAGAAATAGTGGTATTCAGTGGTACATTATGAATTTCACCAACATAGTAAAGATATTTTGTTTGCTAAAGTTAGTCATTACAATACAATTTGTTCATTAAGAACATATCATATGTATTGAACTTGTGCGACGTATATTATGTAAATAAGATAGTTTTAATGGTTTTGAGGAAGGCGCTGAGGATTTCAATTAAAAAACTCAATGTCTAAATTAAAAACAGTGCTATATACAAACAAAATTACTAATTTGTTTCTTTTACAATTGCAGTGAAGACCATTCTCCAGAAAAGAAGCAACCGAATTTGAAGAACGAAGAAGAACTAAGAATTAACCTGTTCATTTTAGAAAATAAGTAAGTAGAATATCACAATAATATTTGTATTATTACTGAAACACACTGTAAAGTTAATTCATTATTTCTGTGCATAAAAATAGAGATTGTGCACCATTCTGTCCAAAAATCGCCATGTCTTAAATAGCGATTTACAGACAGAATGGCCCACAAATTCCTATTTTTGGACACACAAATTACCCAACTCAACCGCTACAATTTGGATATTATAGAACAAACAACTGTTTTAATTGTATACATTAGATTTACTATTTGTACTTCTCCACACCACTAGCTTACTTTTTTCTGTCATCTGAACCCCAGTTTAGTAGCATATAAATTCAAGAATACCCATCCCTACTAGTTGTAGTTCCCAATGCACAATCACACACCATTACATACATCTTTATCATCTTACTCAAACACTCATGCACACAGCACACATACATTGCAGAACACCCCCAACCCATACCTTCTTTATTCTTTTCAACAGACCCTAATGAATGCCTACCAAAAGTCAAGTCCGTAGGAAGCAAAGCAGATGTAGAGCAAATGAAAATAAAAGTGTCCAATATAAGCATCCATATCTAGCGGAATTTGTAAAAAAAAGTTGAAACAAAACAGCTAATACAGTCATTTAGTGAAACAAAAGAAGTTTCAAGTGGAAAAACGTTGCCTCCTCTATCAACATGTTAAACAAACCAGAAAACAATTAAAAAAAACAGCTATCACTACAGATAAAACTTCTTCTATAAATCTTGATAAAGTTCAAAGTAAGCATACCAAGAAAAGTATTTTAGCCAAAATGTTCCGTCACAGAGTCCTTCAAAATCTTATAAAAACAGGAGAGAAACCAGGTTCAACCCTTAAAACCTATGATAGGAAATTAATCTTAGATGCAATTCTTCTCAAAAGAAAGTTAATTTTTTTAGTGTTAAACAAAATGAAACCACTAACAAAACTAATAACTAAATTGCAAACAAGATTTCTCAATAAACGAAATGTCAACAGAAAAAACTTCTTAAGTATCTGCATAGGTGAATAGAATCACACTACGAACACAGAACCATATTTTAATGAAGAAGCGTACAAACAAAAGCAAACAAATACAATTGCCATACATTGCAGTGGTCGAGGTTATGAACAAGTTAATAATACCATAATGGAACAAGAAGTACGCGTTACAAAAATATGCCCTGAAAACTTAGAATTACCCCTCCATTCAACTGAATCAGAACATCTAGTGTACAAATGGCCATGCACGTCAATGTGCAACATTCCCAAACAATTTTTCAAGTCTTTACGCCAATTCCTCAATCAATATGTAAAAAGCAAAGACAAAATCAAAATGAAACTACTGAAAAACATGGATACCTAACCAGTGCGCAAGTACACAGGACTACAAAGACATTCATTGGCCTGCATTACAGGACCTACTTGTAAAACCACCTTCCATGATATCAAAAGGATATCAAAACATCATTCAACTATAAGAAATCTAGTTTATAAACTGTACTATGCTAAAAGTCCTGCTTTAGCACTAGCAAATTTAAATATCATTCTTCTACATGGTACAGCAAAAGACCTACTTGAAGAAATTGACTATATCCAGAAAAAATATTTTGGAAGTGAAAGCCACTTAAAGAATGAAATAGCTAATTAGCAACAATTCTACACATGGCAACCTTTTACTAAACACATGCAAAAAAGAAATACTAAAATTTAAAAGTACATTAGCTGAAGTTCCAAACCATGTGTGTGTATGTTGCCGCAGAACTTTTTATAAAGGTAACACAAAAACTGTATACCTATCATACAAAATAGAAGACAATGAAGATTCTAAATGGTTTGAATTAGCTCTCTACCTTGTAGCAGAAAACAAATACAAAATAACTGACCCCTTAATACTTTGCAGTTACTGCACTACAAAACTTGACAACAACCAAACTCCTTCACGTGCTATCATAAATAATTTGGAATTATACCCACTACCAAAACCCCTACAACAACTTAATGTATATGAGAGCATCATAATTCAAACAGTGCACCCATTTCAAGCAATAATACCCCTTCAACCAAAAACAGCAAAATTACCTCCCTCTGAATTGGGAAAAGGCATTTGTGGAAAGGTAGTTTATTTACCATTAGATCTAAAAGAAAATGTACATACTCTAGGAGTGCAACGTCCAATGCAGCAATCTTTAATTATCTTAGTAAATGGAGTACCTACAAAAGACAAAAAAATATGGCAACAGCTGGTAGATTTACATAAAGTTAGACATGCCTTGCAACATCTTAAGGAGAATAATGAATATTACAAAGAAATTAATATTGAAGAAAACTTGAAGGATACAACTGAAATAATTCAAGAAACACAAGAACCTGGTCAATTTGAGCTCCTAGATCCTGCTACAATATGAAATACTTTAGACCATTATACAATTCATCCGTTGCACTCTAATGACACCATAGAAGATACACTGGAAACATACCGAATGTGTCAAACAAAAGGATCACCAATCAGTATATGGAAAAAAAGTATAGAAGCACGTGCTTTTCCTCTACTCTTTCCTACTGGCAAAGGAGGAAGGTACGATGATAGACCTATTCAAATATCAGCTTCAGAATACAGCTGATTACGGGTGTATTCTGAAGATCCCAGATTTAGACAAAATGTGGAATACATATTCCACCTACTCTTTGAAAGTGAACTAGCAACTTTATGTTACGGAGTTGCACACATATTAAAATCAGGATCACACTTTCAAAATATGACAGCTACACAATTATTACAAAGAGTGCAACAAAAGGATGAGGTTTTACAATCAAATATTGCATATCTATTAGCAAATATGCGTGGTACTAAAGAGTACTGGTTTGGACGTCATGGAGATGTACGTTGTCTGATCAGAAACCTTGGCCCACCGACTTGGTTTGTTACATTAAGTTGTGCAGAATATGCATGGGAAGATTTACATGATTTCCTACGCATATCAAACAAAAACAAAACAAACATAGATATACTAACACCTGTAGAACTTTGTTCTTTGGATCCTGTTAATGTTTGAATATATTTTCACCATCGCTTCATTGCTATGCTACATTTTATTTGTAATAAAACTGTTCCTCCCCTTGGAGAAGTGCAACACTTCTTTTGGAGAAAAGAATACCAAGCCAGAGGAGCACCATATATCCACATGCTTTTATGGATTAAAGATGCTCCTAAATTTGGTCAAGACAGTGATGCCACTGTTCTACCGTTTATTGAAAAATATGTCACTTGTGAAATTCCATTGGAAGCAACAAATAGTGATCTTCATGCACACATTTCTACAATTTCAAAGACACAAATGTGGAAAATATTGTTGTTGCAAATACAAAAACAAAGGGAAATACTACACCAAATGCCGATTTGGTTTCCCTTGACCAGTTAAAAATACAGGTCAAGTGAACAACCTCATGTCTGCAGTTAGACATAGTGTTAAAGGTAAGTCACAAAAAATACATATTACATAAAAAGAAAAGAAGAAGACAAATATATCAATGATTACAATGCAATCATTGCCCACTTATGGAATGCAAACATAGATGTGCAGTACATTGCAGACAATTCTACTGCAGTTGCACGATATGTCACAGCATACTTAACTAAAGCAGAAAAGACAGAGCTCCAAGACCTCTGGAATGACCTGTCATCAGATAAAACAGTATCTCAGAAATTATACAGCTTGGGCATAAAAATGCTCACCCATAGAGAATGTGGATCTTATGAAGCAGCTGATCGTTTAACTGGTACTTCATTGTATGGTAAATCTGAAAATATAGTATGGCTAAGTCTTGGTCCAGCTAAATCTAGAAAAAGAGTTCTAAAATCATATGAAGATATAGAAACAATAGCCAAACATGATCCAAACAGCCAAGACATTTTAAAAAACAATTTATTGGACACATACTACCCAAACAGAAGTAATACTTTGGAAAACATGTGTCTATACCAAATAGCCCAAAATGACACATACAAATATAATATGAAACCTGATGAAAAAAAAGGTAAATATAGAGTGACAGACTGTGAAGGCAGCTTAGTTAAACTCACTAAACCAAATTTAATTAATCATATCAAATTGTCATTGAAGACTCCTCAACATAAAGAAGTATATTATATATCCCTGCTACAACTCTTCAAACCATGGAGAAAAGAAGAACAATTACTAGATAACTATGACTCATATGAGGATGCTTTCAAAGCAAACGAAAGCACTATAACTGATGTAAACTTTACACAGTACAAAAAAATGTTGCACAATGAACAGCAACATGAAGAAGAACTCCAAGCCCAACTAGATAAGGATACTCCTGACAGTAGTCAACCTTCTGTAACAGGAAGCCAAGAACCACTGGGAGAACCACTAATAACAAATGAGGCAGAATTAGCTATGATAGAAGTAGAAAACACCATGTGTCAGTATGAAGATAAGGAAGACTTAACTATACTACAATCAAAACTAAACAATGAGCAACGTAGCATTTTTCAAGAAGTAACAAAACAAATTGCACATGGTGTACAACATGAAAATGAAGACTGTTCCTGCCATAATTATAAACCTATACTACTGTACGTCAGTGGTGAAGCTGGTTCTGGCAAAACATTCCTAATCAAAATCATCAGTAAGTTCCTTCAACAATTGACAAACAACAAACTGTCAGTTGTTGTCACTGCCCCCACAGGTTTAGCTACCTACAACATAGGTGGTGTCACGTTACACTGATTACTACTATTGCCAGTAGAACACCAGAAAAAATTAGATTATTACAAACTTTCTGCAGAAGCTGCAATTGAACTACCCAGAGTATCGAAACAAATGAAAATGCTACTAATAGATGAAGTGAGCATGGTCTCCAACCTAATGTTGGCTTTGATTCACCTCAGATTACAAGAAGTACTCAAAACAAACTATGAAGAGCTCTTTCCAGGAAAACACATAATTGTTTTCGGAGATCTTCTTCAATTGACACCAGTAAAAGGTGAGCCTATTTTTAAAACATTAGGACACAAACTCTGCCGTAAAACTGTTGGCAGCATTGGAAATGTCAACCTTTGGCAACATTTCCAATACAGAGAATTAACAGAAAACATGCAGCAATCTGCAGATCTCACTTATGCCAACATCTTAAAAAGTATCAGAGTTGGTATACTTTCTAAAGAAGCAGAAGCAATATTGAAAACCCGGCACATTAATGCACTTCATGGCGATAATGCATGTGCTACAGATGTTATGGAACAATTAGCCCACAAAAATGTAAATTGTATGGCCTTATGCCAACTCTTGCAAGCTGTTTCAAATTCAATGAAACTATGTTAAGTAAAGAAATGCAACCAAAAATGGAAATTAGCGCCACAGACAAACTAGATGTACATGGTATGACACTACCTATGTGTGACCGAGCCACAACAAGACTAAATAGTTTAGAAAAATCAATCTCGAACACAGCAGGCTTAGAAAAGATATTAAAATTATCCTTAAATTGCAGAGTAATGCTTAAATGTAACCTTGACGTGGACCAAGGACTATTTAATGGAGCACTGGGTACAGTTGTTGGCTTTCAAGCATACCCACGTGACAACAAAATTCAGTTTGTCAATATTCTCTTTGACAAACTTTCAGAAGTAAATAGGATAGGACGCTCAACAGCTCGATTCCTTCTCTTCAAAGACATGTATGTATGCAGGGAACAATGTTCTCTAACTCTTGCATACGCAGTCACAATTCATAAATCACAAGGTCTTACCCTAGACAAAGCAATGATAGATATTGGTAACACAGTCTTTAAAGAAGGCATGAGCTACGTAGCACTGTCACGCTTACGTACACTTGACAGTCTATTTCTAATCAACTTTGATGCAAGTAAAGTAAACACTGATATTCCTTGCATTTTATAATACAATAAACTTCGCTCACTATACACCCGCATCTAAACACATATTCTGTTCCACAAAAAGTAAAACGTTATAAAAGAAAAATAAATCAAACAGAAATGCTACAGGATGTCACTGCAAATCCTGCAAAGAGAGTAAAAGAAACTAATACTTCATCAAATACCACAAGCAAAAAAGAATCAATTAGGGAAAGTAAACTAGGTACTTCTTCAAAGAAGGAAGACAAACTCCAAAAAAAGCAGTCAGATACAGAATTACCTGGTCCATTTCAACTCTCAAATATAGTTGGTGTAAGTTGCTACGCAAATGTAGAAATGAATATTCTATTTCAATTACCACCAATTGTTGACAACATTTACTTACACAGTACAGACCCATTGTATTTGCAAATGTTAGTACTTCACAGAAATGCAGCAAACAATCCTGATAACATATATAGTGTTTATGGAATAAGACAACAATTGGACTACTCTGCTGGAATGGTAAAATTCACTATAAACTCACAGGAAGATCCACAAGAATTTCTAATGTACTTACTACAAGTACTAGAAAACAAAAACATACCTATAAATGAAATCATCCAGATTTCATACATGTGGAAACATACATGCACTCTCTGCAACAATGTGACAGAAGAACAAATCACCGATGAACGCTTTGTATATATATCAATACCTAATTGCGAATCCATTCTATTTCAAGTCAAGTCAAACAAGTTTATTCGGATTTTCAAAGAAATCCATCAAACACAAAAAAAATACAGAAACATCACAAATAGGCAATTACAATCACTACTCCCAAATAGAAACAATAACTCCACAGTTCATTAAATCCGTAATTCTGTCCCAAAATGACCCTTTACGGTGGCCTCTCCACCAAGGTACTTAACCGATTACGACCCAGAGGGATAAGGTTAGCGCCGGACAGTGGGGATGACCACACAATTGGCCGCCAGGTGCACCCGGACCCTGTATCCGGATATGGACTAATTAAGATCCCACTCCTGGGCGTCCTGCCTGCTCCCTCACGTTGTCCCAGGACTTCGTTTGCTACACTCGGGTCCCTAAAGGCCAATTCCACAGTATCCCAGGGCTGATTCCCCCAACTAGGTACTCTGACACAACCCACCATGGATTCCCTTTGCACTGAAGCACAACCTTTAGTGGACCGTAGCCAGTGTAAGGTTTTATTTAACAGGGCATCCTTGGATTCATACACATCCCTCGCCAGTTTGGGAACCCCATGAAGGAACACCCTAGCGTGTTTGAACTGACAATGAGGTAGGGGCTGGAAGGGAGCCCCACTACCCCGTGGACCATACACTCTCTTTTTCCCTGGGTAGGTACATTGTGGGCCCTCTCTTTGTGGAACGTAGACCCGCAAGGGGGTAGGCTTTGCTTTGGGGTCGGGCGACCTGCGGGGCTCTTTCAATTTGGCACTTCTTACACTGGGGTTGATGGCAATTGCTGGTCCCGCGTTCCCCCGCCCCAAACTAAGGGAGGCGGTTGTAGGAACTACAGTTACAGGGCTCAGGGTAGCCTGTTCCCCCTGATATACCCAAGAAGGGTCAGGGGGACCCTTGCCCATGTTTGGAGTAATCAGAGGCACCCCGTCCCTCAAAGCCCACCCCTTAGATTCTAAGAGGGATGAGAGCAAAGTTCTGATAGCTGCTAGCTCCACCAGCACTTGATTACATTTACAGCCGGCCCCCCTAGGTATAGAGACACCCCCGACTGGGGTGTCAGTACCTGTTCCAATGTCAATGCTAGTGCTACTACATGGTCGATCGATGGACCTGAGTGGGGAGAGATGGGGATAAGGGCTGGCTACTGAACAGGATGAAGACCCTTGCTCATTGCAAGGGTTACGGGAGCGGAGGGGATGGTTATGCATGGAGCCTTCGATAGGCTGTCCCTCCTCTGTGGGAACGGGGGCAGGAGAGGAACTGGACAAACCCACAGCCATTCCAGAGCCAAAGTTACGGTGGCAGTCCTCTACAACATCCTCTACAGCATCTGAAGCATGTGCAAGTTCTGGACAAAACGCATTCAATGAGGTACCAGGGGAAATGCCAAAGGAGAGGCTGGATGGTTGACAGCCACTGGTAAACTCTGAATGTCGAACCAGTTCCCCCTCCGTCCCCGGGCATGGCTCACCAAAGGCAGGAAGCGGAAATGATGGGCAAGATGTCATAGTGGGGGCCCGGAACTCCCCTGCAGCGGGGGTTGGACAAACTAACGTGCCGCCCTTGTTTGGGGCTGTGTCTGCGAAGTCTCCCAAACTCAGCCGTCCATCCATGGTAACTTCTGTGGTTAGAGATGGCTCCTTGGTTACCACCTTAGTTGCTATAGCCCCTCTTCCCCCAAGTAGGTGAGACAGGCCAGCCTGACCACCAGCCTCTCTATCACCTCCAGCACAAAGACCTTCCAGATCAGTTTTACTGTCCCTTATGTCTTGGAGAGTTTGCTGGGCTTCTATTTCTGGCGAGGGAGAAGTGAGGTAGCTAGAAGAAGTCCCTTCCCCGACAACAGGGGCAGTATCGATGAGCGAGGAGACTGCAGTAAGGGCCTTGGCTCCAGTTGTTCCTCCTTGGTGGCTCAGTCTCTTAATAACCACAATTTTACGTGCTGATGACTGCTTAATACTAGAAGGGGCAGGCTCAGAGCAGCTCAGGAGTGGGGTGAGAGGCAAGGTGGGAGAGGGTTTCTTGAGTACAACATGGCCCTTGTGGGACCTTAATGACTTTAGTAGGCGCATGGCGGATCCCCCCAAGCCAAGACCTCAAACACAAAACAGTTCCAGGCTTTTACTCCTTTACTCCTTCGGGCACAGTCACAGAAGCACTCTCCTGCACTTACTTGCTCCCCAGCCGCGCCTTGAAAGGGCCTCTCACCATGAACGCCGAACACCTGCGGCGCCAAACACCGCGCCCTTGCCCCGCCGCGGGCTTCACCGCTGCGGGGACGTGGAGGGAGGCTTATGAGCCTGGGGGCGTGGCCTGGGAAGCAGCTGGAAGTCCTCGGCGCCAAACACCGCGCCCTTGCCCCGCCGCGGGCTTCACCGCTGCGGGGACGTGGAGGGAGGCTTATGAGCCTGGGGGCGTGGCCTGGGAAGCAGCTGGAAGTCCTCGGCGCCAAACACCGCGCCCTTGCCCCGCCGCGAGCTTCACCGCTGCGGGGACGTGGAGGGAGGATTATGAGCCTGGGGGCGTGGCCTGGGAAGCAGCTGGAAGTCCTTGGCGCCAAACACCGCGCCCTTGCCCTGCCGCGGGCTTCACCGCTGCGGGGACGTGGAGGGAGGCTTATGAGCCTGGGGGCGTGGCCTGGGAAGCAGCTGGAAGTCCTCGGCGCCAAACACCGCGCCCTTGCCCCGCCGCGGGCTTCACCGCTGCGGGGACGTGGAGGGAGGCTTATGAGCCTGGGGGCGTGGCCTGGGAAGCAGCTGGAAGTCCTCGGCGCCAAACACCGCGCCCTTGCCCCGCCGCGGGCTTCACCGCTGCGGGGACGTGGAGGGAGGCTTATGAGCCTGGGGGCGTGGCCTGGGAAGCAGCTGGAAGTCCTCGGCGCCAAACACCGCGCCCTTGCCCCGCCGTGGGCTTCACCGCTGCGGGGACGTGGAGGGAGGCTTATGAGCCTGGGGGCGTGGCCTGGGAAGCAGCTGGAAGTCCTCGGCGCCAAACACCGCGCCCTTGCCCTGTCCCCCAAGGAACCTGACCCATAACGTCCCAAAGGGGTGAGATTAGCACCAGACAGGGGGGAGGGTCTCAAAGTTAACCTCGGGGGGCACTCAGGGACTATTTGCGGATGAATACTAATTAGAATGCCACTCCTAGGTGACCAACTAGACCCCCCACGGTGACCTAGGACCGCCCTTGCCACTCCCACGTCCCAAAATGCAAGTTCCACAGTGTCACCCTGCTGGTTGTCCACTCTTGGCGTTCTGCGACACCCTGCCAAGGATTCCCTAGACACAAAATAGCAGCCTCTTACGGACCGCAGCCAATGTAGACTTTTATTGAGGAGGGCATCCCTAGACTCCTTCCTGTCCCTTGCCAGCCTGGGTACGCCATGCAGATACATGGTAGCTTGTCCGGTCCGGCCTAGGCCAGAGGGTGGAGGTAGCCTCTCTCTACGCCACGGGCCATAGGCTCTCCCCTCTCCAGGAATGAGGCGTTTAGGGCCCGATTTGCTTGATGCAGTGTCCTCCCGAGATATAGGTTTTACCTTGGGTTGTGGCACCCCCATGGACACTCTAGGCTTAACACAAGTACTGGGGTTAATACCCTTGGCTGCTTGTAGATTCTCATGCACCAGGCTAGGGCAAGGTTCAGTGAACGTGGGTGACATAGGGGCCTGTTCCTGATGGTGTGCCAGGGGGTGGGCCGTGGGTGAAACGATGGGCCCTTTGCGAGCTATTGGAATGGTACAGGGCTCCCCCTCGCACTGCTTTTCCCCCTGCATTCCTGTGAGGACTGAGAGCAGATTTTTAATAACTGCCAACTCAGCCAACACTTGGATGCATACACAATTGCACACCCTGGCTGTAAAATCCCCCCCATTCGGGGGGTCAGAGGCTTGTTTTTCAGCGGAGTTGGGGTCATCAAGTTGTTGCTTTGGAGCCCCGAGTAAGGATGTATGAGAAAGCGAGCTGACTGAAGGGCTTAACGATGACATATAGTTGCTCCAGAGACTGCTATGATCAGAAGATAGATTCAGCGGGGGTGTGACCATAGGCGAACTGCAGGGATGCAAGCTGCCCTCGTTGAGTGAGCAGTCAGGGGTGGAGCTGGACGGGCCCACCTCTGTGCAAGAGCCAGGGTTAGAGCAAGGGACTGGGATAGGGACCATGCTGAGGGTTCCGGGGGTAGAATTTGGTAGAGGACAGCTGCTTTCCAATATTACAGGCCCGGCCATTTCCCACTCTTGTTCCCCCTCTAGCTCTTGCTCGAAATAGGATTGGTCGGATGCAGGAATCCCAATTAAGTCACTGGGTATAGTGGGGAACTGGGGTGTAGAGAGCTCGACCTCATCGGAATTCAGGGGGGCCGAGTTGGGGGGTTTGGCTGTATGACCCTGTTGGCGCTGTCTCCTGACAACCAGTATCTTGCGAGCCGATTTAGGACCGTTGACATGGGGGGCGGACGTGAGGCAAGAGGGGGGGGGGGGAAGGGCAAAACAGAGGGAACTTTCCTTGGCTCAGCATGTGACTTCATGGACCTTAGAGACTTTAGGAGAGTCATGGTCGACGATCTCTGTCCCCCCTTGGCAGCAGTTAGATTTGGGGTTGCTTGATGGCTGTCTCTTAGATTTCAGCAACTTGTACAAAATGCAAACCATGGTAGATTATGTTCTACCTGCAATTCAGATAATCGCTCCACGTTACTAATACAAACACATAGTAAATACGTAATACTAATGCTTCTACTTTACAATACAGATGGTACCAAAAACAACTGCAAGCTGACTGGATTCACACATGGTCAAATATCACTTGGTAAGAAAACCTTCACAACAATAGGTATAATCTACCACACAGGAGCCACAACCAATTCAGGGCACTACACTGCATATATAAAAAAGAAATGTGGATGGTTTCAATGTAATGGTAGTACCATTTCTCTAAAGCAGAGATTACCAGCAAATCTTACAAACGCTTATTAAATGTTCTTAAAACCAAAATTTGATAACTGAACTGTACTTAAACCCTAAGTAAACTTGTAGTAAAAAAATGTAAACTGTTAGAATATTCCAAAAGCTATCTAACTGCCCAAAGATTCTACAACAACTAATCAGATAAATGAATACCAGCAAATTAGAGCAAAAATACACAGTTAGAATACGCCAATTGGTATCTAACTGTCCCAAAATTTAACAATATCCAAATAGATAAATCAATACCACTAAAATATATAAAATAATCGACAGTTAGAATACACCATTTGGTATCTAACTGTCCCAAAATTTAACAATATCCAAAGAGATAAATCAATACCACTAAAATATATTCAAAAATCGGCAGTTAGAAGACACCTACTGGTATCTAACTGCTCCAAAATTTCATAATATCCAAACAAATAAATAATATGTTACTGCTCCAAAAAATTGGAACAAGCCAATGTATAAGCATTAGCCAGAAACAACAAATGAACACTGAAAACAAACAAACAAATAAACTGTAGCATAACAGAAAAAGGTTTTTTTTATCCAACATGGATTTATTTTTCTCCCACAGACCCAATGATTTTAGCAACTAACACAGAAACTGAGCAAATTGCACAGTACTCTGGTTTCTAATCTACTAAATATGAGGGTCCAAAAAAAATAAAATGTTGATCATACAATGTAATAAGTCATTACAAAATACTAATACTAACATGCTATTTTCTTTTATCACAGAAATTAACAAGAAATACATGTACTCCAGTTACTAAACCAAACAGTAAGTATATTGTACACTCTATGCCCTGGCCACAACCATCGCAGCATATCACACCCATAGTATCTTATAACTTTGTTCCTTATAAATTTGTTTTTGACCCAAAGTTATAAGCAAATATAAGTGTGATATGCTGCGGTGGTTGTGGCCAGGACATTGAGTGTTGCCAACACTCTATGCCCTGGCCACAACCACCGCAGCATATCACACCCATAGAGTCAAACATTTCAGCTATGGCCTATGGAAACTTTTAATGTCCGCATGAGTGTTCTTAGAACACTTTCAACTTGCCAGCGAACAATACGGACAGCATCTTCAGGACACCCCCTACGAACATTTCAGGATACGGCGCGAGTTCTTAGAACACTTCCAACTTGACAACAAACAATACAGACAGCGTCCTCAGAACACCCCCATTTTTTTTATTTACGAACATTTTAGGACACTGCGAGAGTTCTTAGAACATTTTCAACTTGACAACGAACAATACGGACAGCGTCTTCAGGATACCCCCTACGAACATTTCAGGACACCACGAGTGTTCACAGAACACATTCAATTTACCATCGAACAATACGGACAGAGTCCCAGAACACCCCCATTTTGTTTATTTGCAAACATTTCAGGACACCACGAGTGTTCTTAGAACACAATCAACTTGACAAAGAACACTACGGACAGCGTCCTCAGAACACCCTCATTTTGTTTATTTGCGAACATTTCAGGACTCCGCAAGAGTTCTTAGAACACATTCAACTTGCCAGAGAACAATACGGACAGCGTCCTCAGAACACCCCAATTTTGTTTATTTACTAACATTTCAGGACACCGAGAGTGTTCTTAGAACACATTCAACTTGCCAGAGAACAATACGGACAGCGTCCTCAGGACGGACAGCGTCATCAGAACACCCCCTACGAACATTTCAGGACACCACGAGTGTTCTTAGAACACGTTCAACTTGCTATCGAACAATACGGACAGCGTCTTCAGAACACCCCCTACGAACATTTCAGGACACCGCAAGTGTTCTTAGAACACATTCAACATGCCACCGAACAATACGGACAGCGTCTTCAGGACACCCCCTATGAACATTTCAGGACAACGCAAGGGTTCTTAGAACACTTTCAACTTCACAACTAACAATACGGACAGAGTCCTCAGGACACCCCCATTTTGTTTATTTGCGAACATTTCAGGACACCGCGAGTGTTCTTAGAACACATTCAACTTGCCAGAGAACAATACGGACAGCGTCCTCAGGACGAACAGCGTCATCAGAAAACCCCCTACGAACATTTCAGGACACCACGAGTGTTCTTAGAACACATTCAACTTGCTATCGAACAATACGGAAAGCGTCTTCAGAACACCCCCTACGAACATTTCAGGACAACGCAAGAGTTCTTCGAACACTTTCAACTTCACAGCGAACAATACGGACAGCGTCCTCAGGACACACCCATTTTGTTTATTTGCGAACATTTCAGGACACCGCAAGTGTTCTTAGAACACATTCAACTTGCCAGAGAACAATACGGACAGCGTCCTCAGGACACCCCCTACGAACATTTCAGGAGACCGCAAGAGTTCTTAGAACATTTTCAACTTGACAACGAACAATACGGACAGCGTCCTCAGGACACCCCCAATTTGTTTATTTGCGAACATTTCAGGACACCGCGAGTGTTCTTAGAACACATTCAACTTGCCAGAGAACAATACGGACAGCGTCCCGAGGACACACCCATTTTGTTTATTTAAGAACATTTCCGGACAACGCAAGTGTTCTTAGAACAGTTTCAGCCTGCTTCCGAACAAAACAGACACATATTGAGTACTCAGAACACCCCCCATTCAGTTTATTTAGAACATTTCAGAACACCCGTGATGTCCGCAGACAAATCGAACACAACAAGAACGTCTACCACATGAAAAAACACAACTTTCAACCTATCTTATACTCTCCCAGCCTCCCCAAACACTCCTACACACCAACACACTCTACTAAATACAAATTTTGAACCAAGTTTCACTGCGCTGTCCGCGGATGTCCGTGAATCCAAGATGGCGGGCGCCACTGAAAATCTGACGCGCTTCACGCTCCACACCGTCCAATCAGCGAACACGTCGCATGTCCGTGGACATGACGTAAGCCGATTGGCCAATCAGGACACTGTCCGCGGAGCGAACAGGGAAGTGTGTCCGCGGACCGAACACAGATATCACCAATTTTTTAAGACCCACTTTTTGGTCATTTTTTAAAAAACTACTGGACGGATTTTCACCAAATCTACAAAAGCACACTTTCGGGACCAAGCCGCTGTTCCTGGTCCGAATTTGGTGAAAATCCTTCCAGCGGTTTGGGCTGTAGGCACGAGCAAAGTTTTTTTTACCATTCAGTCTATGGGAAAAAAGACATTTTGGGACCCCCCTATAACTTTTTCCCTCCTGGACGAATCCTCACCAAACTTTGCAAAAACATGCAGAGTGGGCCATGTACTTTTTTTTGCAAAGTCTGGTGAGGATTCGTCCAGGGGGAGCAAAGTTATAAGCCGCCCTAAATTTGCTCTTCCTATGGAAACACCAACTTAACCATAACTACTTGGCCACTACCGTGGCCATGTAATATAGTTTGCTTGTTAAGTGCTTATACTACAATAAGAAATACTGTTTCAAAATGCACAAATGCACTTGGGTACGGGAATTGCGGTATCAATGAAGCCATCAATGTGGAGGTTGGCATGTCAATGGGCCTCATTACACGGAAGGCGGAGGACCAAGGTGCTATTAGCACCTTGGTCCATGCCGGTAAAATACCGGCACCGCCTTGGTGGAAAGGGGAATTACCGCCCCTTTCCAAGGTTGGCGGGGCGGTAATTCCCCTTCCACCACTGCCCTTCCCCAATCCCATTTTTGCCCCATAGGACATAATGGGAATGGGGAAGGTGCTAATTACGGCACCGCAATTTTGGGGTGCCGTAATTAGCACCAAGGTCCCTTAGCGGGTTGGTTTTTGACGCCTGCAAAAAGCAGGCGTTAAAGCACCAACCCGCTAAGGGACCTCGTAGTAAGGCGGTAATGGTTAACGGTCAGTGTTACCATTAACGGCGACCGTTAACCATTACCGCCTTCCGTGTAATGAGGCCCAATATATTATCTCCTCTATTCAAAGGACCCTCTTGCAT
Source organism: Ambystoma mexicanum (assembly GCF_040938575.1). Classification (NCBI taxonomy): domain Eukaryota; kingdom Metazoa; phylum Chordata; class Amphibia; order Caudata; family Ambystomatidae; genus Ambystoma; species Ambystoma mexicanum. The sequence continues at coordinate 1,688,264,300 of NC_090932.1, read as the reverse complement.
GTGATGTTCAGGTTTCTGCCATTATTTTTGCATTGTCAGTTCCTGTTGTTTAGCTTAGATAGTTGGAAATGTAACACCCGCCAAACTAACCTTCACCGCGGAGATGAGCCCAGCTGACCTATATGCACCAAGATCGTCTGGGAAAACAACTGCCAATTAAGGCCTGGCATCTCATATACCTCCCAACTCCTTTTCCAATCAACCGTCAGTGGGTATATTTAGGGTGTGGGGGATGGAGAGAGCTGGCCAATCCATAGTGAGGGAATTATGATAATAATGGAGTGTCACCAGTCCTATAAGAGACCAGTTTTTTTTTTTTTTACCTGCAGGGGGTACTTTGACTTTTTGACTCTTGGGACATATCTTTGGACTTTTGATTTTTCCTTTGAATTTTCCACTGTATTGCTGGAGGTAGTCTACTTCTGGACTCTTGCAAGGAACAAATAGCAAAGGGAAAGGGTGCTACCAAGGCCTTAAACATTGCATGAGAGACAGAGACTGGGAAATCTAAAACCTAGCTGGGCCTGCCATTTGAGGAGCCAGAGGAAGTCTGGGGTCTGGGGACCACCCTTGACCAGATCTGTGCTGTCTTCAGAGGAGCCATGCTTTTTCCCTGGATGCCCCATAACCAAGGTCTCCCATGTAAGTAGATTAATCCAAATGCCCCCAAAAGTGTGGGGCTGAATCTGCCAGCCTTAATCTACATCCTGCATAGTGGGTAGGGGGATGGAACTGTGGAGACCCTTGGCCCATTTTCTTAAATCTAACTGAATTTAATTCCACTATAGAAATTCACCCTGTCCTTTTCAATTGAATAGTGTTGGGAACTGCCTGCCTTAATCCTTTCTATTATATTGTGGGGTGGGGGTGGAGCTGTGTGGATACTTAACGCATTGAATTGGAGTTAAATTAATTCATTCTCATACAGTAAATCATGGGACAAGTGTTGTTAGAGTTTGAAACTAACAAATTTCATGCCCAGTGTGTTAGAGATTATATAGACAATAAAGGACTTGGGTAACTCTACCTTTCTGAACCCCCAGTATTCTGTACAGAAGGAGGGTGCCCATAATCCCAAAATAAGTAATTCTAAAATGCTGCTATTCAAGTGAATGTAGAAGGTGCAATACAACATATCCCATGTACTTGCATCTCAAAACGATTTTCTCCAATGCCCTGCATTTTATATAAATAAAAAGCCCAAAACTAATTTACCATTGGGGTCCTTTCCTAAACTTTGCCTTAAAAAAAAGAGCATACATTGATTCTTTTCATTGTGGCTATTTTTCAAACATTGCCTATTTAATAAAAAAGCCAAACATGATATTGCTCCTGTATTCCCACTCCCTGTGCCTTTCCTTCAAATTAAGGAGTCATATATAACTGATGCCAGGGGCTGGGGATTGCTGGAGAGAAGAGAGAGCATTGTGTTAACTCCAAGCAATCACTGGGGGTTGTTTCACGAGTCATAATTGTGAATGTGCAAGAAATCCTCAGGGTGTGTTTTGATGTAAAGTCTCTGAATTGTACCTGTGTGTTGTAGTATCTGTAAGTTAATTCAAACTACAAGTTAGTCAACTGGTGTAAATAATTTGAAATTTTGATATTGCGCTGTGCCATGGCTTTGGTGGCTGATGTTTTGGTTGCTTTATGGGTCTTTGTCAAGCCTTAAATGAAGATATATTCTTACTATACACCGACATGGCTCCTAGCTCACTGGGGGTACAGAGGGTATTTGCCAGGGTGGTGTGATATAGGTTGAATGCCTCACTAAAGTTGATTTTGTGTAAGCGCTTTAGGTGTTTGCCACCTAGCCTGGGTGGGTACTCCCTGAGTTGAGAGTGACCGCCTAATAGATTATGCCAAAGCTGGGGGCTCGTGGCTGGGATTAGAGTGATTCTTCACTTGTCACAGTGCAGTAGCAGCAGACTATTCATTTGGAGGTAATTGCATTGCAGTGGATGTAAAGTTGTTTTGCATTGTGAGGGTGCCATTCAGACCTGTACTCTGGGTTCCAGGGAAGTGTATAGATAAAACAGTGTTGACTTTGAGTTGTCATTATGAGTGGAAACTAAGCAAGAACAGGATTGAGATTTTTGCTCTTGCATAGAGAGTATATAAAGTGCAGAACACATTTCAGAATGAGCACCGTAGAAATCAATATAGCCAAGAAGCACATCCTATCCAAATAGTTAATTAAAGGTGTATTGGTAGAACAAGATCATGACATGTGGTAAGACAGACTGTGCAAATGTTGACATGTGGCAGGATAATCAGCTGTTTCATCAGGCCCTAAACACCTTTTACATGGCACAGACCAGCAAAGATGAGCAAATTAACCTCTTAATTGTCAAAGATGAGCTATCTTGTCCTTGGCATTACGTTTCTGTCGCCAAGGACGAGATAGCTCGTCCTTTTTGGCACTTCATTTTGTGAGATCCCTGCAAAGCAGGGATCACACAAAAATGAAAGCCAACCCCTTGGCTATGTGAGGAGGAGGTTTCTCCTTACGCCCGGGGTTGTATTTCTTTCAGTTTCACTTCAGCACATATAATGCGTGCTGACATGAAACTGAAAGTAATTTTCACAGCGGCAGACATTTTCGGGTGCCACAGTGAATGTTCACCTTTCTTTCCCTCGATCTGCGGCACTATTGTGCCGTTCAGATCGAGGGAGGTGTCGTTGGAAAGGGGAGACTCTCCCCTTTCCAAAGACACCTTTTTGAAGTATTGCTGGACGCCAATCCACCCCAGCAATGCCACTAGACCTCCAGTGATCTGTTTGTGAAGTGGGGGGAGAGGAGGCTGCTTACTATGTAAATGGCCCCACCCCTTCCCCCCAAAGCATCAGGCCACAGGTATTGGCCCCCCCTGTGGGCAGATGGGTGCCCATCTCCCCCTAGGGAAGTAGTAAAAAGAAATACAAACAAAAAACTGATTTGGGTGGGGCTGGGGGGCCACTAGACCCCCAGGATTTTTCTGTAATGAAACGGGGGTGGCCCTCCCCCCACCCTAAATGGATGGAGGGCTCCATATGAAGGCCTCCCTGGGGGCAGATTTCTGCCCCTATCCACCCCCAGGGAGGGCTACATGAGATGCCCGCCATCCATTTGGGGTCGGGGGAGAGGGCCACCAGAAATCTTGGTGCAGGCCCCCCAAGCATGGGGCTGCACGTATTGGCCCCCTTGGGAAGGGGTACAAAAAGTACAAACAAAAAACAAAAAATCTGATTTGGGTGGGGAGCCACAAGACCACCAGGATTTTTCCATGATGAAAGGGTCGGGGGGGCCCTCTTCCTCCCACACTAAGTTGATGGGGACACCTCGTGTAGCCCTCCCTGGGGGCAGATTTCTGCCCCTATATGCCCCCAGGGAGGGCTACATGAGATGCCCCCCATCCATTTGGGGTGGGGAGAGAGGGCGCCAGAAATCGTGGCACAGCCCCCCAAGCATGGAGGAGTACATTTTGCCCACCCTGGGGGCAGATGGACACAGTAATGTGGCCATCTGCCACTAGGGTAGGGGTAAAAAAAAATCTCTGTTGGTGCGGGGTGGGGGCACCCTAAACCACCAGCGACTTATATAATAAAAATGGGTGTGGCCCTCTCCCCCCACCCCAAATGGATAGGGGGCTCTCATGTGGATATCCCTGGGGGCACATTGCTAGTGCAATCTTGCAATCTGCCCCTAGGAAGGGGCAAATGTGTTTTTACTGGGGGTGAGGGTCAGTAGACCACCAGGGATGGCTTGAAAGGGGGGTCGTGATCGGAGAGTAGTAGTTATGCTTTGTTTTTGCTGGGGTGAACATAGGTAACAAATGGTGTGCTTTTCATTTACAGCTTTTTCTATGCAATCAGCTGCAATGTTATACGAGTACTGTTTTTATTATTCTACGGTTAGTGCCCATTGTCAGTGGGGTGGGTAGGACTGGGGCTGGATTGTTGGCGGTGTGGGCGGGAGTGGACGGTCTGGGGAGATATTTTAGTGGGCTGGGACACAATTGCAGGGTCAATCCACAAATTGCCCCCCATGCCAGCATAACATTGCTGTTTCCCTGGGAGTGGCTGTTTCCCATGTGGGTTGACCGTCCGCAAGCACAGGCTGCACCTCTGGCTGTGCTGCATTACAGATGTCACCTCGGGGGAGGAATGGGGATCCTGCTGGGGCTTCCCAGAACTGCCGGTGGACTTTTGGATGGTCGACCCACATGGGAGACAAGGCACCCAAGGCCGGAGGCATCACCTCTGACCACCCTGGAGTTCTGGCTGGCCATCATTACAGTTTTTCCCTCTGGGAAAGGACAGGGACCTGCTTGGAGATGCAGACCCACCTGGAAGATGTATGCCCAAGCCCGGGGACATCACCACCAACCGTCCTGAAGTTCTGGCTGGCCTGCGTTACAGCTTTTCCCTTTGAGGAGGTATTGGCACACTGCCAGGACTCCCTGGTGGGAAAAAGCTGTAACACAGGTCAGCAAGAACTCCAGGATGGTTGGAGGTGATGTCCCCTGCCGTGAGCATCTGTTTCCCATGTGGGTGTACCAGTCCCAAGCACAGCGGCAGCACCAGAGAGCCCCTGCAGGGTCCCCTTCCATCCCCAGAGGGTAATTCTGTAACACAGCCCAGCCAGTGCTCCAGGATGGGCTGGGTTGATGTTCCTGGCCTTTGTGGGCTGTCACCCATGTCGGTTGACCATCCCCAAGTGCAGCAGCAGTCCCAGGGAGCCTCGGCAGGGTCACCGTCCTTTTTCCCAGAGGGAGAAGCTGTAACACAACCCAGCCAGAGCTGACGGGTTGTAGGGTGTCATATCCCTGGCCTTGGACAGCTGACTCCCATGTGGGTTGAATGTCCCCAAGCCCAGCAGTGGTTCCCTGGAGGCCCGAGACATTCCTTGTCCTTTCCCGGAGGGAAAAGCTGTAGCGCAGGCCAGCCAAAAACCAGGATGGTTGGGGATCATGTACCTGGCCTTGGGCACCTGTCTCCCATGTGGGTTGACCATCCTCAAGTGCAGCTGCAGTCCCCCTCCCTTCCCGGAGGTAAATTCTGTAACGCATCCCAGCCAGACTTCCAGGATGGTCGGGGGTAATGTCTCTGGCCTTGGTCACCCATCTCCCATGTGGGTCGACCATCCCCAAGCCCAGTTCTTGCTGGTTTGTATTACAGCTTTTCCCCGCAAGGGAGTCCCGGCACACTGCCAATACCTCCCCGAAGGTAGAAGCTGTAACGCAGCCCAGCCAGAACTCCAGGACGGTTGGAGATGATGTCTCCCAAGCCTTGGACATCCATTTACCATGTGGGTGTACCATCCCCAAGTACAGCGGCAGCTCCGGGGAGGGTCCCTTTCCCTTCCCCAAAGAAAGTTTTGTAACGCAGACCAGCCAGCACTCCAGGATGGTCAGGGGTGATGTCCCTGGCCTTGGGCGGCTGTCTCCTATTTTGTTTGACCATCCTCAAGCCCAGCAGCTGTTCCAGGGAGCCCCGCCAGGGCCCCGACCTTTCCCGGAGGAAATATCTGTAACACTGGCCAGTCAGAGCTCCAGGATAGTCGGGGGTAATGTCCCTGATCTTGGTGGGCTGTCTCCCATATGGGGCGACCATCCCCAAGATCAGTGGGTGTCCCAGGGAGCCCCGGCAGGGTCGCCATCCCTTCCCTGAGGGAAATTCTGTAATAAAGCTGAGTGAGAGCTCCAGGATTTGTTGCGAGTGATGTCCTTGGGCTTGGGTGGCTGTCTCCCATGTGGGTTGACCGTCCCCAAGCCCAGTGGCAGTTCCGGCAGGGTCCTCATTCTTCCCTGGAGGGGAAGGCTGTAACGCAGCGAAGCCTGAGTTCCAGGCAGGGTCCCCAACCATTCCAGGAAGGAAAAGCTGTAGCACAAGCCAGCCAGAGCTAAAGGAAAGACCGGGGTAAGGTCCCTGGCCGTGGGCAGCTGTCTACCATATGGGCCCAACCAGCGAGCCCCGGCAGGGTCCCCATCCCTTACCCGAGGGAAATTCTGTAATGCAGCTGAGCCAGAGCTCGAGGATTTGTTGGGGGTAATGTACCTGGCCTTGGGCGGTGATCCCCCATGTTGGTTGACCATTCCGAAGTACAGTGGCAGTCCCAGGGAGCATCGGCATGGTTCTCAGAGGGGAGAAGCTGTAACGCAACGCAGCCAGAGCTCTAGGGTGGAAGGGGATCATATCACTGGCCTTGGGTGACTGACTCTCATGTGGGTTGAAGGTCCCCAAGCTCAGCAGTTATTCCCGGGAGGCCCAGGACATTCCCAGTCCTTTCCCAGAGGGATAAGCTGTAACGCAGGCCAGCCAGAATACCAGGATGGTTGGGGATCATGTACCTGGCCTTGGGCACCCGTCTCCCATGTGGGTTGACCATCCCGAAGTGCAGCGGCAGTCCCAGGGAGCCCCGGCAGGGTCCCCCTCCCTTTCTGGAGGTAAATTATGTAATTCATCCCAGCCAGACCTCCGGGGCGGTCGGGGGTGTTGTCCCTGGCCTTGGGCACTCGTCTCCCATGTAGGCCGACAATCCCGAAGCCCAGCAGAGGTTCCAGGGAGTCCCGGAAGGGTCCCTGACCTTTCCCAGAGGGAGAAGTTGTAACACAGCCCAGCCAATGATAGGTGCCCAAGGCCTGGAACATCAACCTGACCATCCTTGAGCTCTGGCTGGGTAGCGTTACACCTTCTCTCTTTGGGAAAGGATGGGGAGACTGCAGAGGCTCCCTGAAACAGCTGCTGGGCTTGTTAATGGTCAAACCACATGAGAAACAACCACCCAAGCCAGGGACATCACCCCTGACCATCCTGGAGCCCTGGCTAGGCAGTATTACAGAATCTTCCTTGGTGAAAGGTTGGGAACCCTGCTGGGGCTCCCTGGAATCACTGCTGGCCTTGGGGATGGTCAAACCACATGGGAGACAGCCGCCCAAGGCCAGGGACATCATACCCGACCATCCTGGAGCACTGGCTGGGTTGTGTTACAGAATGTACCCTGGGGAAGTAAAGGGACCCTGCCAGGGGCTCCCTGGTACTGCCGCTGTGCTTGGGGATGGTACAACCACATGGGAAACGGATGCCCATGGCGGGTACATCACCTCCAACCATCCTGAAGTTCTTGCTGGCCTGTGTTACAGCTTTTCCCCACCAGGGAGTCCTGGCAGTGTGCTAATATCTCCCCGAAGGGAAAAGCAGTAATGCAGAACAGCCAAACACCAGGACGGATTCAGGTGATATCCCCGGCCTTGGGCATCAGTTTACCATGTGGGTGTAACATCCCCAAGCACAGCAGCAGTTCCAGAGAGAACCGGCAGGGTCCCCTTCGCTCCTCCAAGGGAAATTCTGTAATGCAGCACAGCCAGCACTCCAGGATGGTCGGGGTTCATGTCCCGGGACTTGGGTGGCTGTCTCCCATGTGGTTGGACCGTCCATAAGCCCAGCATCAGTTCCATGGAGCTCCAGAAGGATGGAGTAATGAGGAGGATGAGTACTCTCTGGTGCAAAAAGGAGAGTACAAGGGAAATGACCCTAATAGCCCAAATCAGGACAGAATAGTCCAGACCTCGTAATTCTGGGAGATATTCCCATTCTCATAGAGGAAGTGAGTGCCTAGAGGACAGGGAATGGACCACCAACAGTAGCAGGTGGATGACTGGACTCAGGTGCAGCAGAAGAGGAAGTCTGCCAAACAGAAGAAAGGTCTGGTGGAAGACCCAATTTGGCAGATAAAGGCCATGAAAAGCTTCCTGACTCCCAACCATGCGAATGCAAACTACTCAGTATGGGTCCACCTAGAGCTTTATGACCAAATGATGACATCATTTGGTATTAAAAATGATGGGAATTTCGTGGAATTTGCTATGTGGACATTCTCCCTGAATACTCCAGCTTCTTTGCAGGGCTGAAGGACCAAGATCACCAAAAATAGTCCACCTGTAAGGTGGCCATTCTGAAACACTCCTCAATACATAGGAACCCGCATGAGGCCCAAAGGCGGCATACAACCTGCAGTGTGGGGAAGTCCAAGCGCCTAGAGAGTTCCTGCAGGAGCTAAAACAAACATTTACCCAGACGTCTTGGTGGGTGAATACCAAAAGCTGCAAGTTCAACCCTGCATTGGGTGAACAAATAGGGCACCAGGATCTATGCTGTCCGAAAGCCTTCTGAAAGTAAGAATAACCCCTCCCAAAAAAGAAAAAATTCAAACACACCTACTGCTGCAAAGGTAGCATAGGTGAAAAATATTTCCCTCATTGGACTTGGAGATGGGGGTGGGGCTAAAAATCATCCTCCCCCCAATCAGAAGAATGAGAGGCGGTGGAGAACCTCAGATCCTACCCAATCGGGTGGTAGCCAGGCAGGATACCAGACCAAAACTCCATCTGACCCTGCCATCTGCATCAGTCTAAGATACAAGGGTAACAGACCCATCCTGGGGTATGTCTACACTTCTGAGGTGCAGAAAAGGGGGACCGACCAGGTACATACCACCCCAGGAAACATCCCTCAAAACCTTTCTCCAAAATACCCTCAGGATGGAAGAAATACTCCATGCCCCAACCTAAGCTTCTTTCCCAGATACCCTTCAAACCCTTCAAACCCTAATTTCCAGAATAATCATCCTCTCCTTCCCCGCTTCCAGGACAATAGATTTCCGAATCCGGGAATAGAGAGACCTAGGATGGAAGGTAATCAGGGAAACTCACGAAACACAAGCTACTCCGGGAAAAGGGACAGCTATCCCTATCACACTTGTTTATGGGTGCAACATCTGTTTTACAGATTCCCGGACTCCGACACAGAAAACTGTCCAAGATCACACATTGTTAGAGTTCAATATAAAAAAGTTAACCGTCAAACTGGCACAGAATGCATGTTATCTTTGCCCCATTGAGGATAGAGAAGGAAGGTTTTAGGCTCCTGTCACAGTACAGGGTCATTGTGCATTATCAGCGCTGGTGGATACTGGATCACAAGCCATCCTCCTGTCCAAAAGGGCTTTGACCATTTAAATCCAGAACGGGGGGAGAGTCACCAAATTCCGCTCACACCTCTTTCCGGACAACTCCAAAATTTCGATGGAGATGATATTTCCATCGAAGGGACTGCAGATCTGGAGAAAAGAAATGGGCGACATAGCATGAAACACATGGTGATAGTCGTGACTCCACAAGACCCACCTTGTCTTTTGGGGAATTACCTCCTTTGGAGGTTGTCACCCCTGATTGACAGCGGGAACAAGGTCCTCTGGACACAGACCAACCGGTCAATTAAATTAAAACAAAGCACAAATTATATGAGTTTGAATGGCACATGACAATGATCCGACAAAATAGAATTCCAGTTTAGGAACAATCAAATCCAAGACATCACTGTCATCTCTGTAGGAGAACAAACTAGTGATTGGAACCCTTCTCTGTTCTTGAAAATCTACCTCCCTCCCAGTTTTAAGTGGTATTCCACATTGGATGGAAATACTCTGAACTTTTATACCAATCCACAATCAGAAGAAAACCCAAATCCCATGACAAACTATGATTAAACACCAGCTCATAGTTTGACCAATATCCAGATAAAGGGTGAACAGCTGTTTTTCCCCATTCAGATAAATGAAGAGGATAAGCCTGTTAACAAGGGAATCCCGCCGGAAAGGAAGTTCACAGGGCATAGGTGGAATTTCATGGTGTACTCTTCCTGCCCTTATGGTGTGGAAGAGGTGACCTGTGAAATCAGGAAGGATGAGGTGGTATTCCAGGTCAACGCTGACTACTGCCCAATCCTTGGAACCTCCCGTTCAAGCCAACACCATCACAAGAGATCTGTCCACCCAACTGGAGGATACTACCAAAATTGCCATGCCCGAGGTATTTCCAAGCTGATGGTCGAAGAAAGGATCAATCTTGCTGATGCCGTGAGACAGAGGAGCAAAAACAGGAGCTGAAACAGGCATTTCTACGATTTTCAGGATATCTTTACAGTGGATTCATATGAATATGGACGTACAGAGATACATTCAACCACCATACCCAAGGACCCGCAGATGGCTCCAGTATTTGTGAAGTAATACCGGTTACCGCTCGTGTCCATGGAGTCACTCATAGAGATTATTAAAAACATAGAATCCTGTGGCATAATTTGTGCAATCCACAGTACCTTTAACAGCCTGGGTACTGCGGATACTCAAACCCAACGGCCATTGGAGACTTTGCGCAGACCTAAGAAAGGTAAATAAATGGGTCCACATGCCAAGGTGGCCCCCTCCCTACATCGATCAGGGACAAACTCTGGCAATTAATTTAACATCTAACTACATAAGGCGATGCCCTGATTTGGGTTAAAGCGGAAACCTGTCCTATGTAGATGACATCTTAATCAAGAGCTTAACTGTGGAGGAACACATAGCAGAAATACGCTATGTTCTAACCCACTTCAGAAGGAACAATGGTGTAAGATTTGCGTGAACTTCTTAGGGCACAAAATCACGCCTGAGTGTCTCAGTCCTCAGGTGAAAAAGGTGGAAGCATTATTAAAACTGAAAGATCCAACTATTGTGCGAGTACTAAGAACCTTCTTGAACTCAATTATAGAAGGAAATTCATTGAAGTTGATGCATAAATCATTTGACCCTTTGCCCATTTATTAAAGGCAGGGTCAATTAGGAGTGGGGCATGGAACCATCTGTTACAGTAAAACAACTAAATAAAAGCCTTTCCTTAGCCTGTTATTTGTCTTAACCCATACAAAACAAGGGGTTCTTATTGGAGACAGGGTTCTCAGATACTTGCTTAACTTTGATTACATTTGTATAGCGCTGCCACTGACCCGGAGGCCTAAGGGTGCTAACAGTCAAACAGTACAAACACATAAGCAGAAGGGACAACCAGCTGGAAGAGAGAACACCACTGCTTAAGAGAACCAGGACTTGAATAGAGCAACTGATTAAAAAGTAAGGTCTTAAAGCATTTCCTGAACAAGGTGATTGAGGATTCCTGCCTCAGCGTCAGCGGCAGACTATTCCAAGCCACCGGTGCAGCTGCATAGAAAGCTCCTTTCCTAACTTGAGGGAGATTACATGCAGGATTTTTCAGTTGTTGGACTTCAAGTAATGGCTATTTGACTTGATGACCAGTTTGTCCTTCAGATACACTGATGCTGTGCTTCTCAGACACTTAAATGAGAATAGCATCAGCCGAAAACAGATTCTCTCCTTGACCGGGAGCCAATGAGGGCTCCTTCTTGCCTACGATATGTGGTCCCTTTTATTCAGGTCCATAATCACTCTAACTGCATTATTTTGCACTACCTGAAGTCTATTGACTTCTGCCTTAGGTATCCCAACAAGGAGGATGCTACAGTAGTCGATTCTTGCACCAATCAAGGCTCTTCCCAAAGTCTCCAGACTATCTTTTGAATTAAAAAGAGGTGAGTGAGTTAAAAACGTAATGTAGTAAGAGGTCGACGACACCAAGCTACTCACTTGGGCCTTCATGTTTAAAGGGCCTTAACCTTGTTCATGATTTTTATTGTACAGCCTTCAATCTGGACCTGAGTATATTCTGACATCATCTTGCGATTTTGTTCCTCCGTGCCAATGATCAGCAACTCTGTTTTTCCTGTATTGAGAGCAAGGCGATTGAGACACATCCAATGGGGCTTGCTGCGAGGGTAAATGGTGCAGATAATTTGTGAGTAAATAGGCAAGAGTAGTAAGTGAAAAATTGGTGGTGCTCAGTGCGAGGTTTGGGACAAAAGCGCGGGTCGTTTAATTATTCCGTGCGTTTGTAATCCGTAGTCATGGTCACCAATGAGCACAACAATTGGCTATTAAACGGGAAACTGCCACAGCCTAGCTACGACTCTCGGGTAATTTCGTATGTCTTGACATCATCCATTAATGACTATGGATTACAAACACACTGAATAATTACACTACCCGCGCTTTTGTCTCAAAACCTCGCACTGAGCACCACCAATTTTTCACTTACTACTCTTGCCTATCAACTCATGAATTATCTGCACTGGTTTACCCTCTCAACAAGCCCCATTAACCTGGAATGGATTACTGGTGCACATATGGCAAACTGCAATAACAACTGAATAAGCACTGCCACAGACGTTCCTCTGAGGAACGTGCTGCAGCTCCCTGTGACGCACAACGTTACTATCAGAACGTGTTCTAACACGGATTTACCCCAGCATGGCATCTGTCCCTTTGCAGTAAGAGCACTCCCACCCCTGCTCTTTGCTCTTACACGTGACAACAATTGATAATCACTGTCCCCCTAATGGCTCACCTCTTCCACAGCCACACTTAGTATGGGCCAGGCCTCTATGCACGCCCTGGGTCACCAATGGCCCTCTCACTAGCTGCCCCAGGGCCAGGGCTGCACGCAGATTCAAATGAACCTAGTAGTTCGCCTCTAGTGCACCCCTCCACATGGAGTGCACTACAGATTTCAGCACAGTATTTACATTTCAACAATCCCAAACGTACAACCTGTTTTCCTCACAGTGCCCATGCAGAGCCCAGCTGCCTAGGACACATCCCAGAAACCCAACAGGGGAACCATTGCTTCACAATTAGGTACAAGTACTTTCTCTCTTCCAATCATTAATATGTCCCAACACAGAATTACTCAATCTAATTATTTCCATCTCTCCTTCTTCCGTCCTCCCTTACTCCACCCACGGATCGCCTGTACACAATTACATGTACTCACATGTGATACCATTTTGTAATTTTTACTAAACGTTTGCAGATGTACAAACCAATTTCAAACAATATATAAATGCTAAACTCACCACTTTAATCACTGGGTACTTACACACGTGCACTATGTCACAAATACAACCTCCACATTAAACTGGGGTCACATGTGTGCTAATTTTAAACTTGTATCAGCCTTGATAAAGACTTACGGGTCGAAACACGTGTTGGCTGACCACCACTGGGCCCAAGAGTCCACATAATAAACTCACCAAACACGGTGTGGAAAATTCATTGTGTAAAACAAACAAATAGCGAGGTATCCAGGACACTCCCAGATCATACTACAAAGGAGGTGTGGGCTTCACCTCAACCTAATCCTGTGCCCTTGCACCAAAGAAAAGGACACCCTAACAAATAAACGGAGCTCAGCAAGGACGGTTCCTGACCTAGGGCCCAACACAGAATTTTACATTATATCAATGACAGTATCACAGCAAACTAAGCCTCCCAAGAATTTATAAAAACACAAAATAAATGGCCTGGCTAAAATTAGAATAGGACTCTTTAAAATGCTAAAATAGAATAAACTGAAAAGGAAGAGTTAAAAAATGATATCTACATCATTCTACAGACTGCAAGCAGTTAAAGCAAATTCTCCATTCACACACACCTGAAAATAATGCTAAAAATGAGGCAAGGAAGATCAGCAATCTAGATATGCCGGCACAGGACTACAAGCCTTATGGGAAGCGTAGTTTTGCTACTACCAGGCAACGAGGAGCACTGGAATCAAATCAACACAAACCATGTTATATCAGAAACTGTATCACAGCGAACTAAGCCTCCCAGGAATTTCTAAAAGCTCAAAATAAAGGAACTAGCTAAAATCAGAATAGGTTTCTTTAAAATGCTAAAAATAGAATTAAACTGAAAAGGCACAGTTCTAAAATTATATGTGCTTCACTCTACACACTGCAATCAGTTAAAGCACATTCTCCTTTCACACACACCTGAAAATAATGCTATGTACTAACAGCAGTATTATACCAAAAACACGATAAGGTCAACAAAGTAATCTCGTACGCAAGCAAGACTTTGTACTCTGTGAAGGAAAATTTCAACAATTGCAAAAAGGCAGTCCTGGCAATGGTGTGGGCATTGAAGAAATACAGCACATTCATCCAGAGGGAACACATCATAGTGGAGACTCCTCACCAACCCTTGCAATATCTCCAAAGGGACTGAATCCGAACAGGGAATGTGATTAATTCCAGAATAACTTCCTGGATTCTGTCCATGCAAGGCTTTCCTGTCGAGGTCAGATATGGCCAAAACAAGAAGAGTCCTCTAGTGCAGGGATCGGCTGACTTGCATGACTGTGCTCAAGAAACCTTTCTTGAGGACAAAAGTCTAAGGACCAAAGACAATATGGAGGTGTAACTTACTTCCTGCACAAAGTTTATGAGGAAGACATGTGTCAGAGGATGCCCACAGTTTATTTGTATGGGCGTTCCTATCATGTTGATAATCACGGCGGAAAATTAATTAGTGGTTGGCATTGGGAATGCCTGGGTGAATGATGCCCCGGAACCCTCTGCTGGGTACAAAATAGGTCCCCAAAGCAGTCAGGTGACCAAGTTGACGGTGGTACATCACGTCATCCTCACTGCAGCACACCACCAACTTAAACAACTGGTCATAATTAATGATTCCGATTTTGTCAGGAATGGGTTTTTGGTGATTAACTGGAAAAATTGAGACATGCTGTGTGCAAACAATAAACCGCTACAACATTGGATAATAATTCAATCAATTGATAATCTGGTGACCTCTAAAGTGATGACCATCAGTTGGAAAAGGATCAGAGGTGACTCGAAAATAGAGGGACCAGGCACAACTGGAAATGAGTTGGCTGACCAGCTGACTAAAACCAGAGCCATTCATGTGGATCTCATAGAAATCAAATCTTTATTGGGGGGAAATCCAGGCCACTGATGTTACCAGGTCCCAAAACCATGCCGATAATGAACTCTTAACTGCCCAGTGGAGTAAAGAAACCCCAGATGCAGATTTGATTACTGCACAAAAAGAGGACCCAATTATTGGGAAATTTTATCAACATATTGAAGACTCTGTAAAATGTTCTTCTGACAGAATCTGATTATATCAAGAAGGAGGATCGGTAAGTCTCGGGAGGATATCTCAGCGGCAACATGCTCGCCTGGAAGCAAGAGCAACACATGTTCGATCCCTGGGTTATAAATAACCAATCATATCACATCAGATATCAGATCTCCGGGAGTTGATGACATTTTCCAAAATGTTCTGAATTCAAGATGGTTTGTTGGTATGTAGATCTACATCTGGATGTGAATGGTGGGTAGTACCTAACTCATTCCGAAGCCTGATGTTAAGTCACGCCCATGACATGGCCTATGCCGGTGATAGGGGGTTTCATACCACATTAGAAATCTTGTGCAAGGTCTCACATGGGCCAGGACCGCAACATCTACTTAAAGGGGTATCTTGTGTGTGCTAAATTCTCTCACACACAGAGCTCCCAAAGAGAAAAGGGAAATTACACTGCCTTGGTCGGATTTGCAAGTGGAATTTATTGGGCATTGATTCGCTCCTCTAGAGGAATCAAGTACATGTTGACCACGACATGCTTTTTTGCCAAGTGGGTAGAATTACTTCTGGCCCCGAATTGTAAGGCAGAGACAGCTGCCACACTAATTATCAACCATATCTTCTCTTGCTTCTGCATTCTACCAGCCAGGTGATGAACAAGATGTGGGAGACACTAGGGGTAAAGAGAAAACTCCAATTTGCCTACCACCCAGCCTCAAGCAGGGGAGTTGAGAGGTGCAATAAAACAATTGCAGGCATCTTAAAGAAGTTTGTGGTGGACTCTAGAGCGAGATGGGACTACCTCTTGTCCTAATGGCCATTAGGTCCACACCTTCTTCTGCAACCAAAATGCCTCCATTTGAGCTCATGACTGGACATAAAAGGGTGTTACCTTAGCATCTGCTCTACATAACTCAAGATCAGACCCTGATCAATGTGTCCCCTACCCATGGGTACATTGAGAATTTACAGAAACACCTTCAGCTAACTTTTACTTATGCTCAGTGCAATTTAGAATGGTTGGCAGAAGGAATAAAAGACTACTATGACTTAAGAACTACCAAGAATGAAGTAGGAGACAGTGTTTACCTGTACAATTTCCAAGGGAACCAGACCAAGGAGCAGAAGTTCCTCTTGGCGCGGTGCCTTTGAAATTGTCAATAAAATCTCACCAGTCACCTATAAGATCTGCATCCCTAAAGGAGAACATACGGATGAGAAATGGGTCCATATCATTCAGTTGAAGAGCTGTCACCCCAGACATGCACTATGATTGATTGAATAGCAAAATGAGGCTTTTCCAAGAATGAAAAAAAAGGATGGAAACCAGGATGGAGAATATCGCACAATTGCAGGAAGTAAAGAAATGTATACTCACAAAGAAATACATGTCAATGTGTTATGTAATGTTGTGTGGTGTTTCAAGTTGTATGCCTATTTACGGGAGAAAGAAGTACTGTATAATATACTTAACCTCTTTTTTACTCTCTGCAGACTCAATAACCACTAACCTTCACAGTCTAGGGGTAGGAGCTTCCAAAAAGGCAGGGGTTCCAGGATCAAACCCCAAAATCCGAAAAGAGTAGAGTGCAGACCAGAGTGCCACTCCTTCAGGACAGGAAAAGCAGACATGCTTGAATGAGGAAATTCATGGAATGGGTCAAAGCAAAAAGAAAACGAAAACCCACTCTTCCTTGCTCTATTCTATGGGTCAACAGAGTCAAAGACCCAGGGGGGAATTGTGGGGTGAAAATACATTGCCATAGTGACAGAGACTGAGAGGCAATGCCGGGCTCCTATTGTGAGAGTGAAGCTGCCTAATGTGGAGTTACATTGAAATATAAAAGCCAGTACAAAACAGTGATATCCGACATAAGGCCTAGTGAAATGGAAGGAAATGGGCCTAGCCAACTCCACTAAAATGGAGAGGTGTGCAAGTGAAGGGGAGTCTACCTGAGAGATTAAAACTGATGGATTGGCCCAATGCATAAGAAATTACATGTGGTGCTGCAGATGCTGACTTTGTGTAAACTAGGAAAAGGCACTTTTTGACAGATTCAAAACTGCAGCAGTGCACATAAAAAAATATACATTGAAATGATAGGGATGTGAAAAATACCAAGTAGGAATTGTGCCTTACATTTAAAATGTGAAGCCAAGTGACAAATTTCAGAGAAAGACACTTACTTTCACAAATAAAGTAGCTTTCAAAAGGAAAGACTCACTTTTTGGATGTTCTATGTAACTGTGGCCTATGTGTCAATAATGCCTAAAGTGAACTTGTCAGTTTCCAAACCGTATGTAAAGAAAGATTGTATGATAAACAACATGCCCAGGCATAATGTTAAATATTACATGTAAGCACATCTTTTCAGTTTAAAGCTGTATTTTCTGAATTATGGATGCAGCTGGTGTTTTCCCCACTCAACTAAAAGATCTGTGCCATTGAAAATTGGAACTCAAAACCTGGGCTGGGCCCCCAGGTAAAGCAGGCCTGGGTCAGTTAGAAATACAAACAAATAACAGATAATTAATTCCAAATTGTGGGAGTTGTAGATAACAGAGCAGGCAGAAATGACATTTAAGGTCAGGTCTCCCCATTAACTGTGCATCAGTGGCCAACAGAAATCACTTTTCAAAGCTGACTCAACTTCAAGAAAGGGTTTTAGAGCCACTAATGGATGATCAAACATGTGTATGAAACAGATAAGCAGATGTTCATATCAGGTGATCATGGAGAAATTAAACTTTGGAATAAATGGGGTATATGTGAAACTGAGGGACACATATGATGCCTTGCCATATGATTAACATTGGGCCACCTTTTCTTTAATGTTCTTTATTTAAAATAATTGTGTGTCCCAGTGAGCACATCCCGTCATGTAAATATGAATCATGTGATCCTGTGAGATGTATACAAGTTGAGTTGTAAAGACAATTATGATTCCGGCCTTCTCATAATTCAGAGAGAATTGAAAGTTGGTGTGATGATAGGTTATGGAAGGTTCGAATCATGAAGCGTCAAAGTTGTGACTATTTAGGCTCAGAAGTAAATCGAGCCTGCAGTTATCTGAATAATTAGGGTAGCTGCCATGTTGTTACAATTTTAGGAACACTAAAAGTTAAACCCAAATGTAACTTTGGCAGGATGTATCCTTCTTCACCCTCAGACTCCCTCATCCACACCTCCCAAATCCTTGCCCAATCAACTATCAGTGGGTGTATTGGTGGGAATGATGATAATGGTGTGTCACCAGCCCTAAAAGAGATCAGTTTTCAATATAAGAGGGGAGTCTTCTTTGACTTTTGACTCTTGGGACTTACTTTGGACTTTTGATTTTTCCCTTAACTTTCCAACTCTATTGCTGGAGGTAGTCTACTTCTGGACTCTTGCAAGGAACAACTAGCAGAGAGACAGGAGACTTGCCAAGGCCTTAACAATTGAATGGGAAACTGGGACATGTAGAAGCTAGCTGGGTAGCCATTCGAGGAGCCAGAGGAAGTCTGGGTGCTGGGGACTACCCTTGACCGAAGCCTTTGAACAGATCTGTTCTGTCCTCGAGGAGCCCTGCTGTTTCCCGGAATGCCCCATAACAGATGCCTCCAATGCAAGTAGATTAATCCAAATGCCAACAAAACTATGGAGTGAATCTGCCAGCCTTAATCTTCATCTTGCATATTAGGTAGTGGGGTGGTACTGGGGAAACCATTGGCACATTTTATTAAATCTAACTCAGGTTTATCATAGAAAATCATCCTATCCATTTAAATTCAATTTTGTTGGGAACTGCCTGCCTTAATGCTTTCCATTACATTTTGGGGAGGGTGGAAGCTGTGTAGATTCTTAACACATTCAATTGCAGTTAAATCAGATATTCCCATTTAGAAAATCATGGGATGAGTGTTGTTAGAGTTCGAAACTAACAAAGTTCATTCCAGTGGGTTAGAGCCAGTATAGACAATAAAGTACTTGGATGATTCTACCTTTCTGAAACCCCTGTCTTCTGTACAAAAGGGGGATGTCCATAATCCCAAACTAAGTAATCCTAAAATGCTTCCATTCAAGTGAAGGTAGAGTGTGCAAAACAAAATGTCCCATTCATTTACTTACACCACAAAACTATTTTTCCAAGGCCCTGCATTTTATGCAAATAAAACGCCCAAAGCAATTTCGCCATTGAGTTCCTTTTCTAAACGTTGCCTATTTTATTTTTTTTATTTTCTGTCTTTATTGTATTTAGCCGAAAATCGGCTTTTTACAAAAACACATGGTTTTACATGATTAAATTTACATGGTAAAATTTGCATTCTTAAAAAAAACATTAAATTCATCACAATTTCCCACTCAAGATAAATTCATTTCAATTAAAAGAAAGAACAGAGGAGCAAGAATAGGGGGAATCAAACAGCCAAACATTCAATAAAAACAACAGTCCTCAACAGTTTTAGTACCCCCAAGGTAAATTTGGTTTCACAGTCAGAGGCCAGTCTCTCCCAAAATTCAACCGTCTGAAGTATGAATTTATGATGGACAAATTGAGAAAGAATTCTCACTCTTTGTTCTTGTAAAGCAGGGCATTCAATAACAATATGTTTGAGTGTTTGAAGTACCCCTTTCCAACATAGTGTTCAAAAACCATTATCCAAACACCAAGGCTATGCTGAGAAGCCTTTATTTCCCCTGTCAAGACTAAATGAAATTGAAACCTGAGAAATTTGTGCCTTTCATATGGGTCTGGAAATTTGATCAGGTATCTCGGAAGAAGACCTCTGGGTTATTCCAGGATGGATAGAGGTTTTGCCAATTTCAACTTTCAGACGGAATCTATTGTTTGAATCCAATCCCATGTTAAAATAGATTTTTTAACACACTCAGGATTCCCACCAAGTCTTTAGGGGCTCTTTCTAAGCGGGCTAAGATATTTGTGGCTAGATTTTCCAATCTCATCAAATATGATGAGTTACCCTGTATTATATGGAAAGCCCCATCTTCATACAAACATCCCACCTTTGAGACCAGGATGGAACGATATAGGGAAACTATTTTTTTTTCCAGCAATGCTTCCAAAGAACTCAAGCCCGATTCATACCTTATGTTGGAAACTGGGAGGGACTGGGGGAGATTTAATAACTTTTTCCAAAGTCTCTCCTCCATCCTTGACCAGTTAACTGGCTAGGCCTGGCCATATAGGACTTTGGCGATCACCTTACCTTTGTGAAAAAGGATCAGAGGGACCAGCGAGAATTTACAATATTTCAGTAAGATCTTTTTCATCTGACAAATTAACTGATCCATTATACCTGTACCCTGTCTTCTTCGTGGCAGATGGGTTTGCATACAAAATCATGCCCAAATACCTAACCTCCAACTTCACTGGAATGAGGACGCCATTCAAGTGCCATTTGAAATGTGAAATGCGTCTACTAGGTGTAGAGAAGCAATGCTTGTTTTAGCAGGATTCATGATTAGATCGTTACTCACTGGATATTCCTCAAAACCCTTTAAGAGACATTGGAGGCCTATTGGTGTGAGGTCCATCAGGGTCACATCCTCCGTATAAGCAAACCATGACAGGGGTTGATTCCCGATCCTCGGGGCGGCAAGCACACAATTTAGCAAAGCCCTTTTCAAATCAGCGAGGTACAGGTTAAATAGGCAGCAAGCCAATCGGCACCCCTGCCTAACTCCTCTACCTGTTAGAGGTATCCCCTTCCATCTAATCTGACCCAGATCTTACTGTCAGTGTGCACATGTATGATAATCGCCAATAGCCCTGCAGGAATTCCCCCCTGCTGTAATTTAGACCACAGCCTGTTTCTATTCATTGTTTCAAATGCTAGAGACAGGTCGATCCAAGCAGCACATAGAACCGGACCTTCATTTGTGCAAGATATACCTATTAGCGTTTGTAGGACCACTCTGTTCAATGAGGTCAAGCGACCTCTCATAAACCCAGTTTGAAACTTCTGCAGGATTCCAAAATGCTCCGCCCATGCCTCCAGTTCACCCAAGACTACCACTGCCATGATCTTACTGTCGGCGTCAAGGAGAGCGTTAGGGCGGTAGTTGACTGCCTCCACTCGATCGTCCCACTTCAAGATTGGGACCATGATGGCGGAGCTCCCAGAAGGTGGAGTTTCCTCCAACTGCAGAATGTTCTCAAATAGGCTATAAGGGATCTTTGACCAAGTGGGGGCGTTTGATTTCAATATAGAATTTGATAGGCCGTTCATACCAGGCACTCTGGAGGGGGAAGTCCTCACTATCAAATCCTCAACAAGCTCCCTCGTAATGGTCAAGTCCCAAAAGGATTTGGGAGGACAGATGCAATGCTAGGAGCCAAAGGGCCATATAACTTCAAAAAATGGGAACACCACGCCTCCTCTGAGACAGAGTTACACTGTAGCCTCAATTGGGATGTCTTATTTTGATTAACTAACTCCCAAAAGTTCCATGAATTGTTCCTACATAGAACCGTTAACATGGTTTCCCCATCACACAGAAGTCTCAGAGCCTGGTGGGATTTAGACCAGTTCCTACAGCCATAAAGCAGGAATGTACGCTTACTGGCTAGTACAGTGGCCCCAGGTGGCTCATTCCTAAGGGCTCTAGTAGCTCTTCACAAATGTTTGTTCTTATCTCGGGTTATGTCATCAAATTCATGCTGGTGCTGTGACACACCATTCAACCTCAAAGTCTGGATTTTTAAGGCCCCAGGTGAATTCAGTGTAGTTGAAAGGGTTACAGTCCCATATGAGATCCATTTGCTCACCTTGCTCTAGATAACATTCATGCTTTAGAGTTAGCGATTTACCATCTCTACAAAGCTTCATCTCCCTGTGTCCACTTAGTTAGCTTATAGAGGGGTTTTATATACTTGTGAGGCACAGTGATTCCCAAGATAGAAGCTTGCTGACAAGATGCTGTGATCGCTTCTATCTGTCTTGATGATATCAAACCTATCGCAGCCAGCTATTAAAGACCCCGACAGAAACAAATAGTCTATCACTGAGTTATACAGACCATTTTTACAAGTAGAATTCATTACCTTTGCACCCATAATAGACCCATTTACCATGTGTAAATTCCATTCAGACATGAATCCCTCCATTTCTCATCATTCCTATACTGTTTACTTTGTACCTGTCTGTGACTAATATACAAGCAGAGTTTAGATCGCCACATAGTAGTATTGTAGAGGTCTCGTTATCATTCATTACAGTGGACAGCAGAGAAGATACATCTTCCAAAAAGACGGTTAATGCGGAAGAGACTGGGTTCCAATAAACATTAATCAAAACTAAAGTTATGATATGCCCGTTAACCCACAGTTTGGCCCTCGCGGCACGGATTCCCCGGTTTTCGATCTGTATTTTAACCAGACTCGAAAACATAGCATTTCTAGATGCAATCAGGAGACCACCAGACAGGTAGCCCCCATTCAAATGGGAGGCGAGGTGTTCCACAATGGTAAAGCCATCCACAGCAAGAGAACCTAATAGCCAAGTCTCTTGCAATAGTACCACATTAAAACTTTAGAAAATCTATTGTTGCATTAAGACTATTGGAACCCTGCGTATTCCAGCTCATCAGCCTAATCTGATCATTTACTAGAGCCTCCGAATCGCTGAAAAAGCTCTGACAGAAGATTTGGTAGAAGTCCATGGATCTTCTTCTTCTTGGAGCCCTTAGAGTCAACATCAGAAACACCCGCCCCCCCCCCCCTTTGGTTTTGTACTAGAATTTGATCAAAACACCTGAATTTGATCAAAACACCTAATTTTTGCAGGAAAAGAGTTAGAAATTACAAGACCCAAATTCTCCAGATCAGCCATCGCCGCACAAAATGCGTCAACCCCTAAGCGGGATTTCAATCCCAACTGCACCAAATCCAATCTGGATTCATAGGGGAAACAAACAATATCCAGAATATATGTTGAAAAAGACATGACGATAGAATCTTCATTGTGATGGCCAGAATCAAACTTCTGTTCAGGACCTCCAAATTAGATTTTGGGAATTGACATTCCAGACATATTTTGGGGATACCAAATGGAAGAAGCTCAGATACTTGTTTCTAACACTCAGGCCAACACCACCACAAGAAACTTCACTTGGCTGGACGATGGCGGAAGCAGCCATGTTCACCGCTTGGACTCCGAGATCAACAATTACGGGAGTAGGCAAAATAGAGTATACTGTGGGGACAAAGCCTGACACAGAAGGTGCAGAGTCTATTTTTGTTATGCCACTGCAGAATATCGGGGCCAATTCGATGACTTTCTTAAGACGTTCTAAGGTCAAATCCAAAAAAGCAGTTGCTGGCAAATAAGCCTCCTCTGTTTGAGATGCTGAGTCAGTTAATCTTGTGGCCGTATAATCCTGAAGTTTATTTGTGCCCAAAGTTGACACCGTCACCAGCCTCTGTTTAGGTTTCTCCTTTTGTTTGGAGTCATTCGCTGGTGCTGGCAAAGTTCAAGCCTCCATAGCTTTAGACGATTCACCGGCTTTGGCCAAAGCACTAAAGAGTTGCCAGTTTCCAGATCTCCTAAATCTTTTTGACTTTTGTTTTTTCTGCTTTTTCGGGAGGTGGGAAGAGGGTATTTCTCCTTATCACTTTTGCTATTAACATGTTTTTGTTTTGTTTTTTTGAATAGCCTCTGTGGTTAGATCCGGATGGGACATTCGGCCCTTGAGTTGCTGCCTCCGTGTCACAGGGAGCAGGTCCCAGATTTACTCCGTCAGCACAGGACTCTATTTCAGGAGGAATTTGCGCCAGCCTAATAAACTCCTCCATTGTTGAAAGCGAAAGAGGAGGGTCATCCAGCATATCAAAAGGCGCCACATGAGGGACACAAGCTTGTGCAGGTTTAAAATAAGAGACCATATCAATGAAAGTATCAATTTTAATGTCCATTCCCAAAATGTGCTGATTCAAAGATACAAATTCCCCTTGCAAGGTATCCAGAGTCAAAGATTGAGAGCTGACGTCCCTCTTGATGGAAGAAAGATTTTCGGAGAAATCCATGTTGACTGAGATTTCAGCCCAATCATTGTGGATTCACAACCACCCACGTCCTTCTTAAATTAGAGTAAGGTGCCTGATTGGACATGGACCTCAGCCTTTAGTAATTCAAAGACCTCTACTATGGAAGTTAGAACAACATTAATCACCACTAACACTGAGTGGGGAGGATTAGTTGGAGCCGAAGGTAGAAAGGAATCTTCTAAATTTCCTGAGGAGTCCCCATCCGGCATACTGGGCATATCTCGGACTTCATTTGAGGCCCTCTCTTTTGGGTTGTTAGCTGAAGAGATAGGACTAATTTGCGGGGTTTCAGACATGCCAAAAGAAATGTTTCACATTTTTTTACTGGCGCCCTGGTTAGAGAACAGAGTTTCCTGTGGGTTATGTGCTGTTGATGTGAACAGAGCAGGACCCTGAAGGTCTAGCTCGCTTAAATTTGTGTCCTAACCCCTTCCTGAATAACCTCATCCATCAAGATAGAATACTGGTCAGTCAGGAGGTGATCATATATCCTTCTTTTCATTGAGGATGAAATGCACAGTGTTCCCCTATATATATTTGGAGCGAAGTGTTGTAATGTAGTTTTGTCATGTGATGTCACTGAACAACAAACCCAAAGTGGGAACCTCAACTTTCACTTATACCTAGAGGTAACACCAAGCACTATGAACAAAAATGGTATCAGGAGAACAAGAGAGACTGAAGAAGGTGGACAGACAAATGGATATTACATTTAGGAATGAACTGTGGTTTATAACATTGTGAATGTTTTATAACTCAATGGAAAAGAAGTGGTTTAATGAATTGATCAGCTTCGTTAATTTTCAGCACGTCAATATATTATTCAAATATTGCATTAGAGTGTGTATGTATGGTTGTATGATTAGCAAAATGTCTTTTAGAATTAATTAAATTAATATGTGTTTAAGTGTTTTTTAGATAAATCTTAATAAAATGAATATACCGATTTAAGCTCATATTTGTCTGTCCACCTTCTTCAGTCTCTCTTGTTCTCCTGATACCATTTTTGTTCATAATGTGATGTCACTGGCCTGGAGTGCTTGCTGTCAGAATGTTGATGCATGAATCCAGCTCAGGAGAGACTTTATAACATGAAGATATAGTAGACACCATGATTGGAGCCGTGGCGAGCACTTGAAGCATTTCAAGTGAACAAGAAGACTCTGCTACTAATAAGTCAGTACAGGGAATCTCACAGTCCACCGCCAGCGCCAATCGATTATCCTTATAAATTCCACTTCTCAAGTCATACATTACTTACCCACCACTTAAACCAGGCTTCCACAGGTGGAATTTGCACTACTAATATAATTACACGTTCTTCCAAATCTGGATCACAAAGTAGCAAAATAGGCTAATTCTAGAAAGGTACAGCGAAAGTAGAACTCAAAGATCCTATTAGGGTAGAGGATCTTTACCGTTACCCCAAGAGAGACAGGAGGCGCTGGAGTTCAAAGGCACTGTAGCCGACAGTCACTCCAATGCTGTAGACAGGAATTCTTAGAGCAGCGAGGCTTAAAGACTCCAATTTCTACAGAGATGAATTTGGGAATTGCGATTAGATGGATTTATATGGACAGATAAGGAAAACATAGAGTTCAAGGGCTGTGATTAACAGCAGACACGCCCTTTAATCATTTAAACTAAGAGGATGCTAGATACAAATGCAGTTGTAGTTACAACTACCACTCGAATTGCTTCTCAAATACAGATAGGAAGAAGTGGAATTGAAAAAGGAACAGATCAAGCGTGTGTGTTACACAAGACTTACTGCATGTAGAAGAGCTGCATCCACCAAGTCCACCACAGAACACGCAGAACACTTCTGCCGCACTTTGCTTCTCTTCGCGAAGCAGCTGGTTTTTAAAGAGAGCCCAGTGTAGCAGTTACAGACTTCCCCTGTTTACACCGGAACACTTCAGCCTTGCCCTCCTTCTCCTTACTGGGGAAGCAGTGAGAAGTTCTCCGGCTGCAGCTATGCAGCACAGGGGAGAGGAGTAACTGCACCAGCCCCGATCAGGGCCAATCTCCAACGGTAGCAGCACACTCAGCTAGAGCCACGCCAAAGGATAGTTTGCGGGTGCTGGGCACATCCATCAAGACAGATCTTGCAGGACTTCCAATGGATGATGTCACCATCAAGGGCTAATGTTTCAGGACCACCTCATCACCAATATGCAACTTACTCTTACTGAGTTAGGTGGGTATCAACAGGTATGTTTATTAAGAACTCTCGTTAAGCCCCTGCTCCAGGTTGTCCACTGCTCCCCTCACCTCCAACTGTTCTTCTTCACTTGACACTCTGGAACTATAACTTAAAGTCCTTCTTGAACATTCTAGTAACCATTGAACAGCTAAGAACTTCACAAAATAACAACCTACAGATGGTATATACATAACAGATGAAGAATACAACAGAATCTGTCACAGAAATAATAAAAAGGGGGAAGAATGAGGGGAGCATGGCCAATAGACATGGTCAATAGACATGGCCAAAGGCGATGGCCAATGGACCATGATGTTTTAACCTAATTCTCTCAACGGGGAGTGTGTTCAGGTTATTTATTTGTGATGAGCATATGGTCCATAGCCTTGTCTTTTAGTGCCATTGGTGCAATGTAGACAGAGGCCGTGGCTAAAGGACATGGATGTTTGGATCTGGTTAATTGTTTTAATGTGGACAATGGACATAGCCAAAAGCCATGGCTTATAGGATTGGGTTAGTTACACCTGAACGGGGAGGGCGCAGGGCTGAAAACCATGGCTAGTGGACCTGTGTCTTTTATCCTAATTGTTTCAGCCTGGACATTAACCACTGCCAATAGTTGCTGAATTTGATATATCTTAACAAAACCCACGAAATTCAGTGAAAAACCTTATGTAAGACAGAGCTACGATGATGCAATCCATCACAAAATCAACCATGACATGTGTTGTGCATACGAAGTGGTTTGTACACCCTGACATGATTTCAGGCACATTTCCAATGTCTAATACAGCAGTAGTTCATTCAGATAGTATTTCGGGTATACTGCCACTTTGCAATTTGTCTGGGATACTGATAGGCGTTCCAGACATTTCTACTGGCAGATGTCTCATGGCATTATTCAATTGGGCCGATGGTGATGACTGATGGTATTGATGGATATCACTGAAATTACCATATTGCTTAAATTGTAATGACTCCCTTTGTTAGAAATGAACAGAGTCTTACGCTGTGTAGCAGAAAGTCACTCAATTTTCAGGGAGCAAGAGCTCATTATTGAATGTCGACTTTGTTTCCAAAGTCCTAATATCTCCACTTCATTCAGTGGAATTTGAGCAAGGCCACCAAGTCAAGACTCTAAGAGCAGAGTGCGAGAAAGGTCTTTTGGTCCAGATTTCTCAATGCCCTTAAATATCAGCCAGAGACTTTTCAATGTAATCTGTTCGGACTCTGCGTCAAGGATGTAGACATACATGGTTTTTAGGAAGCTTCAACATTAGCCTGGGGTCAATGAATTGTGAATTGTTGCACGATTTTTAAAAATCGCTTAACTTGAGTTGGAAAATCAGGATCAGTGTCCATCCAAAGTCTTTGACTTTGATTGATCATTGAGGCGGTGGGTGGGTGCGTGGGTGTTAAGATGAGTTTCTATCTGACCTGGTGGGCAGAAGTTTAGGAGGCCACCCTCGGTTTAGTGAAACAGGGGAACCTTCTGGACAAGCCAGACCAATCTAGGTAGCTTGGCAGGCAGTTAAGACTAGGTCTCAGGAGGTGTGAGAGTGATCGGAAGCCCGCAATGAGCACACACAGCAACGAACCACAAATTACTCTTAGAGAAGTGTATATGAAAAATATCTATACATTTATTGTCGGCCGGACCAAATATTTATTTATTTATTCACATTTATTTAAAGCGCACATCAGCCCGGGGGCATCGTGGCGCTGTTACATGAAGACATGGGGCCTCATTACAACCTGTCAGGTTTGGACAGCGGTGATTCTGTGACGGCAGTAACAAAGTTTCCATGTCCGCAAGGTTGCGGAAAGACTGTCCGATTAAGTGCTGTCGGTCGTGCGCACCACACGGATGCGGAAACGTTGTCACCGCCATCACGTAAAAAGCCACGGAAATGGACATAGCGCTGCCACAAGTAGCGCAAAAACCGTGTCCGCCTCCGTCGCCACAGACACGGAACTGGAAATACCATGATCGCCAAAACAGGAAACAGAGAGGGGGCCATCATATAAAGCACAATCCATTGCCATCCAGAGTCAGCACAAGCAGAATCCACACTGTGAGAAGGCAAAAGGGACCACCAGCATGTCTGCCAGGATTCCAGCTCAGAGGCAGCGCAAACAGCGCTTTAGTGAGGCGGAGCTAACTGTTCTGGTGGAGCATATAGTGGAGCATGCAGAGATGCTGTTCAGTGCCGATCAACGGTGTGCCACACAGTAGCAGAGGAAGGAAGTGTGGGCAGAAGCAGCACGCAAGTGCACTGCTGTGGGCATGACTGTGAGGAGCGTAAAGGACTGCCACAAGCGGTGGGACGACCTCAGGCTGAGGGTTCGGAACCTGATCTCCACACACCGCCAACGCAGCAGTGGGACAGGTGGAGGTCCCCCTTCCCCACTGAGGCTGCAGCAGTGTCCTCCACCTTGAGGGCATCCATGGGATCGGGGAGGCTGAGGCAGGAGTGAGCCCACCTGCAGATGCTGGTAAGTGGTGAAACATGAATGCCACATGAGAATATGTTGATGGCATGACTGGGCCAAAGGACCCATTAACAACCCCCCTCCCCCCA
This sequence comes from Ambystoma mexicanum, assembly GCF_040938575.1. Classification (NCBI taxonomy): domain Eukaryota; kingdom Metazoa; phylum Chordata; class Amphibia; order Caudata; family Ambystomatidae; genus Ambystoma; species Ambystoma mexicanum. The sequence continues at coordinate 1,688,235,635 of NC_090932.1, read as the reverse complement.
GCAGTGCATGACTGGGCCAAAGGACCCATTAACAACCCCCCACCCCCAAGAAGTGCATGACTGGGCCAAAGGACCCATTAACAACCCCCCCTCTCCCCAAGCAGTGCATGACTGGACCAAAGGACCTATTAACAACCCCCCCCCAAGCAGTGCATGACTGGGCCAAAGGACCCATTAACAACCCCCCCCCCAAGCAGTGCATGACTGGGCCAAAGGACCCATCATCATCTGTATGGCAACCAATATGACAACAATCCATACCCCCAACAATCAGATGCAGGTAACTAACACCATTGAATGATCAACCTATATGATGCATGTGATGCACCCATCACCCACCACCACAACACTAATTGCATGTCCTCTGTGTCCCCACAGCCGTGTCAAGTGACAGTGATACTGCACAACAGGCCAGGCAATCTGCACCGGCACGTGTCCAAGCCACCGCCCCTGCACAAGAGGATGCTGCCAGCAGTTCGGAATCTCTTCTCCCAGTACCAACTGCAACAAATGTGCCCGCCACCACCACCAACATCCCCAGCGTCTCCACGCTGCCTGAATTAACACAGATGCCACGGGAACGCATCATGCCCACCCAAACCAACACAGAAGGCAGCTGCACTGCAGAGGAGGCGGCCTGTAGTGACAACAGTGCCCCGGCAGAGCACTCTGATACTGGGCCACAGGGGGAGATGCCCACATTTGATGACCTGGGACCCTTCCATCAGCTGGAGTTTAGTCCCACATCACTCCGAAGTCCCATGAGATCACCCACCCCATCCATGGCAGAGCTTAATTCCCGCATGCAGGGGATGGAGGAGCAGCAGGCTACCCTCACCCAGCTAGTGGCGAGGCAGCTCGAGGAATCTAGGCTGCAGAGGGAGTGCTAAAGCACATCAGTGCGTCACCTATCAAGGTCCATTGGACGCTTTGCCAGCACTATTGTCACCCTGGCACACCATGTGCGGGAGAGTAATGACAACACCTCCAGGCTCATAGAGTCCATGTTGATTGGGCAACAGGCAAATATTGCACGTATGCCATCCATACCTGATTCTGTGCCATCCAATACCACCACCCCATCCAGCTCCACTACTGCCAGTCCAAGGAGGCGCTCGAGTCGGCTAACGGGGCTCTCGGGCAAGGATGCACAGGCACAGAAACGCACACGGAAGTGATGGCATGTGTGTGGGGCACTGCAGGACACACGTGGACTTGAAGGGTGTGAGGAGTGGCTACGTTTGGGTGGTGGGGGAGGTTGTTTTGGGTGTTTGAACATTGGGGCCTGGGTGGGGGTGGGTACGTTTGGGTGGGTGTGGGTACGTTTGAGTGGTGGGTGGGCACAGTTGTACAGCTTCCCTAACCATTGCACCTCCTTCCCTGTTGTTAATTCATCAATATATCATCATTTGAAATCAAAACATACATGTGTGGACATCTATCATTTCATTTGCAGTACAACAAATCATTTATTGTCATCACCATGTCCATGCATTGCTGTGAATGTGCTGAGTCTCAAGAGTAAATGCCAATCAGTTCATCCTGTCCTCTTTGGCCATCAAGTGCACCCCCCAGGGGGAGGTGGTGCCATCCCATCCCCATCCCATCCCCATCCCCATCCCCATCTTCTTCATCTGCGTCTGGGGGCATTGGGATGTTCCTGCCAGGCACAGATTGTGCAGCATGGCACATACGAGCGTGATTTTACCCGTCTTCACTGGGCTGTACAGCAGTGATCTGCCAGATCTGCTCAGACAGCAGAACCGGGCCTTCAGCAGTCCAAATGTCCTCTCAATCAGTCCACGTGTGCGGACATGTGCCCTATTGTACGCCTCTTCATGCCTGTTCCTTGGTCTCCGTACAGGTGTCATCATCCATGGCGTGAGTGCATATCCAGCATCACCTACATGGGATGTAGATGGGGGGACATGTCAGTGTTTGTTGTATCATGTCTTCATCTGATGCTGTGCTATTTTGTATTATTGTTCATTCATGCATGTGTGCCATGCAGTGGTTGGAAGTGTTTATCGGACTTCACAGTGGATGTAGCCAAATGGATATGGACCTACACATTTACGTGCATGTGCACTCTGCCCTGCGGGTGACATTTGATTGTGAGTATGGCATAGTGCAGTGATGTGCACACATGGCAGAGTCACTCCACTGTAATGAAGTAGTTAATGCAGGACGTCTCATTTACAGGCATCATGTGCATTGGGAGGGCAGTGTTCCATTTGTGGGTAGGTGTTTGCAGTGGCACAAGGTGTATGGGACAGTGACAGTATCGGCTGTGTGTGTCATGTGGCAGGGTGTGTACGGGCACACTGTGTTGACCTGTCATGTCTTCCTTTGTGATGTTTGGAATCCGCTGTCTATTTGGTTGATGGCAGGGGGGGTGATGCATGTGCGTTCACACCGGCACACTCACATTGCTCATTGGCCTGGAGACACACACACCACTTCAACAGGGTCGGAGCATTGTCAGCTGTACTTACCTAATAGCCATGTGTTTTGTCCATCATAGCGTTCCATGTACCGTGGCAAACATGGAATTCCGCAGTACCATTGAGTCATGGATTGAGCCTGGGAAACGTGCGCAGCAGTGTGTAATCAGTAGCGTGGCATCACATACCATCTGTACATTCAACGAGGGATACTGTTTCCTATTGCGGAACACCATCTCAATTGCACGTGGTACTGTCAGCTCAATGTGGGTGCAGTCAACTGCACCTATGCAATTTGGCATGCCTGCTATGGCATAGAAGGCCAACTTGGTGGCCAAGACCTAGGGGAGGGTACGGGGTAGGGCTGTGTGTTCCGACACATGGCGCAACAGGGCATCCAGTACCTGTACCAGGATTTTTGAAAAACAGGGTTGCGATATGCCGTGCAGCTCACCGACCGTGTGTTGATAGGTGTCAGTGCCAAGGAAATGCAGCACAGACACAACCGTCAGGAGGGGGGGTGGCGGTGGGGGTGTCTATGTGGCTGCTGATGTTGTCCTCAATCATGGCAGTGATGTACAGGATTGTTGGACGGTCCAGCCGGTATAGTGTGTGGATCTGTCCTGGGGTAAGGTTTCAGGGTGAGGCCCTGATGCATGGTATTGCAGGCTGCCTGCGGGGTTGTGCCGGCTGGACAATGGGGTTTGCCATAGGTGCAGGGTTGGCTGGTTGGCGCATGCGCCTCCTTAGCCTCCGCCTCCTCCTCTGCACCATTACTGCCATCATGTGCAGTGCTGCCTGTTGGTTGAGTAGGCCCAGTCCAAGTGCTACTAGAGCTGCTGCCTGCATGGTTTTGTGTTGTGTTGGCCTGGGTGTGGCCATTTTGTAGGCTCCCAGTGTGCTGCTGGGTCCAGCAGGGCTGATTTGGTGCACCTGTGCCCTGATTGAGTTCAGCAGGCACTGTTTAATGTCATGTTCGCGTTGGCGGCGGTACCGCCACCATGATCACGGTTTTAACGCCATTTTTCTGGCGGTGTTTCCGTGTCCGCGCTAGTTGTGATGCTCGCAGTGTTTCGTATTGCCGGTAACAGAGGGGTTTCCGTGGAGGTGGACTTTACGGGACCCTTAACTCAGCGGTGGCGGTTGGGGGAGGTGCTATTTCCGGGGCCGCGGGTCATGATTGGGCGGACGCGGAAACGGTGCCGGTATGGTTATATCGCCAGCGTTAATTCCGGACCGGAGCACTTGTAATGAGGCCCATAGTCTGGTTACAATGGAAGGAAGATGGTTACAAAGCAATTTTTATTACAGGGCACATTTCAAAACATACGTATGCGAGCAAGTGTAGGTGAAGGAGGGAGGAAGTTAGTTGAATAGTGTAGTTTTGAGGGATTTGCGAAAAGAGTACAGCGAAGGTTCTGCTCTGAGTGAGTTGGGGAGGGCATTCCAGAGCTTAGGTGCTATGTGTGGGAAGCCAATGCCTCCGGCTTTGGCTCTTCTTACAGTGGGTATTTGGAGTTGGTTGGAGTGATGGCTTCTTCTAGGACAGATGGAGGAGTTCTTAGTTATAGTTTCTGATAAGTAGGGGGGTGCTGTGAGATTGATGCACTTGTGTGTGAGAGTGAGAATGACAATTTTAAAGTTGATTCTTTCCTTGACTGGGAGCCAATGGACGAGTCTTCTGGCCTGTGAAATATGGTCAGTTTTGGGGATGTGTAGTGCAGCGCGGAGGGCATTGTTTTGCACTATTTGGAGCCTACTTAGGTTTTTAGACAATGTGCCTGGCAGGAGGGCGTTGCAGTAGTCCAATCTGGCTCCTATAGTAGCTCTGGCTATGGAGAGGCAGTTGGGCATGGTGAGGTAGGGTTTTATGGCATAAATGAGTTTGGTGGTCAGAGCAGATGCTGAGGTGATGGTGCTTGTTTGTCTGTTCATGGAGAGTGTGGCGTCCAAGTAGACTCCTAAGGTCTTGACGGCAGTGGAGACAGGTATGCTAATACTGTCGATAATCATGTGAGAGTAATCTGGGCTGAGTTTAGTTAGAGTTTCGCTGGGGGCTAGAATGATGATTTCGGTTTTGTCTCCGTTTAAGCAGAGACCGTTGATAGCCATCCAGGTTTGGATAGTAAAGTAGATTTTGAGGAGGGCTTCTGAGTCACGGTCGTAGTCTCCGGAGAGGGGGAGGAGAACTTGCATGTCATCGGCGTAGTTTGTGTAGGCTATGTTGAGTGAGTCCATAAGTCAAAGAGGGGTGTGGTGAATAGGTTGTAGAGGGCTGTTGCAGTGCAAGACCCTTGTGGGTCTCCACAACTTATAGTGGTGGGGGGGGGGCGCTGGCCTGGTCTGAATACACTTTCATGGCCCTACCTTCAAGGAAGGATGTGATCCTAGTGGTTGCCTTGTGAGAGACGTGTGCAGCGTTGAAGAGGTGAGATGTGAGAATGCTGTGGTCGACCAGGTCAAATGCTGCAGAGAGGTCGAGCAGTAGGGGGAGAGCAGGTTTGCCTGTGTCCATTATCTTGGTAATTTGATTTTTTAGATCTAGAAGGGCAGTTTCCGTCCCATGGCCTTTGCGGAAACCTGATTGTCTTTTGCCTAGGATGGTGTTGGTTTCCAGGTAGTGTTGGATTTGGTTGTGTGCAGCTTTGTCTAGGATTTTGAGGAGGAAGGGGACGGTGGTGATGGGGTGATAGTTATTAGGGGAGGAAGGATCGAGAGAGGGTTTTTTTTCAGGAGCGGGCGAACCCAAGCTTCTTTTAGGCATTGTGGTATGGTTCCAGATGTAGATGAGTCATTGAGGAAAGCTGTGATGATGGGTGTGAGGGATTTTGAGCACTCTTTGATTAAGGAGGGTGGGCAGATATCCCCTTTGCAGGTGGAAGGTTTGATTTTTTTGAGGAGGTCCTTGACTTCCGTCTCTGAGACTTTTCTGAAAGCGAAAAGGGGTGTTTGTGAGAGAGAGTTGTTAGTGGGAGGTGTGGGCGAGCAGGTGGGGGTGTTGAGAGCTTTGCGTTGGGAGGCTATTTTGTTTTTGAGTGTGTTGACTTTATTGAGGAGGGCAGACTGAATGCCAGTGCACCATGCTTCATCCTTGATAATTTCGTCTGGGCTGGAGGCAGGTGTGATGAGTTTCTTGAATATGGAGAATATTTCTCTTGATAGTGATTCTCTGGTTATAAGATTCAGATTTAGCGTGAAAATTTCTTTTTTGTAGGTCAATGAGATCTCTTTGAATTTGTTGAGGGAAGATTGGTTAGGTGCTGATTGCCATCTGGATAGAGCTTTGCATTTCTTGGTGCGAAGGTCAGATACTTCTTCAGTGAACCAAGAGTTGCAGCGCATTGATTTTTTCCCTTTTTTATCTCCTAGAGGGGAAATGAGTTTGATGGCTTGAGTGAGTGCACTGGAGTAGATGTTGGCGAGAGAAGTAAGGTCATGGGTAAATGGAGGCTTGAGTTCAGGGATGTCGAGGAGAGGGGCGAGGTTGGAAGAAGTGAGTTTTTTGGAGCTTCTTACTTTAGCAGGGGGGGCATGAGTTGAGGTTTTATGGGTGGGTGTGGTAGGAATGGAGAATTGAATGAGGTAATGGTCCGTCCATGGGAGGGCCGAGATGGAGGTGATGGCAGATGAGAAGTTGTGGTCAGCTAGCCAGTCAATGGATCTGCCCTTATTATGAGTGGATGCAGTAATTTTGTGTTTGAACCCCATGTGTGATAGTTCTTTGGCTAAATTTGCGGCTGCTTTGTCCTTTGGGTCAGATAAGCCAAGGTTAATATCCCCTAGAAGGATGCTTTTGGTTGTGCTTTTGAGGTTGTTGCCTATGATTTGGAGGAGTTGCTTTTAGTAGTCAGGGGGGGGATCCTGGTGGTCTGTAGGTGATAAAGAAGTTTATGGTGCAGTTGGGGGAGAGGGCTACTTTAGCGGTGAGGAGGTCAGTGTTGTTGTCCCATTGTTGACTACACATTCTCATGGCGAGGGTGTCTTTAAAGATGAGGGCGTCATCTTTAAAGACGGTCCTGTCTGAGCATGGTATAGTTTTGTGGGAGGGCAAGGTGGATGGATGGGCTGGAAGCTTCATGGAGCCAAGTTTCTGATATGGCAAGTAGGTCAAGATTGTGGGTGGTGATAAGGTCATTGATTTCGATGGCATGGGAATAGACAGAGTGCACATTAATGAGTGCACATCTTAAATCTGGTAGTGAAGTGTGTGTGTTGGCGTTGGGGGAGCTGGAGGTGGAGGGTGCGTGTTTGGGTGTGGGAGGCTGGGGCGTGATGGATGCGGCATGATGGTTGCTAGGGTAATGAGCATGGTCAGAGAGGTGAAGCTGTGCGACTGATGTATGGGTGCGAGAGCCGAGTCTGGTGTTCCTGAGGAGTGTGGAGGGTGGAGTGCTGCGGAGAGCTAGGAGGGGTATGGTGCGTCTACAGAGCCTGAGGTGGAGTCGGTGATGTCCGATCAGATTGGTACGGTGGATGAGTGTGGACTGGAGTGCAGACGATGGTGTGGTGTGTATGAGGTTAGATGGTGGAGTGGTGGGTGAGCATGCTGGTCTGGGTGCACAGGCGGCATGCTGCAGATGGACAGAAGGGAGAGGGATATGATGAAGATGGTGGATGAGGGAAGGAGGTGCGTAGGTGCTGTGGGGTGTGTGCCAGGGGGCTGCATGTGTGGGCAACAGATGTACAGGCAGGCAGGCAATAACGCTGTTGCTCAGGGCCGCTAGGGGCAGGCAGTTCACACAATAGGTCAAGGCAGCTAGGGGCAGGCAGTTCACATAATAGGTCAAGGCCGCTAGGGGCAAGCAGTTCACACAATAGGTCAGGGCCGCTAGGGGCAGGCAGTAACACAATGGATCAGGGCCGCTAGGGGCAGGCAGTTCACACAATAGGTCAAGGCCGCTAGGGGCAGGCAGTTCACACAATAGGTCAAGGCCGCTAGGGGCAAGCAGTTCACACAATAGGTCAGGGCTGCTAGGGGCAGGCAGTAACACAATGGATCAGGGCCGCTAGGGGCAGGCAGTTAACACAATAGGTCAAGGCCGCTGGGGGCAGGCAGTAACACAATAGATCAAGGCCGCTAGGGGCAGGCAGTAACACAATGGATCAGGGCCGCTAAGGGCAGGCAGTTAACACAATAGGTCAAGGCCGCTGGGGGCAGGCAGTAACACAATAGATCAAGGCCACTAGGGGCAGGCAGTAACACAATGGATCAGGGCCACTAAGGGCAGGCAGTTAACACAATAGGTCAAGGCCGCTGGGGGCAGGCAGTAACACAATAGATCAAGGCCGCTAGGGGCAGGCAGTAACACAATGGATCAGGGCCGCTAAGGGCATGCAGTTAACAAAATAGGTCAAGGCCACTAGGGACAAGCAGTTCACACAATAGGTCAGGGCCACTAGGGGTAGGCAGTAACACAATGGATCAGGGCCGCTAGGGGCAGGCAGTTAACACAATAGGTCAAGGCCGCTGGGGGCAGGCAGTAACACAATAGGTCAAGGCCGCTGGGGGCAGGCAGTAACACAATAGATCAAGGCCGCTAGGGGCAGGCAGTAACACAATGGATCAGGGCCGCTAAGGGCAGGCAGTTAACACAATAGGTCAAGGCCGCTGAGGCCAGGCAGTAACACAATAGGTCAGGGCTGCTAGGGGCAGGCAGTTAACACAATCGTCAAGGCCACTAGGGGCAGGCAGTTAACACAATAGGTCAGGGCCGTGTAACACGGTAGTCCATTATAGTTGTAAGGCTGTTAAAAAGTTAGACTTGTGCTCGAGGGCAGCACAGGAGAGGTGGCGTGAAAAGCTACGCCTGAGACTTGAAAGGGTCAGGGGGGCCATTGGCTTGCTAGCAGGGGGCTGCAAGGGAAGGATTTTAGGGGTGGCATGCGGAAGACTCACCTACGTTCCTTTGCAAGTGGAGGCGCGTGTGCGGCCAGCATCACGGCACCTAAGCGCCTGTGGCGCTCTGTCAGCTCAGTCAGCTGTTGGCCTTCTTCCTAGGCCTTACTCCGCCCGCTGGCTACCGCTTGACAGTGATTGGGCGTGAAAGATGTGGATGGGCACAGCCAATGGGGAGATACCTGGATGCCTGGAGCCTCTGAGACTGGGTCAGGCAGATCCGGGCATCACGGCGGCAGCCATCTTGGAATTTCGATCAGCGGTCGAATGCAGAGCGGGACGGCACTGCAGTTGAGGAAGAATTAGAGGGGTAAAGCTGCCCTTGCTGATCCGGAGGCTGGTGGTGGTGGGGGGTAGGCAGTGGGCATAGAGGAGCTGTCTGGCTGCACGTGTAGTGCCTGGTCTTACCTCTACCTCCCAGGGCTTTCTGATTAGTATCCTGCTGGTGGGCACCTGCAACATGAGGCAGGGCTGGGAGCACCTGCTCTGGCAGATGCGATGAGGGACTGAGCTGCTCGTCAGCTCAGTCAGCTGTTGGCCTTCTTCCTAGGCCTTACTCCACCCTCCGGCTACTGCTTGACGGTGATTGGGCGTGAGTGATGTGGATGGGCACAGCCAATGGGGAGATTCCTGGATACCTGGAGCCTCGGAGACAGGGTCAGGCAGATCCGGGCATCACGGTGGCAGCCATCTTGGAATTTCGATCGGCGGTCGAACGCAGAGCGGGACGGCACTGCAGTTAAGGAAGAATTAAGAGGGGAAAAGCTGACCTTGCTGATCCGGAGGCTGGTGGTGGTGGGGGGTAGGCAGTGGGCATAGAGGAGCTGTGTGGCTGCACGTGTAGTGCCTTGCCTTACCTCTACCTCCCAGGCCTTTCTGATTAGGATCCTGCTGGTGGACACTTGCAACACGAGGCAGGGCTGGGAGCACCTGCTCCGGCAGATGCGATGAGGGTCTGAGCTGCTCGTCAGCTCAGTCAGCTGTTGGCCTTCTTCCTAGGCCTTACTCCACCCTCCGGCTACTGCTTGACGGTGATTGGGCGTGAGTGATGTGGATGGGCACAGCCAATGGGGAGATTCCTGGATACCTGGAGCCTCGGAGACAGGGTCAGGCAGATCCGGGCATCACGGTGGCAGCCATCTTGGAATTTCGATCGGCGGTCGAACGCAGAGCGGGACGGCACTGCAGTTAAGGAAGAATTAAGAGGGGCAAAGCTGACCTTGCTGATCCGGAGGCTGGTGGTGGTGGGGGGTAGGCAGTGGGCATAGAGGAGCTGTGTGGCTGCACGTGTAGTGCCTTGCCTTACCTCTACCTCCCAGGCCTTTCTGATTAGGATCCTGCTGGTGGACACTTGCAACACGAGGCAGGGCTGGGAGCACCTGCTCCGGCAGATGCGATGAGGGTCTGAGCTGCTCGTCAGCTCAGTCAGCTGTTGGCCTTCTTCCTAGGCCTTATCCGCCCGCCGGCGGAGTAAGGCCTAGATAGATAGATACAAGTAACTTTAGCAATGAGGCAAAACAATGATCACACAAATCCTTAATTTATACAGTACACATACATTACGTTTCCTACTGAAGTATAGTTATAAATGCAACCACAACCTGTAAAGAGAGGGTTAAATTAACACGTAGATGGCAGTAGGCAATTCTTCAGAGTTTGTTCCCTATCTTTTGAGTTCAACCCTAAGAAGAGTGGAGCTTTGTGCTCAACAGTACAGTGGTGCGTAAATATGCACAATCGCACAAATGAATTAAAAATGGTGTCTTCTTGTAGAGGCTGTAGAAAGTCAAGAAGGGGCTTAAGGCAATGAAGAAATGGTTCCCACTACACAAGTAGGCCCTGCCCTTGGCAGCAAAGTAGTATTCAAAAGGGGGGAATAGCTATGAAGCATAGGCTAACCCAGCCAAGTTCGAGTACCTTTATGAGATACTTGTGCATAAAAACGATCGGCTGTGCCAGGGGGCCACCGGTAAGTTATGCAAGTACTCACCGACTCTCGGAACAGTCCGGACCAAACTTTGCCAGTTTAGTTGAGCTTGCTGATAGGTCCTAGTCCTGATGTTTCGCAGGTCATCGCTCACAGCAGCTGCGGTGGAGAACAATCGTCTGTGACGGGACAGTTGCCTTTTCTCAGCTTCTGAAGGAGGGTTGAAGAAAATTGTGGTGCAGCGAGCTTCAGGGCACAGGGGAGCAGAATAGCAAGGGGACTACAGCGAGTAGTGATGCAGGAATCACAGGTGCAGGCAGCGTTACGCACTCTCCTAATTTGGGACCCAGAGGAGCAAGGCCTATGAAATTTGGCGAGAGAATGCAAAAAACCACAATCAAGGACTTTCCAAGTCTCGGGTTCGCACTTGAGCCACAGAAGTTTTCCTGGGTACTCTGTGGTAGAGCTGGACAGTTCACTGGATGGCCCAGGAACACTTCAGATGGTGCTTGTTCGGTGGGTAAGCAGAGTGCGCCAAGAATAGCTGTTACCACTGAAAGTGCGCGAACACTTAGCAAAATTATTTTTCTTTAAACATGAATTTGATCACTTACATCAAATAGAATTGAACCAAGGTACACAGCAGACATCATGTGTGCAGAAATGATTTTTGCCTCCCCCGAAAACAGTTAGTGAAGAAATTAAAATGGCCTGACGCCTTACCCTTAGCATTAGTGTCTATGAGAACAGTGGCTCAGATAAGAACGGGACTTTCTTCCTACAAAATTGTTATGGGGAGACCTGCTAATATATGGAACGCACCCAGAGCTAGAAAACTGTAAGAGATAGAGTAACTGATTATTAACTGATTATTGTGACCAATTGACTCAAAACCAGTGGTTGATTCACCAACAGGTTTGAGCAGCTTAGTCCGAGTAATACAAAGGACCTGGTCATCGCATTCGACTTGGGGACTTTGTGCTAATTAAGGATTTGAAATGAAGTTGGATAGGACCCTATCAGGTGCTGTTGGCTACTCAGACGGCTGTCAGAGTCGAGGGGCAGAAACACTGGATCCATGCGGCACACCTGAAACAAGTGCCCTTGCCTTTGCCCTACGATAAGTGGGTTAAGAAGGGGGTTGATAATCCTGAAACCAAATGTGTGCCTTTGAATGAGAGCACCCATTCTGATCTTGAGCATCATTGTGAACACAAACAACTTGAGGATTGTAAAGGCCCATCCCTGTCTTAAACGTGCAATGCAAAAAAATAAGAAACACCCCAACGGGGAATGAGACTAAGAGAACAGGCTGTGAGAGTTAGTTGTCTTTTATGTAAAATTGGCATCCAGAGAACTCTGCTGCCCGAGAGCGCTCTGGCAAACATTACAATTACATGACCTTATCAAGGCAAAATCCAGTCACTGGTGACATCATGATATAAGGGACTATACAGACACAGGATTGGATAAAAATTAAGTAACATATGTAGCTGTAGGTGCTGCTCCTTCCGGGTTGGCTGTTCGGTTGGCGGGAGGGTGAGCGTCACGAGGTCCATCTGTCTGTGTCTGGGCGGGGTGAGGGTCAGGTCGCTGTGGAGCATGGTGGCCACTAACTAAGCTAAGATGAGATATTACCATTAGACATGCACTAAATAATAGTCACTACATCTCCTTTGAGCAAATCATCATAAACCTATAAATTGTATACATATGATTACACCATCACTCATTAAGACTTATATGGAGTACCCAGCTTTGGGGTCTTGGCAAGTGTGATAACATTGATTGTGGGGTGGGTCTGAGCACATCAAAAGAACCTAAGGGGCATGCTAACATTTTGTTAGTTCTAGGGTGCAATATATTGTGACAGAGGTCTGATTTTAGTTGGGGGCAAACTGGGGTGGGCTTCATGGCAGGGTTGTGTGTCTGGCACATCAAGAGAATACCTTGCAGGGACACAGGGTTATACTGGCAGTAATTTTCCAACAGATGGGGGTAAGAGGGCACAGGCAGGTTTTTGGAGATGGATGAGCTACAATGCATGGTTCAGGCTGGTTCACACATGGGACAGTGATCTCAGAAGAAGGGCGAGATATTACATTTTATTTGTTGCAATTACCTCTGGCTCAAGCGTGAGAATGGAGCTGCAAAGTTTTCAGGGATAGTGAGAAACGGTGGGGGCCAGGAGCGCGGTGTGTGCGGCACTGCGGAGGGGAGATAAGCCTTTTCATATTATCGCAGTGAGGCCTAGTCTAAAAATGGAGTCGGGGTGCACAAAATGGATGCCAAGTGTCTCTGCAACAGTCCCACCTATGCCATCGCCAGCATAAGGGCTGTTTGTTTGCAAAGGAGGCGTCCCCCACTGTTGGTCGAGCAAGTGATGCACTTCGTACTGAATGCCTGAGGGGGGCCCAAATGACCCCTCACTCCCACACATTCCCCCCTTTCGTTACATCTAAAGTAACAAATTACTTTTTATTATTATTCTCATTCCGATAATACTCTGCTACCACTACCACTTCATCCCAAACAGGTGTACCTTTTATTGGCATCCAAGCCTGACATACGCTTCTCAAACTCTGCCCATTCCTAGAATATGCATCAGGTGTGCATGTCATATATATCCCTGCATCCCCAGACAGGGAGGTGTGGGTCTCCCTGTACCGTTGCAGCTCCCTTGGTTCTTTTATTGTTGTGTGATACAAATTATCCACCCTAGCCCCATTTTGGCAGTAGACAGCTGTCATGCAGTATTTTGGTGGGTCTGGCTCTCCAGTTTGCATCTGTGCATCTATCATAGTGGCTACCGTTGTATGTCGGCCCGTCGATACCATCATCATTGTTGAATTAGGCATAGATTTTGCACAGCATCAGATACCCAGTTAGCACACACAGAAAAATAGTAAAATAAACACGATGACTGGGACAAACATTTTCATCATGATGCTGAACCAGGATGGTATCCAATTGAACATGTTATCAAACCAGTTGCTAGGCTCCATTCCTCCTTCTTTCAGCATTCTTTCCTCCAGGCTGTGTATTGCTGAGATGACGTGGGATAGGGTCCCATTATCTGCGCCTTGTACAGCATGCGCTCCCGATTTTTCAGCAAGCACCACCATCCATCACTGTGAGGAGGTCTAGGACATACTGGTTCTGCATTGTCATTAGACGCAAGGCGCGAAGTTCCACCTTGATCACATTGAATCCCTCTTCAGTGTCGTTGGCCAGTTGGATCAGCTCCCAGCGGATGATCTATAACCATTTGGCATTTGTTTGTGCCTGAAGTCCTGGCATTAGGAGGGAGGCAAAGAATGTCTCTGCAGAGTTAAAGAGTTTATACTTTGCTGGGATCTCAGCAAGAAGGTTGGATGATTCGCTGGAGATATAGTTTGATGACCTCCTTCTGCGGGACAGTCTATCTTTGAGGTCATTTTCAGATAGAATGTTGTATGGAAGCTCTGTGGGTGCTGGTTGGGGCGCTGCCGATGTGTCAGCCGATTGCTCTGCTGCCAATATGCCAGCCAATTCCCCTGCTGCCGATATGCCAGTCGAACCTCTCCCCCCTTGGATATTGCTTTCTGGTATTACCATTAGTGCTGAGTGCAGAGTGGTCAAGGAGCAAGTACCTCTCTATGATGCCGCTAGGTGCAGGTAGGCTTGTTTGCCACAGACCCAGTACATGTGCATGAATGCAGCTGTACCTTTTTTAATGCCTGGAATTATGATTGTTTTGTTGCATTTCTCGTTGGCACCCATCGGCACCTTTCCTTCTACGTGAAAAAAACGTTCATGTGCGATTTCTTTTTGGGTTTTGATAGCTTTTTCGAGAGCGGTAACCCATGTGAGTTTTGCAATGTGCTGGGACACAGTGTGTCGATTCACCAAGAAAATGACTTCTTTCAAGATTGGGGAAAAAGACTGGCAACTCAGGAAGTTTACCAATTGTAAAACAGCCATCGTGATATACATAATTGAATGCCCAAACGACCTGTCTAATCCACAAAAGAATAGGAGAACATCGATCTCGGATCAGGTGCAAATCCCTAACAGCTCCAATGGTTCAACACTATTTTAAAAATCACCATGGACCTGATGACATGTTATGGTGGATAGCAGACTCAGTACCCAACAACAGCAGTGCCGTCAACTCTCTTAACCATAAAGAGGCATGATGGATCTTTAAATTGAAAAGTACCACCAATGGACTTAACAAGGCAGAACCTACAGGGTTCCGGGGATAATCACGCTACATGCCTCCATACTTAAAAAACTATCCGGCCATCTTGCCACACAGTCTGAAAACTCCTAACTATACTTTGGACTACTGCTGGTATTTCCCAATGTTATTGACACAGGACCCTCTCCCCTATTGTCCTCCACACCTTTTTACTACTCAGCAGCTCTTCATCATGCCCAATAGCTACCCCCTACTCTGGGAGCCATCAAGTATCACACTCCATTAGCTCTCCTCTTCACCCTCCAACTGACAGGGCCTCTTCTCCTTTAGTACTTAGATTTTTTCACATCTGTTACCCTGACACATTCATGGCACTTCAGGGCACTACTCTATCACCACCCTTCTGTAAGTACCGGTATTCCCGCAATCACTTACTTTTTACCATATACTGCTTAACCTTTAGCTCTCGGCCCTCTGGGTCACTTACACCGATTTAATTTATTTCTTTTATTTTTTTCTCACTCAACGCAATTTTTTTGCCTCTAATAATATATTCCTCCTAATCACACATCTTTCCAGCAACCACGCATTACGAGTACCCCATTGGCTCCATGGTGATTCCCATGCCATTCCAACTATCGCATAGACGTGTCCCTTATCCACGCATGCACAGTAGTGTATCACCACCATCACTACCATGAACGCGCACCCTGGAACGCTGTGGCCTCCCGCGTCTGCGCACGCGCAGGATAGTATACAAACTTACACTATCCCCCTTGCGCATGCGCACTGTGCCTATCCATACACAGCTTGGCGCCCGTACCAGCTTTTCTTTATACACTGCGCCGCAGCCACGACTCGTTACCGCGGTGTCACAGGACAACCAGTCTCCTGTGCTGAACTTCATTTCCAGGTAAATGTCAGACTTAGCCACCTCTACCTGGCAACTATCACGCCACCCCAGCCTCTTGATTAACGAAGTTTGTGCCCTTGTTTCTTATTTCACTTCCCAGAATAGCGGACATTGGGTAACCACTGAGAGAACTCAAACACCCACAAAAGCCAGGGCTCGTCTTTTCTTAAGCTGTTGCTACCCAGCAATTGCTTTCCTCCAGTGCCTCTCAAACATGAGCACACTGTGCAAGGTGAGTTTAATCAAGCGTCTCCTTCTTGTTCTCTTTGTCTCCCTCCACTTCTGGTCCCTCCAGCAGATGTATGCTATTTACTGGTTTCATTATATGTATGTGGTATAATTACTAATGGGTGTATGCTCCCCTCTAGAGTCCATAACACCCAAGAAGCAGAGACATATTGATACCTCTCTTCACACCCGAGTACAAGCATTTCCAAGCTTCATCCAACTTTGCTTCCCACCAGATCAGTCCTGTGCTTCCCTTGATTTTACTCACATTAACAGTGGTGTATCACAATTGTACATTTTAGTACGTCATGTCCTTCAGTTTTTAAACCACAATTTCAGGCACTAATAGAGTCCCCCTAACTCTCTTCTAGGGAGACCTACTCCAGGCCCAAGATGAAGGCATCTTGCCGAAACATCTAATGACCAGCAACCCACACTCTACCTGGTCTTTTCAACCTTATGATTCAGCTCTAGACGTCGACCACGTGTTAGGTCACCCTCTAGCCTGGCTAAACATAACCAATTGTGTTACCATTTATTGTTTTCAGTTTGGTTGTTTTGACATAACCAATTGTGTTACCATTTATTGTTCTCAGTTTGATTGTTTTGACATAACCAATTGTGTTACCATTTATTGTTCTCAGTTTGGTTGTTTTACATTAAGTATCTGTTCTATCACTTGTCACTATAGGTGGTGGTCACAGACTATTTTCAAAGCACTATTTTGTTTAAGCTTTGTATATTTTCAACTGAGTTGTTAAGCTTTGTATATTTTCAACTGAGTTGTCAATACAGTCCATCCAAGGACTTGTGAACACTAAGAACTTTCTACCCTTAATGGAAGGAATCCCCTTCTTTTCAGAAAAGATTACAAATGCATGACTTTGAAATGCATTTTACAGTAAAATAAAATAAAAGCTGTATGTTCTATTTTCTATTTTGTTGTCTGAACTCTTTCAAATTCTATGAGTACTACTACATTCAAAGTGATTCTGTATGTATGAGACATGATTGAATAAATTCAGGTCTACTGAAGCCAATTAGCAGACCCCAAAACTTCAGACGTCAGAGCAAACCCCCTTTGTATCTAGGGACCAGACGAGAGCACATGTTTCTTTGACCCATTGAAGGTTTTCTTCAGTTAGTCCTCTGAGCGCTTCAACTTTGCACATGATTGATTCATCATGCCACTTATTTTCTGTAAATCTCGTTCCTCTTATCACGATAAATGGCTCCTTGATACAAATTGCTCCTCGGTGATTGCTGGTGCAGGTTTTCTCGTTTTGCAGCATTTCTATTGTAACCGTGTGTGCCTGGAAAGGTGCTCCGAATCCTACATAATATGAGATGAATCAAACATTGGGCTTCCGACAAGGGCACTTCTTGGGGTACAAGTATTTTTGTCGTGCCTGTTGCATGCGGTATGAGAGAGCAAACATAGCAGCTCTCGTTAGTTGCTTGTTTTGCTGTTGCACTCATGTCTATGTAGCATCTGTTAGACTGGTCTGGGTAGCGGGGGTCTTCTATTTCATCTAGTCCCAGGCCATGGTAGATATCATATCTTTTCCCTCCCGCCCCCCTTTTCCTTCTCCTCTACCTCCCTTCCCTGTCATTGATCACTTTTACTTTTCGATAGTGTATGGGAAAGACACTCGCCCATGCTGTGTCATTAATTTCGCTAGCAGCGTGCCAGGCCTGTAGGCCTGGCGTCTCTGGTTTGTTGGTAGCAGCAATATTAAAGTGCAGTGTAGTGCCTTGTGAGGTAGGTACTGTGATTGCTCATCCATCAGTATCTATCAGATCAGGTTCACTCTCCCAAAAGTAATCACCATCATACTGATTGGTCTCGTTCCCATTACTTGGCCTGATAGCAGTGGAAAAAAGGGGGCGATTGTTGTGCGATTCTTGTGCAACGTAGTGAGATTTGCAGTAGTTGAGGGATTATGTCTCCACATAGTTTTTACACCCGCCCAGATGAGTGCTGAGCCTTCACGTATCAGATTTACCCCACTCCCCCCTTCTTTCATGTTATCAATAATGAAAGACACAGTATAGTACCATGCCATAAAAAATAATATTGTAGAAAACAGTATTACACAGTATTTTATACCACATTCTATATTATAGTATTTGTTAACTCTATTAGCTACCCTACCGCTAAGTAACACTGTGCCGTTATCGGTGAGTGTACTCCTTTCTGACATTCTTTCACCTGAAGGGGCGATAAAAAATTGTTAAGTGACATCCATGCATAATTTATCATTTTACTGTCAGCATATTTAATTTAAAATACTCTATTACTGTATTTATATTTCTGTTGGTGTGAAAGGTCCTTTGTGCCAAAATCGAGGACTTGCAATATAAGATCTGCTTTCTTGCAGGCGTCCCAGATGTGGACCAATCACGGCCCACATTTGTCTCAGTCATTCAGGTACTTCAGACATCTGGCACCAGCAGTGTGGATTGGAACTAGACAGCTCCAGCCCTCTTCCTGGGCACACACACATGACATGCAGGAGCACGCCAAAGAGAACGGGTTTCACAGGAGGCTGCATGCCCAAATAAGGACAACCCGGGATACTCAACATGGTGAAGACAAGGGACAAAATGGCTATGGGACAGAACAAAAGACGTTGTGGCTCAGCCATCTTCGGACCTGGCCACAGTCTTGAGCTAAACGTGGTAAACGCGGTTTAACTCAGTAAAAAGAAGTTAAATATTATGAAAGGTAACTGCAGCCACCAGTTTGTCCCAGGCAAACTCGTAAAATCACCTAAAAATCCTTTGAGGCTGTCTAGGGCCATAAAACAAAAAGAGACCCCAGCGCACTGTACTGGAAGGTACGTTTCCCAGAATTAACAGCCTGAAGGACATGTCAGATTCCCCATAACAAGTGAGCAAACGCCCAGGGAAGCTCAGCTGAAGGCTGGGCTCCACTGGAAAAAGTCAGATTAGGATAGACTAACAAAATCAAAAAAGTTTGGTGGGTCCATAAATGGAGTAAAAATTGCCCAAGAATGAAATCTTTCCTAACAGTGGGGAGGGACTAAAGCATTGGTCCATGGCAAGAGGTGGTATTGAAGACTAGAAGAACCAATGAATAGGTCTTCAGTCTTTCGTCCCCTGCCTTTTAGCCTGTTGGTGCCAATCCTCAGAGAACCTTCCATTGTGCAGTTGTAATGTTGTAATGGGCAGTAAGTGAATCATTGTCAATAAGAAACTTAATGTGGGCACGGTCTGCACAGACAAAGAGATCTATTCTATGCATATGCAGGAGGATGGTCAGAGGTTTGTGATATAAACTGAAATGTAAAAATGGATGTGTGTGTGGACCCTGCTTTACCCCCATGCCCCATGGAGCATAGGTCTGATTGCGCAGAGCCTACCATTACTGATTGGTGTCAGGATGTCTAAAAAGATACAATACCGCATAATGCAATGTTTGAGGTACCAATGTGTGACAGTCAACCCATGAGAATATTTCCGTTGACTGTATCAAGTGCCGTGGCATTATCAAGCTGGGCACGGGCACCAGTGCACCAGTTCTTGCTACTTTATGAATATTTTCCAGGCATTCAGGTTGTAAAGGTCTGTGTGCTCCTGCATTAGGAATGGCCTAGCTGCCAATCACCCGGGAGCTGATTTTCCTCCACATCGGTCTGCAGTTGCCTGATAGAAACCAATTAGAAAGGCTTCCTCATAAAGGACCAGCGGGGAATAGGTCTAAAACCAGCTGAAACTGTGGGATCCAAATTGGGCTTTTTGAGCAGTGCAGACCATCACATGCTTAAAATCTTGGATCTATGGCAGGTGTGAATGATTTATTAGAATACTCAGACAGAGGGCAGATAGTCTTGTCGGGCTTGGAAAGATACAGGTCATAGTGAGATCCATTTGGTTTGGCTCTTCCTCAGGCAAAATCGTGTTCACTTTAAGAGATTGGAGAAAATATGAAAATAATAAAACAACATTGGCTAGGGTTTTTATAAGCATCCCAGATTGGGTTCAGTACATCAAGGTCACAATTCTGGGACATCAAAGTGAGGTATTTTCCAACACATGCCCATGATGATAGTAGTAGCACACGCTGATGATGATAGTAGTTGCACATGCTGGTGACGATACGAGTAGCACATGCTGAAGATAATAGCAGTTTCACATGCTGATGATGATGGTGGTACAACACGCTGGTAATGATAGTAGTAAGTAGCACCTGCTGCTGAACATAGGAGTAGTGCATGTCTATGATGATACTAGAAGCACATGCTGATGATACTAGTACCACATGCTGGTGTTGATACTAGTAGCACATGCTGAAGATAATAGTAGTTGCACATACTGATGATGATACTAGTATCACATGCTGAAGATAATAGTAGTAGCACACACTGATTCTGATGGTAGTAGCACATGCTGCTGATGATAGTAGTTGCACATGCTGATGAAGGTATGAGTAGCACATGCTGAAGATAATAGTAGTTTCACATGCTGATGATGATGGTGGTACAACACGCTGGTAATGATAGTAGTAGCACCTGCTGCTGAACATAGGAGTAGTGCATGTCTATGATGATACTAGAAGCACATGCTGATGATACTAGTAGCATATGCTGATGTCGATACTAGTAGCACATGCTGAAGATAATAGTAGTTGCACATACTGATGATGATACTAGTATCACATGCTGAAGATATTAGTAGTAGCACACACTGATTATGATGGTAGTAGCACATGCTGCTGATGATAGTAGTTGCACATGCTGATGAAGGTATGAGTAGCACATGCTGAAGATAATAGTAGTTGCACATACTGATGATGATACTAGTATCACATGCTGAAGATAATAGTAGTAGCACACACTGAATATGATGGTAGTAGCACATGCTGCTGATGATAGTAGTTGCACATGCTGATGAAGGTATGAGTAGCACATGCTGAAGATAATAGTAGTTGCACATACTGATGATGATTCTAGTATCACATGCTGAAGATAATAATAGTAGCACACACTGATTATGATGGTAGTAGCACATGCTGCTGATGATAGTAGTTGCACATGCTGATGAAGGTATGAGTAGCACATGCTGAAGATAATAGTAGTTGCACATACTGATGATGATACTAGTATCACATGCTGAAGATAATAGTAGTAGCACACACTGATTATGATGGTAGTAGCACATGCTGAAGATAATAGTAGTTTCACATGCTGATGATGATGGTGGTACAACACGCTGGTAATGATAGTAGTAGCACCTGCTGCTGAACATAGGAGTAGTGCATGTCTATGATGATACTAGAAGCACATGCTGATGATACTAGTAGCATATGCTGGTGTCGATACTAGTAGCACATGCTGAAGATAATAGTAGTTGCACATACTGATGATGATACTAGTATCACATGCTGAAGATAATAGTAGTAGCACACACTGAATATGATGGTAGTAGCACATGCTGCTGATGATAGTAGTTGCACATGCTGATGAAGGTATGAGTAGCACATGCTGAAGATAATAGTAGTTGCACATACTGATGATGATACTAGTATCACATGCTGAAGATAATAGTAGTAGCACACACTGATTATGATGGTAGTAGCACATGCTGCTGATGATAGTAGTTGCACATGCTGATGAAGGTATGAGTAGCACATGCTGAAGATAATAGTAGTTGCACATACTGATGATGATACTAGTATCACATGCTGAAGATAATAGTAGTAGCACACACTGATTATGATGGTAGTAGCACATGCTGAAGATAATAGTAGTTTCACATGCTGATGATGATGGTGGTACAACACGCTGGTAATGATAGTAGTAGCACCTGCTGCTGAACATAGGAGTAGTGCATGTCTATGATGATACTAGAAGCACATGCTGATGATACTAGTAGCATATGCTGGTGTCGATACTAGTAGCACATGCTGAAGATAATAGTAGTTGCACATACTGATGATGATTCTAGTATCACATGCTGAAGATAATAATAGTAGCACACACTGATTATGATGGTAGTAGCACATGCTGCTGATGATAGTAGTTGCACATGCTGATGAAGGTATGAGTAGCACATGCTGAAGATAATAGTAGTTGCACATACTGATGATGATACTAGTATCACATGCTGAAGATAATAGTAGTAGCACACACTGATTATGATGGTAGTAGCACATGCTGAAGATAATAGTAGTTTCACATGCTGATGATGATGGTGGTACAACACGCTGGTAATGATAGTAGTAGCACCTGCTGCTGAACATAGGAGTAGTGCATGTCTATGATGATACTAGAAGCACATGCTGATGATACTAGTAGCATATGCTGGTGTCGATACTAGTAGCACATGCTGAAGATAATAGTAGTTGCACATACTGATGATGATACTAGTATCACATGCTGAAGATAATAGTAGTAGCACACACTGAATATGATGGTAGTAGCACATGCTGCTGATGATAGTAGTTGCACATGCTGATGAAGGTATGAGTAGCACATGCTGAAGATAATAGTAGTTGCACATACTGATGATGATACTAGTATCACATGCTGAAGATAATAGTAGTAGCACACACTGATTATGATGGTAGTAGCACATGCTGCTGATGATAGTAGTTGCACATGCTGATGAAGGTATGAGTAGCACATGCTGAAGATAATAGTAGTTGCACATACTGATGATGATACTAGTATCACATGCTGAAGATAATAGTAGTAGCACACACTGATTATGATGGTAGTAGCACATGCTGAAGATAATAGTAGTTTCACATGCTGATGATGATGGTGGTACAACACGCTGGTAATGATAGTAGTAGCACCTGCTGCTGAACATAGGAGTAGTGCATGTCTATGATGATACTAGAAGCACATGCTGATGATACTAGTAGCATATGCTGGTGTTGATACTAGTAGCACATGCTGAAGATAATAGTAGTTGCACATACTGATGATGATACTATTAGCACATGCTGAAGATAATAGTAGTAGCACACACTGATTATGATGGTAGTAGCACATGCTGGTAATGATAGTAGTAGCACCTGCTGATGAAGATAGGAGTACTGCATGTCTATGATGATATTATAAAAACATGCTGATGATACTAGTAGCACATGCTGAAGATGATGATAGTAGTAGCACACCCCGAAGATGCTAGTAGTAGAACATGCTCATGATGATAGAGGTAGAGCCAAACAAAGAGGAGATGACTGGAAGGTATAGAATTAATGTTAACCTCTGGCAATTGTTCTAGGCAACCCTCCAGACCATTGTTCTTTGCCTGCCAAGCCATCACAAGACCATATAAAAATCAGGCTTACCCCACCCCAAAATGGGCAGTCTAGGCTGAACTGCTAGGAAACATCCCTAATGCACGAAACCACAAGCATCCCCAAACATATTTTGGCCTCATTTGGTGTCATCAGTGAGGAGTAGCATGGGTCCTTAGGCCCAGCAGGACAGGGACCCACGTCTGGAGGGTTGCCCAGAGCAATGCCAGATGTTACCTCCAGCTATCACTGTGTTTGTTTTGATGATAGTATTAGAACAGGCCGAGAATGATACCAGTAGCAAATGCTGAAGCTGATAGTAGTAGCACATGCTGATATTGATAGTAGTAGTACATGCTGATGTTGATTGTAGTGACACATGCTGCAGATGATAGTAGTAACACATGCTGACACTGATAGTAGTAGTACATGCTGATGGTGATTGTAGCAGCACATGCTGCAGATGATAGTAGTAACACATGCTGACTTTGATAGTAGTAGTACATGCTCATGGTGATTGTAGTGGCACATGCTGCAGATGATAGTATTAACACATGCTGATATCGATAGTAGTAGTACATACTGATGGTGATTGTAGTGGCACATGCTGCTGATGATAGTAGTAACACATGGTAACATTGATATTAGTAGAACATGCTGAGAATTATACCAGTAGCAAATGCTGCAGATGATAGTAGTAACACATGTTGATATTGATAGTAGTAGTACATGCTGATGGTGATTGTAGTGGCACATACTGCAGATGATACTACTAGCAGCACATGTTGATGACATTGAGAGTTCATCCGTTATGTTAAAAACTTTCAGTGATTGAAGAGAGGACTCAGTCAAAAAAGTTTTCCTTGTGTAAACAATGCTTCTTTTATAGTTGCAGATTGACATTAACAAGAACAATTTGTTCTCTGAGCTTTTGAGGTTCCTCCCACTCTGGTTGTTTGATAGACTGCCTCTGACCCAAACCTTGTTCTAATATGGTCAGGATACTGTAGCTCATGATTTAACTAACCTTGTTTTCCTAGGGACTATTTTGTTCAGTGTTCAAGTCAATATTACATTAATGGTAATTGCTATCTTTTATGGTGACATTTCCTTCCTGTGATGGAATGACCCTCCTGTGATGCCATTTCCTTCCCGTTGTCAAAAGAGAAATTATATTGTGCCTCCTATTGCAATAAATATATGTATATTGGCCTACGCCAAGCTGCTCGTAAGTCGCTTGCGAAAGAATCCGTGTTGCAAGGTTCTGACCTTTAAATCAATGTAAGCCGCCATTTTAGGTCAATCCACCATTTTAGGTTTGCTTTGTAAAGTCACCCTGGAGTTAAAATGGTGGACGATGTCATTCCAAAATACAACATGGCCGTCTTGACCTCTGTACATAGCTAATATGTAACTTGCCTGCAGGCTAATTGTAGAGGTCGTGAACTGAGACCTTGTCCTTCGTTGACCTGTGTATAAAGGATTACTTGTGCAATTAAACAAATCCACAAGTATACGATAAAGACAATGTATTCAAATACTGAACGTAGAACACTTGTTTAACTAAATTGTATTAATGTTTAAGAAGACTTACATGGAAAATCCCAGAATACACAGTTGCCGTATAGGCTTGTTGAAATATGTATTACAAGCAAACCAGTTATATGCGGATGTTCGAGACTTGGCATGAACCCTAGATCGGTGATGTATTAGTGGGATATTAACCCGAAGTGGGGCTGGACATCGTGCTCACAAAAGGTATAAAAAGCCAATGGCCCTCATTACAACCTTGGCGGAGGACCATGGTGCTGTTAGCACCATGGTCCATGCCGCTAAGGTTACGATTCCGCCATGGTGGATGGTGGAATTACCGCCCCATTACAAGGTGAGTGGGGCGGTAATTCCCCATTCACCAATGGCCCCTTCCCCATTCCCATTTTTGCCCCATAGGGCATAATGGGAATGGGGAAAGGCGCTAAGTATGGTGCCGCAAATTGCACCAAGGTCACTTTGCGGCATGGGTTTTAACACCTGCAAAAAGCAGGCGTTAAAACCCGGAAACCTCTTAATCAGGCGTTAAGGGTTAACGGCGCCGCGCCGACAGCGCCGTTAAACCCTTAACGCCTGACTTGTAATGAGGCCCAATGTATTCTAATGTGCAGCGTCTCTCACTGAACACATTGAACCAGGCTGGAGTTCGTTGTGTTGTACTGAGGGCTGATAGCTATCTGATTTTGCTCTGTTTTTGTAACTGGATTTAGTATAAAATAAAGTACTTTGTATGTTTCTTTGTAACCCGTGTTCGGTGTATTTCCTTTTGGGGTACTCAGCCTCAATATTTTGATTTTGTTTTCACAGTTAGTACCCGAATAGGGACCCTCAAGATTGATGCCGGATTGTCGAAGGTTGACGCACGCTATCGGACCGGGATCAGACGGTGTGACAAAAAGGGGCCCCATTGAATGAGAAGCGACACCTCAGCAGCGCTGCACGACCCGATCCCTGGACGATTAGCTTGTGGTCTGAGACGGCATCTTGACGAGGGTCCACTTATCGACGCGGGCAGATTTGCTAAAATCACCATACATGAGGTAAGATTAGTTAGGTAAGATTATTTGAAATCCGATCGGACCTCCTTAGGTTTGTTCAGGTGAGTCGTGACCCGACTCTTAATTCAACCCTGATAATTTGAATTTGGCGCATTGCATCTGCAGACACAATTATTGACCAGGTAACACCAATAATTTGATATGCCTGGGAAATTGTCTACCTGCTTCAGGACGTTGTTCCGCAGTGATAGGCAATCTTTGGAATTTAGCCGTCCCACACCACAGGAGGGGTTGCCGGCATTTGTACTATGTACTGTAAGCATGGCATTGGAAGTATAGTATTTAATGACATTTGGCACAGACAAACCAGACATGCCTCTACTTCAGTGGCCAATGAATGGCAGTTTTGAGATCCCTCGTATTGAGTATTTAGAGTCAATTCTATTAAAGAAAAAGGCGAGACCTGCAGCATTTGATGTTTTGCAGAATTGGAAAAAAGAAGCGTTGCAGCAACTTAAAAGTAGAGAAAAACATGCGCGCCGTCTTACGACGAATGCCGAAAAAGCATTATTGTATGACCAAGATAAACATTCTGAATCAACTAGGAATATGGATAGGACTTTCTCACTTGGAATTCAAAAAATCTATCCTTCCAAAGACCTCCATGTTTCCGATGAATTTATAGATACATTATTAAATGAACAAAGGCCTGGTGCCTCTGCGCCACCTCCGTATGCTCCTCTTCCTGCTGCTTTGACTCTTCCTCCTGTTATTCCTGCTCTACCTGCTGTTGTTCCTGTTGTTCCTGCTCCTCCTAATCTTCCCCTTCCTCCAGCCCCTCCACCTCTTCTTATCACACCTGTAACGTACCTCCATTGAATTTCCCTGCTCCTTCTCTTCCAAGTGGTCCTGGGCCGCTTGTAGTCGAACGAGGAGCAGGGTCAAAGGATGTCACTCGCAATACTGTACCACCAGAGAAG
The DNA here is from genome assembly GCF_040938575.1 of Ambystoma mexicanum. NCBI lineage: Eukaryota > Metazoa > Chordata > Amphibia > Caudata > Ambystomatidae > Ambystoma > Ambystoma mexicanum. Next base: position 1,688,209,242 of record NC_090932.1, on the reverse strand, counting down.
AAACGTGATTTGATTGCATGGGCTAAGTATTGTATGGAGAAGGATGATCAAGCTAATGTTTTTGCCACACTTTTTAATATGAATAATTTTCCTGTCAAAAATGTTTTTATTGAAGGTTTAGGGATTCATTTATGCGTAATGTGGGGAAAATTAAATAATACAGATCTCCCACAACGGTTAAGGGATCTAAATACGTTAGCATTTTCTAGAGACACTGTGGAGAAAGTAAATGAGCATGTCGAGAGGTTATTTGGGTATAGAAAGGAGTTAGAAAAGTTGCAGAATGAGGATGACGAGGAGGAAAGTATGTATGTACAGAAACGGTTCCTTCCTTGTCGTAAATCGATATCTGAGGAAGCACGAATTTGTACGAAGGACGCACTTAGATGGATTTTGGATATGTCGATAACTCCAGTTGAATTATATGACACATATAGTCAGTATACGCCAGAAATGCAGAGAGAAGTGATACAGGTAATGATAGAATACCTACAGGATGATTGGGTCAAAAGAAAGATTAGTTGTCCCACAGAGTTATTGAGTATTTACAAGAGAGCTTTTTCACTTGACACTTCTTTGACTGCTTTAGCGCTCGATTTAGCTCTGTTGCTTAGTAAGCGTTCGGAGCCACCTACTTCTCAGTTGCCTATGAGAGAGGTTCCTCTGACATTTGTCCTAAAGGTTGAGATTGTAGCAGATGCTGCACGCGGTATAGTCGCTGTGGACATTCCTGCACATTTAGTATCACAGTTCGTTCACGTGTCGTTCTTAAGACAGGAAGTGAATACTATTAGACAATCTATTCCTGATATTAGGAAAAATCCGACAGGATTCTATAAAGAAATAGAGTCCGTCTTGCAATCCTCAGTGTTCACCTTAGGTGATATTGATTTGTTATTCCCTGTACTCCTGCCCGTAGATTTGTGGAAACAAGTTCGAACTCTAGACGACGTGCCAAGGTTGGGAGATACATGGGTGAATATAACTAGACTCGATGGAGAAAGGCCAGCTGGTGAAAGACCGCCTCAGGTGATATTGACTTTGCCTGAAACAATTATTGCAAAATTAAAAACCATAATTCCAGAGAAAATAATTATTTGGGACAAACTTACGGCCTGTGTCCAAGGAAAGTCTGAGGGTGCTACCGAGTTCTTTAATCGGTTCGAACAGGTATTCTCGGATTTCAGTGAACAAGACCTAGGCACAGAGTCTGTGAAAAGGTTATTTGTGGACAAATTTGTGCGTGGATTGCTACCTGACATCCAGTCACAAAAGATGTCTTCTGAGAGCGCTTGGCAGGCAAAATCAACAATCAGAAGTACTGCACATGGCTCAGTACTACGAGAACCGTGCAAATAATGAAAAAGATAGAGTTGAAAAACGAAAAGGTGATTTGAAAACTAAAGTGCTATTGCAGCAAATTGTTAGAGGCCCCAGAGTGGGTAGTTCTCAGATTAGAGGTCAGTATGTCCCGCAAGGGAATGTGCCCTTGGTTCCTGTGAACATTAACCAGTGTGCCTATTGTCGTCAAGAGGGTCATTGGTGTGCACAATGCCCTGTCCTTCGACAAAGGTCGAATAACACATTCGGGAATATGGGTAGACGATCCAGAGGTCGCCCTGGTGTAGGGGACCCTGGTAGAGGTCAGTTCACACAGGATCCTCAGCAAACTTTCTCACAGGACAATCAGATTCCGAGTGTGGACACCAGGAACATATTTGATCATCCTTCCGCTGCATATTTATCTGAAGAGCTTCCTTTTGATGACATTCTGTTTCGTTAGGATTGCCCGAAGCAGGGTTTGGAACCTACACCTATTCCCGTCAATCAGAAAGGTCCCTACATTGAAATGATGGTGGGAAATAGGAAACATCAGTTTTTGATAGACACTGGAGCACAGAAGTGTTCCATTGATCATTCACGGGTTCCAAACATTCCACTCTCAGGGCAAACCAATGTTTCAGTAGGGTTTTCTGGCACGCCAGTTGTTTGTGCGGTTTCTTCGCCGGTACCCATTTCTTTGGGTCCCTTTACGGGCCACTGTCCATTTCTGTTGACTTCGAATCATGGAGATAACTTGCTGGGGTTGAATCTGTTAAAAGAATTAAATGCAGTGATTTATTGTTCTTCTGATGGAGTGCACTTGACGATTTCACCACAGCAATTTCCTGTCTCGCAATTCTTGACTAAACATTTGCCGCCAGAATTCATTAAGGTACCAGAGAGCTTATGGGATGCTGTTGACAATGATGTCGGTGTGTTACAGATTGAACCTGTTAAGATAGTTTTGAAAGATGGAATTGAGCTGCCACGCATTCCTCAGTATAAGATTTCAGTTGAGGGCGAGCGAGCTTTGAAATGCATTGTTTCCGATTTTGTGCATCGCAGGGTGATCGAAGAAATTTCAGGAAGTTTGTGTAATAGTCCGATTTTACCCATGTACAAGAAAGGCGATAATGCAATTCCATTCGTTTCATAATTGATTAACGTGCCATTAATAAAGTCGTCGCTCCACAATTTCCAATTGTGCCTGATGTAACGACAATCCTAACTATGATTCCAGCTACAGCTACTTACTTCAGTGTGGTGATCTAAAGAATGTTTTCTTTAGTATTCCTATACACAAGGATAGTAGATACTTGTTCGTGTTCACCTTAGGAGGATGCTCATTCACATTTACTCGTGCACCTCAAGGGTACACAGAGAGTCCTAGAATTTATAGTAGGGCTTTGAAGGAACAACTTGATACCCTTGAATTGCCCTCTACCTGTACATTGCTTCAGTATGTTGATGACTTGCTCTTAGCTGCTGATTCCGAGAGCGCCTGTAAGGAGGGCACTGTGTTATTGCTTATCCATCTAGCTAAGCATGGTCACAAAGCTTTGCTTAAAACATGTCAATATTGTTGCCAGGAGGTCGCCTATTTAGGCTATCTCCTGTCAAAGGAGGGAAGAAGATTGACACCTAAAAGAATAAAACACATTTCTGGCATGTCTGTCCCAAATACACAGAAGGAAGTTAGAAGCTTGATAGGTATGGCTTCTTAATGTAGGTTGTGGATCCCTAATTTTTCACTAGTGATCAAACCAATGTTGGCTTTGACAAAGAAGGGCATTTCTTCGCCATTGCCATGGAACGCGGAACACCAGCAATCGTTTGACTTGCTTAAGACTGCATTATGCTCTGCAACATTTTTGGGCACACCAAACTATTAAAAGGCCTTTGTGTTGTTTGTGCATGAATGTGATGGATGTGCTTTGGCTGTATTAACACAGGAACATGGAGGGAAGAATAGGCCATGCGGTTACTTTTCTTCCGCCCTTGATCCTGTAGCATGCGCTTTGCCAAGATGTTTTCGAGCTGTCGCTGCTGCTGCATCTGTAAAACAGAGCGAGGGAATGGTCCTAGGCCATGATCTTAACCTGATGGTGCCTCACTCTGTAGATGTTCTACTGAACCGAACCCAAACGCAACACCTCACTTCTGCACGGTTGACAAGAAATGAATTGATCTTGTTTGCTCCTCACATTCAAATTAAGAGGTGTTTTGTTCTTAATCCGGCTGAACTCCTACCTTTCCCGCAAGATACTACTTGTGGCGATGAAGAGTCACATGATTGTCTGTATACTACCGAGCAAGAGACGAAGGGTAGAATTGATTTGAAAGACACTCCTTTGGATAATCCTCAAGGGAGCTGTTCTGTGATGGCTCTTGCTTCAAACTTCCGGATGGTACATCCACAGCTGCTTATGCAATCACCACATTAAGCACGGTTGTGGAAACTAAGAGAATCACTCATAATTCTGCGCAGGCCGCAGAGATTATAGCATTGACCCGCGCTTGTGAACTTTCCGAAGGGCTTGCAGTAAATATATATACTGATAGTCAGTATGCCTTTGGGGTGGTTCACAACTTTGGGAGACTTTGGTAAGAGAGAGGGTTCCAAACTTCACATGGCACTAAAATCCAACACGGCTCCCTAATAGTACAACTACTCTTAGCGATTGCGCTCCCAACTCATTTAGCAGTTATGAAATGTGCAGCACATCAAAAGGTTACAGATGACATAGGGAAAGGGAATGCTTTCGCTGATCAGATAGCTAGACAAACTGCTACCGATCCCCTTACGGAGATATATGTTTCAAGGGAGACTGTAAATGCTTATGCAATGGATGAGGGTGTTGGGTCTGTACGGGATATCCAAGCTGATGCCACGTTAGAAGAATCCAAAGGGTGGGCTGAAGGCTTGGGGAAACTTGATGATGACGGGTGTTGGTCGGATATAGTGGAAGGGAAATGGTTACTCCCTAATGCGTGTATAATGATGATGGTCATCATGCCCATGGTCCTACGCATGTATGTGCCCAGAAAATGATAAAAATGTTAGAGAAAGTTTGGGTGAATGACAAAATTTCGAAAATTGCCCAACGCTACGTCCAGGATTGCATGATTTGCCTACAACACAATGTGGGAAAGGGGACAGTAACTCCAAGGGGAAGTTTTGGGCCACCCTCTGTCCCCTTCGAAGTTATCCACTTTGACTTTATTGAATTGGAACAATGTGACAATAAAAAATATGTGCTGGTGGTTATCTGTGCTATTAGTAAATGGGTTGAGGCTTTCCCTGTTAAAGATGCTACAGCTATGACTACTGCAAAAACCATGTTAAGGGAATACTTCCCGTGGTTCGGGCTACCGAGAGTGATCTGGTCGGACAATGGTCCACATTTTGTCGCTGCTGTAATTCTGCAGATATGCGCGGAATTACAAATTGACAAACGGTTCCATTCGGCCAGACATGCTCACAGCGCCGGACTAGTAGAAAGACACAATGGTATCATTAAGAACAAGCTCGCTAAGACGTGTGCTGGCACCAAACTAAAATGGCCCGACGCCTTACCGATTGTGTTATTATCCATGCGTACAACCCCTCAAACTAAGACTGGGCTCTCTCCATTTGAGGTGGTAATGGGGAGACCTGGCAATATTTGGAACCTTCCTAAATGCAATGCATTGAGAAATGTTGAAAATGTATTGCTTTCAGATTATTGCAGCCAGTTGACTAAAAACCTGTATTTGATTTATTACCAGGTATGAGATGCTGTACCTGTGCGATACGAGGGCCCGGGCCACAGCACATGGCCTGGAAGCTGGGTGCTCGTCAAAGCATTTGAGAGCTCTTCCTGCCTTACGCCTCGCTGGCGCGGGCCGTTCCAAGTCCTGTTGGTCACCCAAACAGCGGTGCAGGTCTCTGGGAGAAAGAACTGGATCCACGCGTCCCACGTCAAGAGACTTCCTCACCCTGTGCCACACGTTACAGAAGAAACAGAACCCCTTGCTAATACTGCAACCAATGATCCCAAAGCAGTAAGTAACACTGAGAGTGTGTCAGAGAAACTCTCTGAGCCCGTGAGGCTTGGGGAAGCTGCCATTTTGTCTCCACACTCTCCAAAAGTCTTGCATCCGGAAACTACTATTTCAAATTCGGCATCTTCACCTGTCTCTGACACGTTGCTTCTAACAGGAAGTGACGACATATTGTTTCCGGATCAATCAGTACCGGGAAGAGTTAGGTACAATCTGCGTCCAAGAAAATAGACATATGGCACGGTTTTGCTGTGCATCTGATAGAGTTACGGCACGGTTCGGCTGTGCATTCGAAGAAGAAAAGGATCATCGAGGGCTTGTTTTTGCCCAAATCTGAGAGGATTCTGTTGGCTAGTTTTGTGGAAGGACCAAGAAGTCGCTCGACCGGGAGATCGCCAGCAACGAACATTGGAGTATTCGTCTGAAGACTACAATGCCTGTTACCACTACCGCTCGTATGGGACTTGTAAATAAGGGGGCGACCAACCGGGACGATGGACAAAACACCTGGGCCCCGAAAATGTATTGCTGTATTTTTATAATGATATTTGGGTTTTTAATAGTAACTGCCTTAAGGTAGTGGTACCTTGAGGAAACTCATTCTTTAGAACTTTTGTTACCTACTGAAAGTACACCTATTGTTCCTACTCCCTTTGTATATTTCCATACTCTGTCCCCTAGGGACTCTCATCATGGACAAAGGTACCACAATAATACTCTACTACTTATCATGAATGCCATTTTTAATAAGTCTAACTGTTGGGTCTGCTCACATTTACCGCAACACGGGGATAAGGGATTAGGTTGGTATATTCATCCTTTACCTTTGACAACTGCTTGTTATGCCTCTCTTAGATCACTGTTCTTTGGCCGTTGGAATGATTGCATCTCAGGGAACTTTGATGGCACCAATTTGAATAGTTTTGAGAAATGTGTTTTGACTCCCCTGGGATGCTCGCTTTTTCGCAAACAGGAGTAAACCTAACGTTGCTTCTATTAGGCCTTCTGATAGACTGTCTCGTCCTTTCCAATCTTTGATTTCTTTTAAAATGGCTCCGATAGACAATAAGGATGCCCTGCCTCCTTCTTACACTGTTAATCATAGCCCCGATTCAGTTTCTTTTTGCATACAGAGGAATGGAACTCAGTCAATGGGAGATTTTCTAGGTTGTGCCAACGTTGCAAATTTGACTGGGGAAAACAGACCTTTGTATGTAGGCGAACCGGTCTACTTTGTCTGTGGTAATGTAGCATTCCCATCGTTGCCCAGGGATTGGCAGGGAACATGTTATTTAGGGATCCTGTTACCTGGGGTATTTATAACTAGTACAAAAGACGTTTCAAAGGCTCGTCCACGGCGGGACGAGAATGGTGACACCCCAGCACAAATCTTGGGAGATATAGCAAAAGCAGTTATGCCATTTTGGGGGCAGATAGCGAATTCAGAAGATATCAGAAAACTAGCAAGAGTACTGGAAAGAACCATCAACCGGACCACGGACATACTCTATAATATGACGCTAGAACAGAAGGCGATACGACTTGTAGCTCTTCAAAACCGGATGGCATTAGATGTCATTCTGGCTGAACGTGGTGGAGTATGTAAATTAGTGTCCACTTGCTGTGTTTTCGTACCAGATTCCTCCCCAACCATCTTCAAGGCAATACAGAATCTGCACATCCTTAGTTCAGAAGTGCATGTTCCCAAGGGAAACTGGGATCTTAGCGCTTGGTTCTGGGACTTTTTGCGATCTTGAGGTTGGAAGGTACTTTTGGTCTTGCTGACTATTTTGGGAATCCTGTTGTTTCTTTGTTGTTGTATTCAGTGTCTACCTGGTATGTGTTCAATGCTAGAGGGATGTTGAGCACAAGCGATAGGTTCGATAAGACATAAAGTGTATGCCCCAGATAAAAGTTCCAAACAATATGCGTCGAAAGAAATTTTAGCAAATGACCTAATGGCAATAGATATTTCCGACAGCGATTCAGGGTGTATGGACGATGATGCATGGAGTTATTTGCAAGGAGATCCAAAGTAGTTTTAGCACTTGGCATAGGCCAAAAGGAGGGTTTGTCAAAAGAGAAATTATATTGTGCCTCCTATTGCAATAAATATATTAATATTGGCCTACGCCAAGCTGCTCGTAAGTCGCTTGTGAAAGAATCCGTGTTGCAAGGTACTGACCTTTAAATCAATGAGAGATACGATCTGGTGAGGGAGAAGGGCAGTACATTTTAGGTCAATCCGCCATTTTAGGTTTGCTTTGTAAAGTCACTCTGTGAGTTAAAATGGTGGACGATGTCATTCCAAAATACAACATGGCCGTCTTGACCTCTCTACGAAGCTAATATGTAACTTGCCTTCAGGATACTTGTTGTGGTCATGAACTGAGACCTTGCCCTTCGTTGATCTGTGTATAAAGGATTACTCGTGCAATGAAACTAATCCACAAGTATACGATAAAGACAATGTATTCAAATACTGAACGTAGAACACTTGTTTAACTACATTGTATTAATGTTTAAGAAGACTTGCATGGAAAATCCCAGAATACACAGTTGCCGTATAGGCTTGTTGATATATGTATTAAAAGCAAAATGCGGATGTTCATGTCTTGGCATGAACCCTAGATCGGTGATGTATTAGTGGGTTATTAACCCGAAGTGGGGCTGGACATTGTGCTCACAAAAGGTATGAAAAGCCAATGTATTCTAATGTACAGCGTCTCTCACTGAACACATTGAACCACGCTGGAGTTCGTTGTGTTGTACTGAGGGCCGATAGCTATATGATTTTGCTCTGTTTTTGTAACTGGATTCAGTATAAAATAAAGTACTTTGTATGTTTTTTTGTAACCCGTGTTCGGTGTATTTCCTTTTGTGGTACTCAGCCTCAATATTTTGATTTTGTTTTCACACCGTGGTAGTATTTTCTTCCTATAGTGCCATTTTTGTCCTGTTGTGGCATTTCCTTCCTGTTGTGGCATTTCCTTCCTGTGGTGGTATTTCCTTCATGTTACGCTACTTCCTTCCTGTTGTGGCATGTCCTTCCTGTTGTGGCATGTCCTTCCTGTGGTGACATGTCATTCCTGTGGTGAAATGTTCTTCCTGTTGTGGAATTTACTTCCTGCTTAGCTACTTCCTTCCTGTGGTGACATTTCCTTCCTGTTGTTGGCATTTCCTTCCTGAGGTGGTATTTCCTTCCTCCAGTGGCATTTCCTTCCTGTGATGGCATTTCCTTCCTGTGGTGGCATATTCATCCTGTGGTGGCATATTCATCCTGTGGTGGCATTTCCTTCCTGTGGTGTGTTTCCTTCCAGTGGTGATATTTCCTTTCCTGTGGTGGTATTTCCTTCCAGTTGTGGCATGTCCTTCCTGTTGTGGCATTTCTTTACTGTGGTGGTATTTCCTTCCTGTGGTGGTATTTCCTTCCTGTGGTGGCATATATTCCTGTGGTGGCATATACTTCCTGTGGTGGCGTGTTTCTTTCGAGTGGTGATATTCCCTTTCTAGTGGTGGCATTTCCTTCTGTGGTGGCATATACTTCCTGTGGTGGCGTGTTTCTTTCGAGTGGTGATATTCCCTTTCTAGTGGTGGCATTTCCTTCCTATGGTGGCATTTCCTTCCTTCCATGACTTACAAAGGTATAACAATGCTATGTGTGAGGTCATGGGAAAATTAGCATGTAGCATGTGTGCCGCCTATACTGACACAGTAAAGCCCAGCCTAAATAATCACCAGGTCTGCAAGTCACAAGGGGCGGAGGAGTTCTGTAAATTCACACTGAGCTTGGATGCAATAATCGCCGTCTCAAATGGCCGGTTAATGCCCGGCGCGGGAGACAGACACAAAGAGCCAGGATGACCTCGAGTTTGGGAATCCGTGAACTGGATAATGCCATTTTAATTATGCAAGTCTTCCAAATGTACACGGTTATTAATTGTAGCGCGAGGCCTTTTTTATCGTTATTTGTATTTTTATTTCCCGTAGTGTATTTATGGACAGATGCATGTAACAGTTTCATTAAGTGTCGAAATAAACTCATTTGATTGATTGCTATTTCCCTAAAGAATTGTTCAATAACACCGGCATGCTGTGCTCCTGAGGTCACTGGCACCACTGCAGACCCTTCACCAAATAGCAGGACTGTTGTGTCACAAGTCTCATGTGCTGGGGATTGACCGTATATTATCAGTCCAGGTCAATACCCAAATCCCCTTTTTACGACGTTGTCCTCCACCTAAACATCCCCTCAAGGATCGCACCACATCAGGGACTCATTTCACCAAAATGCCAGGGGTAGCGGATGTGACATCACACGACCCTTGACCCCCTGATGACATCACAAGAAGTGATGTCATTTGACCCCACCGCAAAGTGATATCGCGGGGAGTGATGGAAGACGACCTATCTCCCGTTGAAAAAACAGGAAGTGGCATCACATAGCATTGTACACTACGAAAAATATGGTTACGATATCACTATAATGTGATGTACATTTCATACAAGAATGGATCGCTATATGTATCACTAAGATCAGTGTGTATGGGCCCATATTACCAAATGACTGTGAATGCAAGCAGATGTCCGTGACCAAATGATAATGATGTGTTATTATATAGCACTTACGCTTGAGCGCTTTATATAGAAAAAATATGCACCCAATATCACCCAACCTGTGTTGGTATTCATTTATCAACCTCAGAAGGATGAAAGGGGCTGAGTTGAAGTGTTTAAGAACAGACTAAATCAGTGACTCACTCCCTGAAGTGTGCCTGAAATAAACCCTTAATGAGTCTAGCAATTATTGTATAGAATTCCAGAAAGACGCATTATTTGGTCTTCCTATTCTTTCTTATTTAGGGTCACTGCTGAAAGTGTTAGACTTGTGGCACTCCTGTTCTTATTTTTCTTCTTTTTTTAAGGGGCCTGAACAAGAAAGCCAGCCAATCCAGAAGTAAAGAGCCACATGGTGCTGCCCACAGCCCAGGAGCTTGCATTGCAAAAAAAAAAAAAAAAAAATTTTTTTTAGAGGTCGCACGGGAGACCACAGAGGTCGCAAGGGAGACCTCAGAGGTCGCACTTGCAACCTCTGGCGACCCCCAAATGACGTCCCTGCACCACATCCCTCTGTCCTGGCATTAATGCACTGATTAAGAACTAGAGTTTGCAGAGCATGTGCCAGAGTGGCAGCATTTGGATTTTCTAAACCTAATTAAAGACTGTTGAATTGCAATGGTGAAGCAAAATTAATAATCGATGATACATTCTGAAAAATACAAGCCAGGGTCTGAGACATGAGGACGGGCCAGACCAGCAGACGCAGCTTGCCTTTGCAGGAGATGGTAGGATTTGCACGTGAAAGATCATTTTCTTAATAAGATGGGGTTCTCGGATTTAGTGGTTTAATATGAATGTTTAAACAAAAATGCTACGCCTACACCTTGGGGTGAGGTTGGAAATTAAAGGTTTATGTTATACAGACATTAAAATAGGATTCTACATGGCAAGCAAAGTCTACATCCGTTTCCAAGATACGGCTGTGAAGAAGCAGCTGGCTTATAGTGTGCTTTGGCACTACAGCTGCACAACCCTGCGTCATGTGTGTGGGCACCTCCCCAGGAAAGGCATGGGCATGGAGGCAGACGGCTCTTGTGGCTGCTTGGCTACTGTATCTGCTCTTGCTATAAGTACACAGAAAAAGTCCCAGAAAAACAAGCTACCTATTAGTCTCACACTATTTGGGCTAGTGATGTCTTGAGATAAAGCACAAGTGAATTACAATCTTGTATTAGGAACAAATATAACAAGATATGTACGTCAACTCATAATTAGATTATATATAAAGTTTTATTCAACACATACATAAAAAATTGAACTAGATATGTTCAATTACTAAAAACACACAGGACTAAGCCTAGAGAGAAATCACAATACTGTTGGAAAAACCATGTAGTTCATAGAAATGACATCAAATGAACAAAGTGATGTTAGTAATAGCTGCAGTGACTTTACATTGTAAACAAAAACATATTGGTATTCATTGCCAGTATGTACATCAAAACTAAGGGCATCAGCCCATCTTAAATGTGTATGTCGTCGACAGGATGGCTCTGTTTCTAGCCTTATATGGGACAGTTCTTCAGAGTTTTTTATAGATCACTGTTGTCCCTTATATCACAATAGGACCATATAGGGCTTTCATCAGGACACATAAGGGTGGTAATGGTAACCCGGACATCATTTTCTTCACGATGGAGATAAGGTGTCTAATGCTGTCTCTCTATAAACCAAAACAGACGAATCAATTAAAATAAAAATAAAACATTAATACCTATACTATCAAAACATTTGTGACTAGTTGCTCTATCAGTATCACTATCACCAGCCCTATTACTATATACAATAATACTATACTATACAATAATACTAATCCTTTCTTCAGCAATATTCGCACACGGCATCGTTATATTGATGACATCTTTATGATTTGGCATGGCACAATGGAAGATCTAAACAGTTTTAATGCTTAGCTTAATCAACGTGAGCGGTCTCTTCAATTTACTTGTCAAGCCAACAAGAAACAAATACCTTTTTTGGATCTTCTAATCTTCCGAACACCTGACAATATCATTGGCACTAGTCTCTATAAGAAACCGACGCAAAAAAACACACTACTTCATTTTGACAGCTTTCATCCTCAATCCTTGAAGGAGAATTTGCCCTTTGGACAGTTCCTTAGGATTAGACGGAACTGCTCTGAGAAAAAAGACTTTGTAGCTCATAGTCAAAAACTCAAGAACAACCTAAAAGCAAGGGGGTATCCCTCCCACACGATTAGGAGATCGTACAAAAGGGCAAAACATACATCTAGGGCTGTCTGTCTTGTCAAACAGGATCATACACAGTTGGACAAAATCACCTGCGTGACAACTTTTACCCCTATTAGCAATGCACTAAGAAGAACTATTCTTAAACATTGGAAAATGATCAACACAGAGACTTTCTCCATTGCTCCACCTCGTTTTGCTTTCAAACGGCTACAGAACCTCAAAGACCGGTTGGTCCATACGTACCCGAGACCTCCCATTCAATTATCTACACAACCCACACTTTGGAATCTACCTCCGGTTGTAGGCCACTACAAATGTGGAAAATGTCTGATGTGTAATTTTACAAGGAACGTAAAAAGTATTGAATTGAAAACGGGAACTTGGACCCTAAAATCTTTTTCGAATTGTGCAACAAAATGGGTCATTTATTGCATTATCTGCCCGTGTAATCTTATGTACATTGGAAAATCTAAAAGCACCGTTAGGACAAGAATAGGGGAACATCGTTCATGTATCAAAAACAATATCAAAGACAAACCATTAGTAGAACACTATAGCAAAATGAAGCATTCTTATAATGATCTTACTTGGTTTGTTTTACAAACTTTGGATGCACACCCTTGTGGAGGAGATAGAGATCTGAACTTGCGTAAATTAGAACAAAAATGGATTTATAAACAGGACTCAGTGCAATGTGGTTTAAATCTATATATTGAATGGAATTTGTTCCTACACAAATAATTTTTTGTTGTTGGTTGTTCTGTTCTTTTATTTGTTCTACTATAGACCTGGCAATATGGAGATGTCTATCGGTCCTCGATTAAGATGACTGTCCTTTTCCTCAATGTAAATTTCCTGTGTAAAAACACCATCGTCACCACACTTTTACATGTTTGCTATGATTAAAAGATCATAATAATTTCATAACCTACTAGTCGTAGTTTTAACGGCTTTTGCGTGTAACCATGCATAAACTTTACACCAAGCAATATGGGATGCCTAATAGTTAGTCACAAGTGTAGTGTGAACAATTTTGCGATACTAACAGAAATACAGCATTTGACATCAATACTAACAACAACTACGTGCACGTTAGATATATGGTTATATATTATTATCCTTATTATCCATATAGTATATCGGTTCGTGATCCATTTGAAGATGGCAAACCTTTTTTTCATAGCTCATTTGGGCGTTTTTTAGAGTAGTTTGTCATCACGTTGCGTTATGCACGTGAACATCCAAACGGCATATCAATCACATGATCATTACGTTGCGTTACGCACGTTAATATGTAAATGGCACAGCAATCACATGATCAATGTGTTACATCCTTTGACGATACGCGAGGGTGCAAATGCGGGAAGAAGTGTTCGTTAAAATCGTGCATGAGTACGTTTTTTCCGCTATTGTGTATACAGAATAATATATTTGCACAGCACACACTATGAAGCTTTTACTTGATCGCGCTCGCGTTTGTCTTTTGTGTTTTGCAGCACATCAATGTTAGACATGAACTTACGTTCAAACGTGCATTGTTGAAGCACGGTCAGGAAGCGACAGAGCAGTTTTTTGTGTGTCCTTCGCCTCCAAATTAGTACACTCCTGATTTCGATTGTACTCTCTAGTAATTACAGGTACGAACACTTTTCTTTAGAAATATGTGTGAGTTGTTGAAACCATTTGATAAAACATCGACATGCATTGATGGCATGCTTTTGTGGATGGTCACTGAGTTAGTGTGTGACTAATATTGGCATGTTTTATCCATGGAGCGTTGAAACAATTAATTGAACTGTTTACGTGTATTAGCTAAAATGTAATAACGCTCGATTCAATGCCTAACGAGATGATATTACACCAAGCAATAGTGTAAGAACACAAATAATAGATGTTGGTCTAAAATAATGTCGGAAGATGTGCGAGCAGTTCTGGCGATACATATGAAACGGCAAAGCAAATGATGTGTACATGCTGGTCATATGAAATGGAGTATGACTGAGATTGAATTGATCAGTCACAGAGAATTGTGTAGGTGCACACTGAGCAAATAAAGTAATAGGGCTGGTGATAGTGATACTGATAGAGCAACTAGTCACAAATGTTTTGATATTATAGGTATTAATCTTTTATTTTTATTTTAATTGATTCGTCTGTTTTGGTTTATAGAGAGACAGCATTAGACACCGTATCTCCATCGTGAAGAAAATGATGTCCGGGTTACCATTACCACCCTTATGTGTCCTGATGAAAGCCCTATATGGTCCTATTGTGATATAAGGGACAACAGTGATCTATAAAAAACTCAGAAGAACTGTCCAATATAAGGCTAGAAACAGAGCCATCCTGTTGACGACATACACATTTAAGATGGGCTGATGCCCTTAGTTTTGATGTACATACTGGCAATGAATACCAATATGTTTTTGTTTACAATGTAAAGTCACTGCAGCTATTACTAACATCACTTTGTTCATTTGATGTCATTTCTATGAACTACATGGTTTTTCCAACAGTCTTGTGATTTCTCTCTAGGCTTAGTCCTGTGTTTTTTTGTTTTTGGTTTTTTTTAGCAATTGAACATATATAGTTCAATTTTTTATGTATGTGTTGAATAAAACTTTATATATAATCTAATTATGAGTTGATGCACATATCTTGTTATATTTGTTCCTAATACAAGATTGTAATTCACTTGTGCTTTATCTCAAGACATCACTAGCCCAAATAGTGTGACACTAATAGGTAGCTTGTTTTTCTGGGACTTTTTCTGTGTGCTTATAGTTCTGACCACATCCCACAAGCCCCTAACTAAAAAAGTGGTCCCATTTGTAGCTCAAATAGCTATATCATTGCTCTTGCTATGGCATACATTGAGGGCACCTGTAGCCCTAAATATATCCACAGGAAGAAAAAAAGCCTCAAACTAAAAGAACAGAATATATGCCTAGGAATATCAGCCCTCAAGCATGAAAAGGCTTTTAGTTTCTTCATTTTATTAATTAAAGCACAGATCTAGATCGAGAGCAACAGAGCACTGTACAAGGTTTGGGTTGTTGATGTTTGGGCTGGTATCTTTTACCAGTGGCACAGTAATGAGAGTTGCATCAATCATTAACGATGGACTGGAGGGTTGCCCAGAGCTTTGCCCGTGGTTATGATTCATTCAAAACCTTCCAGCCATCACATTTCTGTTTTGCTCAATTGGGATTAGTCCATGGTCAGATGCTGAAAAAAACAAGTTTTGAGAGATACACAAACTTGGAAAATTGTGGGGGGACATTCTGAAGTGATATTGGGATTGAGTTCCATAGGGTGGGTGCATGACAAAAGAGATTGATTGTTTGTGGGTCCTCCCTTGGATGACTAGTTGTGGTTTGAGTCGGTTCGTCAATTTGCTGAACAAGGAGTGCACATCCATGGGTTTCGGGCATTCGTCGGCCAAGAAATATGCAATGAATTTGCGAGAGACAGATCAATACGTCATTAATGGCAACTGCCCCTCTCCTTCCCCAATATCGTAAATTAAAGTAACACTATTCTCCAAGGCAACCATACCGGCCTTACCCCGGATCAATAGAACAAGAGATGGACCTGATGTAGCTGAAGATGGCATGAGTAAGCAGACGTGCTTTTAGACTGACCTACGCGCATGCAATAGACACAAAGCAAATACGCACTCAGCATGAGGAAATGCAGACACTAGGTCAAATGTAAATTTAGACACAAAGAATATTGCCTGCACCATAAAGACATGAAAAATATAACACAAGCAATCTATAAGCTGAAACACAACACAAACGATATACGTAGGTATATTTCCAATGGAGAAGCGCAACAGTAAAAGCCGCCAAATGGAAGTCGTAACACGCATTGAAATGAATAGAGGTCTGAAAACTTTATGAAAACTCAAACTGCTCAATCCACTGCAGTTCAGACCCATGCAGGGCTCAGCCAGGGCAGCTGGGCCCCTCTCCAAGGTTATGGAAGAAATAAGGAAGGGCTTGAACATTCCAGAAGAAAACAGAAGATAATGATTCCCAAGGCACAAGACATATTTCTCTTAGATTCATTGCAGAACAACCAGCCTTTGAATGCTAGGTGCCGACAAATTATAAGTTAAAACCTCATAAGAGAGGGAGCAACCAACTCCCTAGTGGTTGGAAAAGTAATAACACTTGCGTTCATATTAGCTAAAATCTCAACAAATACAGGACAGGATAGTTTGGAACATGGTTTCCACACACATGACTTATAATTCAAAACCAGTGTCTATTAAAGCCAGACACAACCCAGCACGTGTCTCATCTCCCCACATGTTCTCAGAATCAAAGCGCATAACAAGGTCAAATGCAAAGGAATATGTCTGTCTCATGGCCTAGGGACAAGGGATAGAAAAGCAGGTCTTGGACTTCTCAACCCTTACTCCCATCTTTGCTTCATGTGCTGATGACCTGTCAAGGCCAAGGTTGGTGAGCAAGGTGCCGACCAATGAAAGCTCTCCATGTTGTGCTGCCAGTACATGTTGCAGTATCCAGTAATCAACTTTCAATCTAGAGGTGGTCCGAGGTGGGTAGCCAGGATGTAAGTGGAGAGGAAGAGTGAGAATAGGCTGTGCAGCTGTGGAGACCGGGTAGAAGAGGATTGACTCCAGCCTCTTTAGCCAGGGTGACAGGGGGTGGGGACTAAAGAGACCAGGCGCTGAAGCCGGGCTGAAAGGAGAGAGGAGCAAAGAGGCCTATGTAGTGGGGGCCAGGAGAGAGGGTCGCAGAGGCCAGTCTTTCTAGCCAAGATGGTAGGGAAGAAGAGTAGAGCATACATGGACTGTAGCCAGGGTGAAATCAGGGAAGGGAAGAGTGGAAAGACGCTGTATCCAAGGTTACTTGGGTGAGTAGCCGTAAGCCCAGAATCCGTAGCCAGGTTGAACATGGAAAGGAGCAGAGAGTCCAGGATCTGAAGCTACATTACAGGATCGAGGAGCAGAGATGTAAGTGTAGCTCCCGCATTTTCTGGACCAAGCCCGAAGCAAGGGTGTGCATCCTTAGCCCAAGAAAGGGACAGACCCAGCTGGAACTAAGCATTCCCAACCACCGGACCTGCTGGGCAGGAGAGGGCACCATTAAACCTGCCATCAAAAGATGTTGAAACAGGAGATGGGCTGCTCGCTGAGTTCTTATCTTATTACCTTGCTCCAATTATGGTAACACAGACACCAAGGTGCATTGTTTTAGGGATCCCAATGGTGACCCCTTATCATTTTGGTCCAAAAACATAAAACGATAAACCTCATAACTTCTAAATATCTATGCACCCACTAACCTTCCTATTCACTTTCACACAGTACACCGGCGAGATATCCCTTTCAGGGGTCTGATCTGTCAGCCCACCCTTCCTGGGAAGGGTCAAGGGCAGACCCTTTGGGTTGCACTGACAGGACAGATCCCTGCTCCAGATGCTGCACCACCAATTGTGGCAGGAGCCTGGGGTGTGCCCCCTCCCCAGTGGGCAGTCCCATCCCAGAGACGGCCTTCTGGGCAGACCAACAGGGGTCATGGCTGCGTTGCCTGGTCCGGGCAGTTGAACACATGCAACCCAGACTGTGCAGGCCTGATCATCTCCCCAAGTGCACTGCCCATGCAGCCTGGGGTCTTTGTTGTAGGGCCTGCTCAGTCTCACCGCAGGGTGGGTTGACTGCTCCTCAGGCTCTGTGGGTGCTCTGGCTGAGACTGGCAGGCAGTCTGTGCCCACGGTAGATTATGTGCATGCAGGGGCCAGCCAGTACTGTTGATTTCCCGTGGCCCTCATCCCACAGGAGCTCCCACACATGACCTCCAGCTCCTCCTACTTCCTCCAGCTCCCACACTCGACCTCCAGCTCCTCCCACTTCCTCCAGCTCCCTCACTCGACCTCCAGCTCCTCCCACTTCCTCCAGCTCCCTCACTCGACCTCCAGCTCCTCCCACTTCCTCCAGCTCCCACACTCGACCTCCAGCTCCTCCCACTTCCTCAAACTCTCACACTCAACCACCAGCTCCTCCTACTTCCTCCAACCATTTGTTTTCAATGGTTGATTTTCAGAACGTTATCCCCAGCTCAGCCAACTCCTGAGCATGGCAGCTTTGTCAATTTTTTGATTGCCTGAAACGTAAAGTTTGTTTTAGGAGCTATAGTGTTCAATAGTATATGGCATCGTCAAACTAGACATGAAGCAGAACTTCAATGGCCAGATTTAGGACATTTTGAGATGGCTAGAATTGAGCATCTAGAGCCTGTACTGTTGAGCAAGAAAGCAAGGTTTGCAGCCTTTGACGCCGTTAGGGAATGGCGAAAGGAAGCCACCCAACGCCTCAAAAGCAGAGAGAAAAACGCACGTAGACAGATTACGCAAGTTGGAAAGGCTTTAGCCCATGCCCAACAAAAGCAAAAAGAAGCCATTAGGCGTATGGATAGGGGGTTTCAATTAGAAGTGCAGAAAATATACCCGTTGAAAGTCAGAACATTCTGATACATCAATGTTTAGTAGGTACACTATTTCGTTTTTAGTCATAATGCTGTGACTATTAGGTCAGAAAAAATGTGATGATTCATGCGAACAGTTGTGCTCCATTTTACTTAATGTAATCAACATCTTAATGCTTATCAAGTGTATCATGATGGTTCCTAACACCATATTGTTTTCCCATACATGCATTCTAATGTAATTAAGACCATGGTTTTTTGCCATGGTAGCATGTCCTTCCTGTTGTGGCATTTCCTTCCTGTTATGCTACTTCCTTCATGTGATGACATGTGTATACTGTTGTGCCATGTCCTTCCTTTCCTGTGGTGGTATGTCCTTCCTGTGGTGGCATGTCCTTCATGTTGTGGCATTTCCTTCCTGTTATGCTACTTCCTTCATGTGATGACATGTGTATACGGTTGTGCCATTTCCTTCCTTTCCTGTGGTGGTATTTCCTTCCTGTGGTGGCATGTCCTTCCTGTTGTGGCATGTCCTTCCTGTTATGCTACTTCCTTCCTGTGGTGGCATGTCCTTCTTGTTGTGGCGTTTCCTTCCTGTTATGCCACTTCCTTCCTGTGGTGACATGTCCTTCCTTTTGTGGCATTTCCTTCCTGTTGTTGGCATTTCCTTCCTGTAGTGGTATTTCCTTCCTATGGTGGCATATATTTCCTGCTGTGGCATGTCCTTCCTGTTATGCAACTTCCTTTCTGTGGTGACATATCCTTCCTGATGTGACATTTCCTTCCTGCAGTGTTATTTCCGTCCTGTGGTGGTATTTCCTTCCTGTAGTGGCATATACTTCCTGTGGTGGCATATTCATCCTGTGTTGGCATTTCCTTCCTGTGGTGTGTTTCCTTCCTGTGGTGGCATTTCCTTCCTGTGATGGCATTTCCTTCATGTGGTTGAATTGCTGTCCTGTGATGGCACTTCCTTCCTATAGTGGCATTTTCTTCCTGCTATGGCATTTCCTTCCAGTTATGGTATTTCCTTTCTGTGGTGGAAATTCCTTCCTGTGGCAGCATGTCCTTCCTCTTATGACATTTCCTTGCTGTGGTAGCATGGTCTTCCTGTTGTGGCATTTCCTTCCTGTGGTGGTATTTCCTTCATGTTATGCTACTTCCTTCCTGTGGTGGCATGTCCTTCCGGCTGTGCCATTTCCTTCCTGTTATGCCACTTCCTTCCTGTGATGACATGTCCTTCCTGTTGTTACATGTCCTTTCTGTGTGGCATATCTGTCCTGTGGGGCACTTCCTTCATATAGTGGCATTTTCTACCTGCAATGGCATTTTCTTCCTGCTTTGGTATTTCCTTTCTGTGTTTGGCATTTCCTTCCTGTGGCAGTATTTTCTTCCTCGTATGGCATTTCCTTCCTGTGGTGGCATTTCCTTCATGTTATACTACTTCCTTCCTGTGGTGGCATGTCCCTCTGCCTGAGCCATTTCCTTCTTTTTATGCCACTTACTTCCTGTGGTGACATGTCCTTCCTGTTGTGGCATTTCCTTCCTGTGGTGGCATGGCATTTCTGTCCTCTGGTGGCACTTCCTTTATATAGTGGCATTTTCTTCCTGCAATGGCATTTTCTTCCTATTATGGTATTTCCTTTCTTCGGTGGCATCTCCTTCCTGTGGCAGTATTTCCTTCCTCTGATGATATCTCTTTCCGGTCGTGGCATCTTCCTGTTGTGGCATTTCCTTCCTGTGGTGGCATTTCCTTTATGTTTTGCTACTTCCTTCCTGGGGTGCAAGTCCTTCTGGTTTTGCTACTTCCTTCCTGGGGTGCAAGTCCTTCTGGTTTTGCCATTTCCTTCCTGTTATACTACTTCCTTCATGTGATGACATGTCTTTCCTGTTGTGCCATTTTCTTCCTGCAATGGCATTTCCTTCCTGTTATGGCATTTCGTTCCTGTGGTGGCATTTCCTTCCTGTGGTGGTATTTCCTTCCTCTGATGGTATTTCCTTCCTGTGGTGGCATGCCCTTACCGTTGTGGAATTTCCTTCCTGTGGTGACATTTCCTTTCTTTGGTGGTATTTTCCTCCTGTGGTGGGTTTTCCTTCCTGTTGTGCATGTCCTTCCTGATGTGGCATTTCCTTTGTGTTATGCTTCTTCTTTCCTGTGGTGGCATGTCCTTCCTGTGGTGGCATTTCCTTCATGACGGCTGTGTCCTTCCTGTGGTGGCATGTCCTTCCTGTTGTGGCATTTCCTTCTTTTATGCTACTTTCTTCCTGTGATGACATGTCTATCCTGTTGTGCCATTTCCTTCCTTTCTTGTGGTGGTATTTCCTTCCTGTGGTGGCATGTTCTTCCTGTTGTGGCATTCCCTTCATGTTCTGCTACTTCCTTCCTGTGGTGGCATGTCCTTCCTGTTGTGGCATTTCCTTCCTATTATGCTACTTCTTTCATGTGATGACATGTCTATACTGTTGTGCCATTTACTTCCTTTCCTGTGGTGGTATTTCCTTCCTATGGTGGCATGTCCTTCCTGTTATGGCATTTCCTTCCTGTTATGCCACTTCCTTCCTGTGTTGACATGTCCTTCCTTTTGTGGCATTTCCTTCCTGTTGTTGGCATTTCCTTCCTGTGGTGGTATTTCCTTCCTGTGGTGGCATATACTTACTGCTGTGGCATTTCCTTCCTGTTATGCTGCTTCCTTTCTGTGGTGACATGTCCTTCCTGTTGTGACATTTCCTTCCTGTGGGGTTATTTCCGTCCTGTAGTGGTATTTCCTCACTGTGGTGGCATATACTTCCTGTGGTGGCATATTCACTCTTTGTTGCCATTTCTTTCCTGTGGTGTGTTTCCTTCCTGTGGTGGCATTTCCTTCCTGTGATGGCATCTCCATGTTGTGGCATTTCTGTCCTGTGGTGGCACTTCCTTCCTATAGTGGCATTTTCTTCCTGCTATGGAATTTCCTTCCTGTTATGGTATTTCCTTTCTGTGGTGGCAATTCCTTCCTGTGGCGGTATGTGCTTCCTCTTATGACTTTTCCTTCCTGTGGTAGCATGTCCTCCTTCCCGTTGTGGCATTTCCTTCCTGTTGTGGCATTTCCTTCCTGTGGGGGCAGTTCCTTCATGTTATGCTACTTCCTTCCTGTGGAGGCATGTCCTTCCGGCTGTGCCATTTCCTTCCTGTTATGACACTTCCTTCCTGTGGTGACATGTCCTTCCTGTTGTGACATGTCCTTCCTGCGGTGGCATATCCGTCCTGTCGGGCACTTCCTTCATATAGTAGTATTTTCTACCTGCAATGGCATTTTCTTCCTGTTATTGTATTTCCTATCTGTGGTGACATTTCCTTGCTGTGGCGGTATTTCCTTCCTCTTATTGCATTTCCTTCCTGTGGGGGCATTTCCTTCATGTTATGCTACTTCATTCCTGTGGTGGCATGTCCTTCCGGCTATGCCATTTCCTTCTTGTTATGCCACTTCCTTCCTGTGGTGACATGTCCTTCCTGTTGTGGCATTTCCTTCCTGTGGTGGCATTTCCGTCCTGTGGTGGCACTTCCTTCCTATGATGGCATTTTCTTCCTGCAATGGCATTTTCTTCCTGTTATGGTATTTCCTTTATGTGGTGGCATTTCCTTCCCGTGGCAGTATTTCCTTCCTCTGATGACATTTCTTTCCTGTCGTGGCATGCCCTTCCTGTTGTGGCATTTCCTTCCTGTGGTGGCATTTCCTTCATGTTTTGCTACTACTTTCCTGTGATGGCATGTCCTTCTGGCTGTGCCATTTCCTTCCTGTTATGCTACTTCCTTCCTATGATGACATGTCCTTCCTGTTGCGGCATTTTCTTCCTGCAATGGCATTTGCTTCCTGTTATAGAATTTCCTTTCTGTGGTGGACATTTCCTTCTTGTGGTGGTATTTCCTTTCTGTTGTGGTATTTCCTTCCTCTGATGGCATTTCCTTCCTGTGGTGGCAAGTCCTTCCCGTTGCAGCATTTCCTTCCTGTGGTGACATTTCCTTTCTTTGTTGGTATTTTCCTCCTGTGGTGGCATGTCCTTCCTGTTGTGGCTTGTCCTTCCTGCTGTGGCATTTCCTTGCTGTTGTAGCATTTCCTTTCTTCGTTGGTATTTTCCTTCCATGGAGTCATGTCCTTCCTGTTGTGGCATGTCCTTACTGATGTGGCATTTCCTTGCTGTTATGCTACTTCCTTCCTGTGGTGGCACTTCCTTCCTATGATGGCATTTTCTTCCTGCAATGCCATTTTCTTCCTGTTATGGTATTTCCTTTATGTGGTGGCATTTCCTTCCCGTGGCGGTATTTCCTTCCTCTGATGACATTTCTTTCCTGTCGTGGCATGCCCTTCCTGTTGTGGCATTTCCTTCCTGTGGTGGCATTTCCTTCATGTTTTGCTACTTCTTTCCTGTGATGGCATGTCCTTCCGGCTGTGCCATTTCCTTCCTGTTATGCTACTTCCTTCCTATGATGACATGTCCTTCCTGTTGCGGCATTTTCTTCCTGCAATGGCGTTTGCTTCCTGTTATAGAATTTCCTTTCTGTGGTGGACATTTCCTTCTTGTGGTGGTATTTCCTTTCTGTTGTGGTATTTCCTTCCTCTGATGGCATTTCCTTCCTGTGGTGGCAAGTCCTTCCCGTTGCGGCATTTCCTTCCTGTGGTGACATTTCCTTTCTTTGGTGGTATTTTCCTCCTGTGGTGGCATGTCCTTCCTATTGTGGCTTGTCCTTCCTGCTGTGGCATTTCCTTGCTGTTGTAGCATTTCCTTTCTTCGTTGGTATTTTCCTTCCATGGAGGCATGTCCTTCCTGTTGTGGCATGTCCTTACTAATGTGGCATTTCCTTGCTGTTATGCTACTTCCTTTCTGTGGTGGCACTTCCTTCCTATGATGGCATTTTCTTCCTGCAATGCCATTTTCTTCCTGTTATGGTATTTCCTTTATGTGGTGGCATTTCCTTCCCGTGGCGGTATTTCCTTCCTCTGATGACATTTCTTTCCTGTCGTGGCATGCCCTTCCTGTTGTGGCATTTCCTTCCTGTGGTGGCATTTCCTTCATGTTTTGCTACTTCTTTCCTGTGATGGCATGTCCTTCCGGCTGTGCCATTTCCTTCCTGTTATGCTACTTCCTTCCTATGATGACATGTCCTTCCTGTTGCGGCATTTTCTTCCTGCAATGGCGTTTGCTTCCTGTTATAGAATTTCCTTTCTGTGGTGGACATTTCCTTCTTGTGGTGGTATTTCCTTTCTGTTGTGGTATTTCCTTCCTCTGATGGCATTTCCTTCCTGTGGTGGCAAGTCCTTCCCGTTGCGGCATTTCCTTCCTGTGGTGACATTTCCTTTCTTTGGTGGTATTTTCCTCCTGTGGTGGCATGTCCTTCCTATTGTGGCTTGTCCTTCCTGCTGTGGCATTTCCTTGCTGTTGTAGCATTTCCTTTCTTCGTTTGTATTTTCCTTCCATGGAGGCATGTCCTTCCTGTTGTGGCATGTCCTTACTAATGTGGCATTTCCTTGCTGTTATGCTACTTCCTTTCTGTGGTGGCTTTTCCTTCCTTCCATGACCTAAACATGTATAACGATGCTATGTGTGAGGTCATGGGAAATGTAGCATGCTGCATTTGTGCCGCCCATGCTGACACAAGGAAAGCCATGCTTAAATACTCATCAGGTCTGAACGTTACACGAGGCGGAAGAGTTCTGTAAGTACACACTGAGCTTGGATGCAATAATCGCCGTCTCAAATGGCCGGTTAATGCCCGGCGTGGGAGGCAGACACTCATGAGAAACAAAGAGCCACGATGACCTCGAGTTTGTAAAACCGTGAACTGGATAATGTCGTTTTAATTATTTAAGTCTTCCAAATGTACACAGTTATTAATTGTAGGGTGAGGGCTTTTTTTATCGTTATTTGTATATTTATTCCCCGTAGTGTATTTATGGAAATATGTATGTAACAGTTCCATCAAGTGTCCAAATAAACTCATTTGATTGATTGCTATTTCCTTAAAGAATTGTTCAATAACACCGGCATGCTGTGCTCCTGGGGTCACTGGCACCACTGCAGACCCTTCACCCAATAGCAGGACTGTTGTGTCACTAGTCTCGGGTGCTGGCGATTGACCGTATATTCTCAGTCCAGGTCAATACCCAAATCCCCCCTTTTAAGACTTTGTCCTCCACCTAAACATCCCCTCAAGGATCGCACCACATCCCTGTGTCCTGGTATTAATGCACTGGAAAGGATTCGAGTTGGCAGAGCATGTGCCAGAGTGGCAGTTTTCAATTTATTCGGATTTTCTAAACCTAATTAAAGTCTCTGTAGAATTGCAATGGTGAAGCAAAATGATGGCTACATTCTGACGCAGCTTGCCTTTGCAGGAGATGGTAGGATTTGCACGTGAAAGATCATTTTCTTTATAAGATGGGGTTCTTGAATTTAATGGGTTAATAGGAATGTTTACACAAAAATGCTACGCCCAATCCTTGGGGTGAGGTTTGAAATTTAAGGTTTATGTTATACAGGCATTTAAATAAGAGTCCACATGGCAAGCAAAGTCTACATCTGTTTCCAAGATACGACTGTGAAGAAGAACCTGTTTTTTAACGATAGCGGAACAGTAGCGCCTAGAAGGTGAAGCAGGTGGAGAATTAAGAATGGCTTCATGGACGAAGGGTCTGTCCTTGAATCAGTCCAGTGCTATTATTTAAGAATACAAGCTCATTTTTTTAAAATATAAAGTTGTTTCTTGTGAGGCGTTCCCTGGTGCTTAACCCGCCGCCACAAGGCGGTCGCGTGCAGGCAGCTGGCCTATGGTGTGCCTTTTGCACTACCGCTCCACAGTCCTGCGTCATGTGTGTAGGTACCTCGCCAGGAAAGGCAAGGGCATGGAGGCAGACGGCTCTTGTGGCTGCTTGGCTACTGGATCTGCTCTTGCTATGGCATACATTGAGGGCACCTGCGGCCCTAAATATATCCACAGGAAAAAGAAAAAAAAACCCACACTAAAAGAACAGAAAATGTGCCCAGGAATATCAGCCCTCAAGCATGAAAAGGCTTTTAGTATCTATATTTGATTATTTAAAGCACAGATCTAGCTCGAGAGCAACGGAGCACTGTACAAGGTTTGGGTTGTCAGCGTTTGGGCTGGTATCGTTTAACAGTGGCGCAGTACTGAGAGTTGTGGTCTGTGCATCAATTTGGATTAGTCCATGGTCAGGAGAGATTTACAAAATTGGAGAATTGTGGGGGTGCCGAGAGGTGATATTGGGATTGAGTTCCAGATGGTGGGTGCATGACAAAAGAGAAGGATGGTTTGTGAGTCCTCCCTTACATGACTAGTTGTGGTTTGAGCCGGTTGGTCAATTTGCTGAACAAGGAGTGCATATCCATGTGTGTCGGGCATTAGTCGCCCAAGAAATATGCAATGAATTTGTCGAGAGAGAGATGAATACGTCATTAATGGCAACTGCCCCTCTCCTGCCCCAGTATCATAATATGCAATGAATTTGTCGAGAGAGAGATGACTACGTCATTATTGGCAACTGCCCCTCTCCTGCCCCAGTATCATAATATGCAATGAATTTGTCGAGAGAGAGATGACTACGTCATTATTGGCAACTGCCCCTCTCCTGCCCCAGTATCATAATATGCAATGAATTTGTCGAGAGAGAGATGACTACGTCATTATTGGCAACTGCCCCTCTCCTGCCCCAGTAACATAATATGCAATGAATTTGTCGAGAGAGAGATGAATACGTCATTAATGGCAACTGCCCCTCTCCTGCCCCAGTATCATAAAGGAGAGAAATGCTATGCTCTAAGGCGACCGTACCAGCCTTACCCCAGATCAATACAGGAAGAGATGGACCTGATGTAGCTGAAGATGGCAAGAGTAAGTAGACCTACGGTTAGACTGACATACGTGCACGCAATAGACACAAAGCAAATATGCACTCACCATGAAGAAATTCAGGCACTAGGTCAAATGTGAATTTAACCCGAAGAATATTGCCTGCACCATAAAGACATGAAGAACACAACACAAGCAACATATAAGCTGAAACGCAACACAAACGATATACAATTGTACATTTCCAATGGAGAAACTCAACAGTAATAGCCGCCAAATAGAAGTCGTAACACGCATTGAAATGAATAGAGGTCTGAAAGCTTTATGAAAACTCAAACTGCTCAATCCACTGCAGTTCAGACCCATGCAGGGTACAGCCAGGGCAGCTGGGCCCCTCTCCAAGGTTATGGAAGAAACAAGGAAGGGCTTGAACATTCCAGAAGAAAACAGAAGACAATGATTCCCAAGGCACAAGACATATTTCTCTTAGATTAATTGCAGAACAACCAGCCTTTGAATGCTAGGTGCCGACAAATTATAAGTTAAAACCTCACAAGAGAGGGACAAACCAACTCCCTGGTGGTTGGAAAAGTAATAACACTTGCGTTCATATTAGCTAAAATCTCAACAAATACAGGACAGGATAGTTCCGAACATGGTTTCCACACACATGACTTATAATTCAAAACCAGTATCCATTCATTAATAGACACAACCCAGCACCTGTCTCAACTCCTCACATGTTCTCAGACTCCAAGTGGCTAAAAAGGCCAAATGCAAAGGAATATGTCTGTCTCATGGCCTGGGGACAAGGGATAGAACACAGGTCTTAGACTTTTCATCCCGTACTTCCATCTTTGCTTCATGTGCTGATGACATGTCATAGACACGGTTGGTGAGCAAGGTGCCGACCAATGAAAGCTCTCCATGTTGTGCTGCCAGTACATGTTGCAGTATACAATAATCAACTTTCAATCTAGAGGTGGTCTCAGGTGGGTAGCCAGGATGTAAGTGGAGAGGAACAGTGAAAATAGGCTGTGCAGCCATGGAGACTGGGGAGAGGAGCATTGACTCCAGCCTCTTTCTCCAGGGTGACAGGGGGTGGGGACTAGAGAGGCCAGGTGCTGAAGCCAGGGTGAAAGGACAGAGGAGCAAATAGGCCTATGTAGTGAGGGGGACAGGAGAGAGGGTCGCAGAGGCCAGTCTTTCTATCCAAGATGGTAGGGAAGAGAAGTAGAGCATACATGGTTTGTAGCCAGGGTGAAAGCAGGGAAGGGCAGAGTGGAAAGCCGCTGTATCCAAGGATACTTGGGTGAGTGGCGATAAGCCCAGAATACGTAGCCAGGTTGAACATGGAAAGGAGCAGAGAGTGCAGGTTCTGAAGCTACATTACAGGATCGAGGAGCAGAGATGTAAGTGTAGCTCCTGAATTTTCTGCTGGACCAAGCCTGAAGCAAGGGTAAGCATCCTTACCCCAAGCAAGCGACAGACCCAGCTGGAACTAAGCATTCCCACTCCCCGGACCTGCTGGGCAGGAAGGGGCACCATTCAACCTGCCATCAAAAGATGTTGTAACAGGAGATGGGCTTCTCACTGAGTTCTTACCTTATTACCTTGCTCCTATTATGGTAACACAGACACCAAGGTGCATTGTTTTAGGGATCTCAATGGCGACCTATTATTATTATAACCACAAACATAAAACGATAAACCTCATAACTTCTCAATACCTATGCACCCACTAACCTTCCTATTCTCTTTCATGCAGTACCCTGACGAGATGTCGCTTTCAGGGGTCTGATCTGTCTAAAAACCTGCAAAAATACCAATGAACATTAAGGGGTGTCTGTGCCACCCACATATTCTTCTGTGAAGCCATACTGCCAGGACAGGCTTTGTCTCCTCACCATGAGGCTTGGAGGACTCCCCTCACCACTCACACAAAAGGTAAGTCCTGTTGGGCTTTTGTGGGGCACTAACCCACATGCATAAGTGGCTCACTGTGCCCACATCTGTTTTGTCATCAGGAAAAAAAGAAATTTAATTTTGAAAGACTTTCATTGCTAAAACATTTGCTGCAGCATTCCATTGCAACTCTGTGCTTTGTGTTGTGCTCTACCATTCATTGTGATTCAGTAGTGGCCCTCCTTTCCATCATGGCCGATGCTGGATTTTCAGTCACTGGAGTGCCTGTTCTGATTGAGCCTCTCTTCCGTCTAATATCAAATCAGGCAAGCCAGCAGATGAAAGTCGTCCCTCCACACAAAGCCCGATTCCCAGGCCCCTGTCTGAGCATGATGGGCATGGGGGCACCACTGGCTACAATCTTCTGCAACCTCACAGCCCCAAGAAACATGCAAAGAACTACTGCAAGCCCTGGTAATCTAGCATGAGGCATGCTCTCTCCTCCTCTACGCAACCCCACATTTCCTGACACTTTGGCGTTCTACTTCTCGCACTGACTTTCTCCTACTTCCACATAGCACGAGTCATCACCACCTGTCTCACATTTCTCTAAATGCATGCCGAGCTAAAACGTTTGCTTGAATGCACTTTCCATCTGTGCTGCCATTTTCGGCTTTATGTGTTCAGAGTGCCTATATTAAAAAATTGCATTTAGCTGCCCTTACATCAGTGCTGCCATTCCGTTTTTTTTTATGTTCATAGTGCCTTTATCAAAAATCGAATTTAGCTGCCCTTACATCTGTGCAGCCACTTTGTTTTGTGTGTTCAGACTGCATGTATAAAACATTGAATTTAGATGCCCTTACATCTGTGTAGCCATTCTCGTTTGATGTGCCTGATTGCTACTCCCAGTGCATCTGTTTCTCGCTTCCCTTGGCTACGAGGCCACCTGGTGAGTTTGTGCTAGTACTGTTCTCTGCACCCCCTCCTCTTTCCTCCTCCTATCCTCCACTATCCCTATTGCACTTACCATCTCCTCTATCTTTTCTAACTGCTATACTATCACCTATTGTCTGACCTCCTCTTTTCTGTCCCTTCTCCTGATCTATGGACTCCTCATCTCACCTCTACGATTTCTCCTCTTACATCATCAACCATTAATGGTGGCACTAAATGGGAAGTCCTCTTGGCAGGCTTTACATCATCCGGGTGTATCATTAATGTCTATCATACAGGCACCATCTTGGTTCAGGGTCCTTAACCCAACCTCCTCCTCTTTGACCAGCACCTGCTGTCCCTCATTAACTTCCTTCCCACACTTGTTACTCCTTCTTACACCTTCTCTGTCACCCCTACCCTGACTGGTGTACCATGCCACTGTACCCCTCTGCATCTAGCCATGCCTAATCCTCGCTCTGCCATCAATCACTCTGATGTCATCTGCCTCCACCTTGAAGACCTTGACTTTGATATCCTTGCTCTCACTGATATGTGGTGCAAGGCTAGCTCAGTCAATGCTTTTGATTCCATTCTCCCTGATGGCTATAATATCATCTCCAAGCACCACCCGCACAGTGCTGGCAGTGGAGTTGCTCTGATCTTCCCTGAGTGGGTCCTGTCTTCCCTCATACCCACCTATCTTTGCTCTTCTTTCGAGAGCCTGGTGTGCAAGCTGGTCTTCTCTCCGACCTCCTCTCTGACCATTTCCACCATCTATCGGCCACCTGGTTCTACTACCCTGTTCTTCTCTGAACGAGCTGATTTCTTCACCTCTCTCCTCACAACCACCTCTAAACTCATTCTCAGCATTACACTCTCTTCTGTGACCTCTGTTTCTCACTCTTCCTCTCCATTCTCCCTTCCGTTTCCACCCACATGGCTGGACATACTCTTGATGCCTTCATCTACACTGTTCTTTCACTTTGCTCCCCACTGATCACCACACTCTCCTGGTCTGACCACTCTCTGCTCTCTTCTCACCTGGGCCCACTCGGCATCTGATATCACCTCCTCCAGCCCTGCCAACCTTGTTCACAAACATCCGTCTGATGAAACAAGTGTCAGTTGCTGCCTTTGCATCTACCATTATTCCCCCCACTCTTCCCACTCCAGACTATACTTCTGACTCTGCTCTCAGCAACCTCCATCTTGACATTACTAATACCATTGACATTCTTGCCCCAATCATGAGGATCCATCTGAAACAAGCCTACAAGAATAACACTTGGTATGATACCGAACTTACAGCCCTGAAGCACAAGTGCAGAGCTGCGGAATGGATGTGACAGACCTCAGGCTCACCCTCTGACAAAATGGTCTGTCGCTTGCTCTGTAGACAATACAGACTCTCCATCCGTATCAAGTAAAAGGTCCACATCCATGCTCGCATCTATGGTGCATCGAAAAACACGGCTGAACTCTTTAAAATCTGCAGGGAATTTGCCAACCCTTCCGCTGTCTCCTCCTCACCTCTTCCATCCCAGGCCCTCTGCAACGCACTGGCCACACACTTCACTGCAAAAATGCAGGACATCCTGAGCTCCCTTACGTCCCTCCCCCCTCTTCTTCCAGCAGCCCCCTGACTTCTACGACCTCCCAGCCACCCTCTGCCTTTCTCTCCTCCTTCTCCCCTATCAAACCTGATGAGGTCACCAGAGTTCTTTGCTCCATGAAGGTCTCCTCCAAACAGGTTTCCCCTTGCTCTTTCAGAACCATTAAGGACATCATTGTTTCTTTTTCCCCTGCACTTGCTGATTTCTGCAACCACTCTTTTACTACTCGGTCTTTCCCCTCCTTTCTCTGGCACTCCCTTGTGAGCCCCTCCTGAAAAAACCTTCTACTGACCCCTCTTGTCCAGCCAACAACCGCTGCATATCTATCACTCCCTTCCTTAGGAAACTCTTGGAGAAGCTGCTCTTCCCTCAATTTATCCAGCACACTGAACTTGTTGGTTGCCTCCACAACCACCAGTCTGGATTCTAAGCATCCAGAGGCACAGAAACTGATCTTCTGAACATCCATGAGGAACTGCTTGCATCTCTTGACTCAAACTCTCCAGCTGTTCCCATTCTACTTGATCTCTCCTCTGCATTTGATACGGTCAACCACTCCATTCTCATAAAAAGTCTCCATATACACCCTAGGTATCTCGGAGCGGGCACTGGATTGGCGGTCCTCCTTCCTCAAGGAGCATCCATCCTAGGTCATTCTGGGCTCTTTCTCTTACCCCACCCCTATCGCCACCTGGGGTGTCCCCCAGGGCTCAAACCTCTCCCCCTGTCTCTTTAACACCTATCCTGCCCCACTTGCACACCTCATCCCTGCCTTCTCCCCTAACTGCCAGTGTTCCGCAGATGAGACACAACTCTTTTTCAAATTTCCCTCTGATCCTCTCCTTACTTACTTCATCCTTTCTTACTGCCTATCTGCCATCCAGTCCTGGTGCACTTCCAATCATATCTGCCTCAACACCAGCAAGACTGAGATCCTTCCTATTGGGAATTCTTTTCCCTCTTTCTTCCTCTCACTCTGTCCATCCTGTATGGGCTCTCCCCCTTCTGCTTCATCTGTAGCCAGAAACCTGGGAGTCATCTTCAACTTCTCTCTTTCCTTCCTCGCTCACATTCTGGATCCTGCCAAGAAGGCGCACTTTCATCTCGACCCCCTCAAAGGAATTCTTCTTTTCCTCACTTTCCCCCCAAAGCTCAATGTCTCTAGAGCTCTGGTTTTGTCTGGGCTAGACTACTTCCTACTACTCTTACCTGCATCATCTCTACAGCCCCTCCAGCTAATCCAGAATAGGGCTGCGAAACTCATCCTTGGCCTCAAGCCCAGGGACCACATCTCTCCAGCCCTAAAAACTGTGCACTGGTTCTCGGTTGCTGCAAGGATCATATTCAAATCCCTTTGCATCATCCATACGGCTGTCTGGTGCTAGGATACATGCTGTCTACAACTGGCGCTCACTAAATACTCTCCCTCCAGATCTCTATGTTCCCCCGGCACCAATCTTCTGTGTGTCAAGCGCTTCGCTAAACAGCGAGCTGGTGGCCGATCTCTTTCCTCGGCAGGCTTCCTCCTCTTTGTCTTGAGCAGGATCTCCTCAAATCCCAGAAGCTCCTCTAGACTCTCATTTTTATCTCCTCCTTCCCTTCATCCCTAATCTGCTAAAACTCCACAGTCACTGGGATTGGTGACCAGGGCCCTTATGTGTCCTTTTGGGCCCTGGCCTCCATACCCAATCGCCTTCATGCTCTGCCCGCTCCCAGCACTTGCTTTGTCACCCACTGGCCTAGGCCACCACAGGCTTGCACTTATTCATTTATAGGTAGCTGACCACTCCTCTAGACCCTTACAGCTGCTCATTCCTGGCACCTCCCTTCTGGTACATCTTGCACTTATCTCCCACCCCTCATCCCTTCTCTCTCTCTCTGCACTTGCACGTTCTGAATACTCGCACGGCATAATAGGTCCGCCTGTATCCTTCATTGTTATATTTGATTTTCATTCCCATGTTCCCTCCCTGTTTCTCTGTGGGCGCTTTGAAACACAATTTATTTGCTGTATAAGCACCTCACATTATTTAGTGGGAAGCTGCTCGCTTTCAGTTTAAGCAATGAAACGGAATGTGTAAGACAGCAACCGGTCACTCAGGCTCAGTCACACTCAATACTGCAGCTCTTGGTTTTCCAGCCACATTCACCATGCAACTACATCTCCATTCGCCAGTGTCTGACCTCGACTGGGTAAAAAGACGTACTCATTATCTTCTGAGCTAGTGTGTTGGCTATGGGTGATGCCACATAGGCTTCTGCAATGAAGTGACTTCATTCTTTTTATAAATGTCAATTGTTCAGCATGGAGCACTGCAAGGCTTCTCCTGTGCTAAGGGATATTAGCCCTGGCTGCACTAATAACTCCCTGTAGCTGCACAGTTGTGAGGGGGCAGCTAGAAACCTTCCACCTGCTCACACAATTGCTGCTGGCCAGGCAGACAGCATGCTGTTCCAATATGGCAAAAGGGCATCATCCCTTCACAAAAATGAAGTGTCCAGTATATAGCCTTCAAACATCTGTGTGGCTGAAGGTCTTCTCTCGGTTCCTGATAACCCATCTGTATTCAAGATATCCGATCCACTGAGGAGGGTGTGCTACAGCTTCCCCTCACTGTGGTTTATTGCGCCCACATTACTCACACAATTTTCAACCGGTATCAGTCATGTACTGTTCCCTGACATCACTATCATTCCTGGGTTATTTGGCCAAATCTGGGCTAGTTGCTGTTCCTTCTGGATCCTCTCCTCTCAAGGATCCTCTTTAACCTGTACAGGGAGCCTCTGGGCACACTCCTCGAAGATCCAGAAATAGCCATCCACCAATGTGCCAACAACTCTCAGCTGTACAGCAGAGTAAAACGCCTGCTGAAAATCAGTCGTCTCTCTTATTAATTACCTATCAATTATCTGCATAACGATTATTAGTTGGACAGAATGGGAGAAAAGAGCGAGCGAGCTGTGATGTGATGTTGGCAGCTTCAGTTCAGTTTAAACCGTTCACTGAGCGTAGGTGAGTTTTTTGGTTGGTAGCAGCCTTGTGCTGTTGGGTGAAGCTATGTGTGCTTTGTTTCATTGTTGTGGTATAGAGAAATGTGTGCAGTTTGTTGTGCTGTAGAGGCATGGTTGTGTTTGGTTCAGAGTTTGAGAGGTGTATGCAGAAGGATTTGTTTTTTAGTAGACTTGGTTAGTGGGAGTACCCTCACCAACCCCTCCGTTTTGACTGCCTGTGCATATATCCTTTCCCCTTCGAATATTCTGGTGTGAACACGTACCACTTCTATGTTGTGTATAGAGGTGTGGTTCCTCAACAGTGCAATTCAGTGGCAGCATCCTCCCCACCCCCAGTGTTCTGAACAATTGCCACCCAAATCCCTGCCCCCTAGCGCACCTCAGTATGCCGCAACCACCACTCCAGCAGGCCCCCCAAGGCTGGGATGTGCTCCCTGTGCCCTGTGGTCAACCTGTTCTGAGTTCTGGACACCTCTCGCTTCAATTTTTCACCTAAGGCCCTCTATCTGTGGTCCAATTGTGTTGGACCCATCTCTCCCCCCTGTTTCCTGTTTGACCCTCTATTGGGACGAGTACATCTTGGTCTCTCTTCCATTCAGGTGCCGGGTCCCCAGAGCCTCTCACCTTTGCTCACCTAAAAGTAGTCCACCCTGCCACAGCACACTTCGTTACAGGTGCATGGAACTTTGACCACAATACGCCCACTCTATGCAAACTACATTGACTTCCACTCCAGGCCAGGATACTGTTCAAGACTTCATGCGTTACCTACAAACCAGTCACAAGTAACACATCGGTGTACCTGGTGGATAAGTTTCACATATCTGGTGTCAGGTGCATCCCATACACCAGCTCCAATCACAAAACACCTGCAAAGAGAGTGCCCTCAAACAATCCTTCTCTTGTCACGCACCCACCCTCTGGAACTCTGCCCCGGTGTTGGCTCGGAATGTTCCACAATTCTCCAATTCCACAAAGCTCCCCAAAAAACAGTGTTTTCAACATTTTCTGACCCCTGATTTATACTGATGGATTCCCATACTGACTCACAGAAAGCAACTCACAGTGCTGAGCAACTGTAAAACGATGCACACCATGACGCTAGCTGCATACATCATGCCCTCCGCAGCACTCAAGCTAGGTCTGTGCTTTATAAAACGAAAAGGCCATGTGCACATCTGTCCTCACCAATGCACGTGTTGCTGAACTAGAGAAAAGAGCAGGTGCAGCAGATGTTCCTTTATCTCACACATGCTTGGGTTTGAACATGGTGTTTCAAATTTCTCCCAGAAATGCCACTTTTCTTCACTACTGGCGTCAGGAGCCAGCACTAACGGCATGTCACTTACCCCCCAGAATCTTTGCTGAAACCCTGCCAGCAAAACTAGACATGTGTGACGAACTCACAAACTGCCCCCACTCCTTCTGCCAGGTGTCAGTCAATGCAGAACAGAGAGGTGATGGCTGGCCAGTTAGAATTCATCTTAACCTTCTGGTGATTGCGCTGGGCAACCCTGCACATCATCGTACTTTGCCTGCCTGACCATTACAGAAAGGGGAAAAGCCATATGCAAAGCATGTGTGGGCCCGCCCACCAAAGGGGCTGGCCAGCCCAAACTTCTAGGTCACATCACTGCTGCACAAGACCACTAACATCCCCAGACATGTATCTGTCTTATTGGGCATCATGAGTGAGGAGTAACTTTGATCCCTAGAGCCAGCAGGCACGGGACCCACGGGTGACAAAGCAAAACAAAGAGGTGATGACTGGATGGTTTAGAATTATCTTAACCCTCTGACAATTGCTGTGGACAACCCTTCGGACCATCGTTCTTCTCTTGCCATGCAATTACAGAAGAAACATATGCAAATCAGACTTGGTCCCACCGCCAAAGGGGCGATCAATGGCGCATGTCTCACCCACTGGGGTTAAGAGACAAACACTCTGGCCCTCATTACGACCCTGGCGGAAAGTAACTGACCTGACCGCCATAGCGTAAATAGCGTTTCCGCCATTGCACGACGGAGTAAAGTGCGGCTAATTCCGACCCATCGGGCACGAGCACTACGCCATGGCGGAAGTGCAAAGTCCCCGATGGCGGAAATGTCCCCAAAACGCCCCTCACCGCCGTCGTACGGCGCCCTAGGTGCAATTCCGCCACCCATCATAGCGGTCACCGTAATGAGCGGCAATCGGAAAATACGGTGACCGTAAATATACGGAAACGGAAGTAAAAACATGGTCCCGGAACGGGAAACAGCACGCCGTACACCTATAAAATCAGAATTCCCACACAACCATTAAAAATACTACCCTGAGACACATCCCAACCCGTCATCCACCCTAGTGAAAGCAATAAAAATGGGAAAAGTAGCGAAAAAAGCGTGCGACCGCAAGCGGCAGGTCCACTTCTCCCGTGAGGAACTCACCGTGCTCACAGAGACCCTCCAGGAGAATGCTGCCGTCGTCTTCTCGACGCAAATGACCAGGACGGCACTTGCGAACAAGAAGACCATATGGGCCCTGGTGGCACAGCGGGTAAGTGCGGTGGGGACCGCACCCCGCAACCCACAGCAATGCAGAAAGCGATGGGACGACTTGCGGATACGCGTACGGAGCATACTATCCGCCAACCGTAACATTGCCACAGCTACCGGGGGAGGATCGGAATCACCCATCAAGTTGACCCCCTGGGAAGAAATCTGTGCCTCCACCATTGGAATGGAGAGTATAGAGGGAGTCGGAGGGATGGAGAAAGGAGTGCAGACATCCGAAGAATCAGGTAGGTGGCCCAAATAAAACAATGCTAAATCCACAATGTCCAATCATGTGAAGTACCATGTGTCCACATAGTGCAACAGAAACACATGTCCAGGAGAACGTCCACATACAATGGCCTGATAGCGCACTTTAAAAGTCACATTAAATACATAAATAATTAAAAATCCTAAAAACATCCTCTACACGTGCAGCAGGCACACCCTAACTGCAGGCTGCAAAACAACTGCATCCTCATTCCACACAAAAATGAAACCACCTCCAAGGCCCTGACCCAAATCACCCTCAGGTACCACCCCAATGCATGTGATACATTGCCATTCCAATTTCCACAGACCCATTAATAACGCTCGCCCTCCTTTACTCCACCACAGGGTCCGATTCAAACGACGAGCTCCAGGACACCCCTACCAGCACACCTGCAAAGAGGGCCAAGACCAACGGCCAAAGACCCTCCACCTCAGCTGCACGGATCAAGACATGGCAGCAGCACAAATCAAGTGGCAGCACACAGGAGGGGACTTCAACAGGCACCCCAGCAGCCAGCATGCCCACAACAGCACCACCACAGGTCCCCCCAATGGATGCCACAGAAGGCACTGCTTCTGGTGGCAGCAGCACCATAGGTGACACTGCATTAATGGCAGCATGCTCCGACACAGAAAACGGTGATGTCGATGTAGGATCCATCCATAACCTGTCTCAATCCCCCTGTTTGTTTCATCCCGTACACCATGAGGATACCACGCAGGGGCACCCACAAGACGACGACTGGCCATCCCCCACAAGCCCTGTGGCAAGGCAACATGAGGTGATCAGCCCCTCTGTGACACCACCGCAAATGGCCATGGCACAGCAGAGGCAACAGTCCCTCGACCAGGTGATCGTGCAACAGCAGCAACTGGCCACGCTCCTCAAGGACCATGCTGATGAATGTGGGGGTACTAAGGCAGCCATAGAAACATCAACTGAGACACTTAGGGCACAAATGGAGAGAAGCACCGAGAGCCTGAGAGTACAAATGGAGAGAAGCACCGAGAGCCTGAGGGGGGAACTGCATGCGACGTCCAAAGACGTATGTGCTGAACTTGCCGCTGTGCGCCGTGTGCTCACTGAGCTCTCACAAACCCTTAGGGACATGCATGGACGTGAGCAGGCAGAGACATCATCCGTTGCAAGTTCCGTCCAGGGCAGCCCCCAACGTAGATCTGGGAGGAACCTGCGCTCCACAGGCAGGGGTGCCCCTGATACCCGGAGAGGGGGCTTGCAATAGCGTCTGCCCACTGACAATGAGCATCTTTGGACACTGGTGTTCGGGGGGGAGGTAGGAGGGTGGAGGGGGTGTGTTGGGCTCACTTGGGTGGCGGGTCGATGGGGTGTGTAACATAATTTCACATATGCTATAAACATTGCACAATCATCCAATGAGATGTGTGGACATTGATCTTTGTGTACGAGGCCTTTATAGGCGTACAGTCCATATTGTGCATGTTCCAGACACACACAGTGCCACAAGTCCCGTGTCCATGTATCAGCCACTAGGCGTGAGTGCTAGAAGCATTAATCTATGAGAATCTGAAGAATTTCACGGCCCTCCTGTGCCTCGCGGACTCCTTGAGGTGCTGCCACATCCCCACCCTCATCATGACCATCTTCAGGTGCTTGCAGTTCAGCGTCAGGGGGCATGGGCACATTTCTACGTACGCACATGTTGTGTAGCATGACACATGCCATGACCATCTTTGCAACCTTCTCATGGCGGTACAGGAGTGCCCCGCCAGACCTGCTGAGGCAGCGGAAACGAGTCTTCAGTAGGCCGAATGCCTGTTCTATGACTACACGGGTACGTGAGTGGGCATGGTTGTAGTCCTCCTCATGCTGGTTCTGTGGGTTCCGGAGTGGTGTAAGGAGCCATCTCTTCAGTGGATACCCGGCATCACCTGTATGTGGACAATAAAGGATGTTTGTGGAATGACATTGCTACGTACGCACCCCCCCCTTCCTGCCAGGTCATTGCCGCATCACATACCCCACATTATCATGAATGAAATGAGACTCACCGAGTAGCCAGGATCTGTTCCCTGCGTGTCGCTCCATGTAGCGTGGTATTGTAGAGTTCCTCAAGACCATAGAATCATGGGTTGATCCAGGAAATCGTGCACAACAATGTGTAATGATCCTGTTGGAGTCACACACCATTTGTACATTAAGAG
The DNA here is from genome assembly GCF_040938575.1 of Ambystoma mexicanum. NCBI lineage: Eukaryota > Metazoa > Chordata > Amphibia > Caudata > Ambystomatidae > Ambystoma > Ambystoma mexicanum. Next base: position 1,688,170,283 of record NC_090932.1, on the reverse strand, counting down.
AATGAAATTGTTTTCGGTTGCGGTACTGGGCCTCCATGGCATGTGGGACGACCAATTCCACATGGGTGCAGTCGATGGCACCAATGCAACCCGGTATGCCGCCAAGTGCATGGAATCCCACTTTTTTGTTCGTAATTTCCTGCTCCGAGCGTGGTAGAGAGATGTAGTCGTCTGCGTGCTTCAGGAGGGCATCGAGCACTTGCAATAGTGTCTGTGAGAACAGTGGCTGTGAAATGCCATGCAACTGTCCGACTGTGTGCTGGTAGGTGCCTGTGGCCAGGAAGTGGAGTACAGACACCACCTTCAGTAGGGGTGGGATGGCGGTTGGGCTATCTATCATGCTGACAAGGTCAGCGTGTGTCATGTCCACAATGGCGGTTATGGTGTCCCGGTCCAAACGGTAGAGGGTGTGGATCTGCTCATCAGTGAGGTTGAACGGATGTGCTCGGAGGCGTTGGATTGCGGGCTGCCTGCGTGGTGGTAGTGGCTGTGCTGGTGGGCCTTGCTGGCCCTGCCTTGCCCTCCTCCTCCTCCTGCGTCTCCTCTGTGCGGCCGGTTGTTGTAGTAGTTGGTGTTCGTCTTCTTCTTGAAGTTGGAGTACTTGCAGTGCTATCAGGTCCCCCAGGGCCAACATCGCTAGTCCTGCCGGTAGCATTTTGGAGTGGGTGTGGTTGTGGGAGGGGGTTGGGTGTGCAATTTATGTGTTTTCAGGCTGTATAGCCTCCACCTGTGGTGATTCATTCCACCTGTGCAAGCTGCAATCCCCTTTGGGCGAGCACGTCCCGTACACAACGCTGCAATTCGACGCATGGCATCTTGCTATTACAATCATGTATTTAATCCCGATGGCAGTGAAATATTGGTTCATATGTTCATTCTGCTATGGTCCCATTGTTTCGCATACTATCTTTGCAGTCGCGAACAAACTTGTGAAGGGTCAGTGGAATGTAGTACTCGATTAACGCTGGACCCTCATGCAGCACTGTACCGAGGTTCACCGACGGGCGGGGCGTCCCATTTGTGAGTGAAGCCAGTTGCCATTTTCACACACTGCCGCACTAAATGGATGTATTTGTGATTTCAAGCGGTCACAGATGCCTTTTCGACGTGATGTTGCAAATGAGGAATTCGAAGGACAGCGCTTTCGGTTTTCAGCTAGCGGCGAGGAGACGCCCACAGGTCTGACTGCAGATATAAAGTTCTATTGTTTAATGTCCTTCGGACAGGGGCCATGGCGAGAATGCAATGATTGATATGAATAGTATGGGATGCGCAATAGCGTAGTGGACGATAAGGTAGGACGTTCCCAAATACATGTTACTTCACAACACTGGAATTCCGGGCTGGAGCACAGTGGATTTTGCAGACTGCATTACGCACAGACTCAATGGAAATTTCACATGTTATGTGAGTAAATAATCAGGCGTTTTCATACCGGGATGAGGGAATGATGTATGGATGCATGGACAGATGATTTAATACAGAGTTTGCCATGTACAGGGCTTTTTGGAATCTATCCACTTCCCCTGCGCTATGTGATGCAGGGCTGCCATAGTGGGACCATCGTCTATCTGCCCTTGTTGAACCCTCCCTGTCTCGACGCGCCTTCCAACACTTGTGTCTATGCACGTTACTAATCCCATCTAATGGATTCTGTTTTAACAGACGCATGCACACAAACACTCGTTTGTAATAGTGTTTTCACCTCGATTTATATAGTTACGATTCGCAAGTGAATTTTGGGTGGGAATAATCCTTTTGAGTGGGCTAGCATGCATATGGCTGTGGATTTAGTGTGATCATTGAAGTGAGTAATTCAAATGAAGTTCTGATGCCCATACTATTCTTTTTCATTTCATTTGGGTGACAGGTATCTCCTCCCCTTTTGCCGCTGCCATCTGTATGCCACTCCTGCAGATGGCTTTTACTCCCGACACCTGCTGCTTCGTGTTAATCAGTGGAGCACCATTACGATCTTATGGGACGATCGCCAATGGGCCACATGCCCTTACGCAGTACTAGTGGCTAGGAGCAACATATCGACCTTTCAGCTGGACTAGTGCCTACCTAATGGGACGGCCCTGCGGTTCTAGGCGCTTCCATGTTGCCTTTTTGAACGTGAATGTAGCCCCTGTGTACCATGAAGGAACAGGGCGTCACACAAGAAGAAGCTGGTCATTTATTGCGGATGCAGCCCACAATAATGAAATATATTTTGGAGTTCATGACCTAATAGCTGTATGGGCTTGGTGATTTTGTTGTGCATTAAATTTTGATTATGATATTGACCGTGTAGCGTTATTCTTTGCAAGTAATGTAGCATATTCCTATTTGTGGAGCGATGTATTGTGAGAAGATCTGCATTGGGTTCCGCCTTCTGAGTATAGTTGCGTGGTACTGTACTGGGCGCGTTTGCCTACGAAGCCCAGTGAGGTCAGGGATAGGGGCTGCCATTATGACTGTTTTAATGATGTCATGCTCAGGGGCGGGGGATTAGCTTTTGTGTAACAGATGCCGGTCAGCCAGGTGGATTGGTGGAATGATGTGATTATCAGAATATGGCTGGTCACAGGTGCCTGTGTTTGCGTGCGTTTCTTGGAGGGAGACTGAGGTCATGTCCATTGGAATAGCTTCTGTATTCGTGCCATCTGTGCCCTGCAGCTCCCATTGGCCCCTCTTGAGATGAGCCTGGCTGCTCAGTCACTCTGCCAACTTGTGTGGTACATGCTTATGCTGATGGTTGGTTTACTGGCAGGAGTACAGGGCTGGTGCAGTCTCACTCAGGATACTGCTTTGAATGTTGCCTTACACTGGTGTCAAGCGATGGGGGGCCTGTTTTTGTTTGTCTCATGTTTCAGTTCATGTTGCTGGACTTGAACCTTCACATGCCTGTGCTGCATCAGTACGGCAATGGTGCCATGGCAAATATGGATGGCCATTCACAAGGCACTTGGAGCCCCTAGATTCATTTGTTCGTTGGCATGCATGGGTGACTTGTACATTTCACTGGTTGCATTGTGACTTCATTGCACCTACGAGGAGTTGTGCAATGTGGCCAGGGAGTGGTGTACAGGCACTCAGTAGGGCCTTTTACGGTTGGTTCGCGATGCCGTACTTCTCACCATGGCGGAATGGTACTTTCCGCCATGCTTGATGGCGTTAGGTATATGTCCGCTAGGGTCAGAATTCGCATACCGTTGCGCCATGGTGGTAATTACGGTTTGGCATGGCGCGCGTGCGCGTACTTGGTGCAGTTAGCGTTGGCGTTCACTACGGTGTCGCTAATGGCATCGTACTTTACGGTGACGGGTCATAATCGCACCGAGCGCTATTCGATGGCGGTATTGCATTTCCGCCATCGTTTTTCGATTTCCGCCAGGGTCGTAATGAGGGCCTCTGTCATGTTACCCACCTCGCTGCTCTCGCCTACCAATATCAGGCATGCACAACTCTGACAAGTTCCACTGAGGGAGTCGCAGCTCCTCTAGTTCCACGTACCAGGTATTGCCCAATGGTACGTGACACACCCACTGGGCTCAAAAATACAGCCACTGACTGGCATGTCACGTGCCTCTCTTAATCCTCCCTCCCAGCAAAATCAGGTGTGCTCGACTCTCCCACTGGCTGGCCCCAGAAATTCCCGACTCCTCCCACTCCTCCTGTCAGGGGCCTCCCTATAGCATGTGTATCACCCACTGTCATCAAGAGATAGACCCTGACTGGTGTGCCACCCAAGACTTTGTATCTCTGCTGCTGCCTCCCAGCAAGAACAGACATGCACGACTCTCCAACAAGCTGCTCTCATGGATTCCCAGTTCTTCCCTCTTGCCCCATCACATGTGTCTTGCCCACTGGCATCAAGAAACGGACACTAACTGGTGTGCCATCATTCTCCCCAAATCTCAAGTGATGGCACTTGTGTTGTTCACTGACCCCAATACAAACATAGTGTCGCAAAGTGCTGTATACGCAAAACCAATAGGTTAAATCTACTACTCTCCCTACCCTTCTTTCTACACCTGTATGCTTCCCTATATATCCTAAGTCTTCTTCCGTGAATATCCTCCTGCTGGTATCTGGTCATTGCATCGAATTCAATACCATTGAATGCCTTACCATCAAAAAAATGGCATAAAAAAAGCATTGAATGCATTTTTTTAAAGGTAAAGGGTTTAGTTTAATTATAATGGGTTTTAAAGGTTTAAAAAAGTGGGGTCGAGGGGGACCCCCCATTAAAAAAAATGCATTTGATGCATTTCTTTTAGATGGAATGGTATGTCGATGGTAGGAATTCGATGCAATGACTAGGAACTCCTCCTGCCTTGCTGAAAGCTGCATGAGAGTGAATGGGAACGTCAGCCAAGTGCCCCACTTTAAAACATATGGATGACCTTCAGACACACCGTTCCAAAAGCTCATTCGAGGTTCACCCTTGGTGAATCACCCAGAATGTGGGTGACTCAGGTTTGTTGCTGGAAAATGTATCCAGGCCTAGTGTGGAGCAAACAGGGAACATGCGTTCATCAGCTGATGGGTGGTGAAGCCAGGCTTCATAGCCAGTGAGGGAAGGAGGGCAGCTGAGAGGCCAGGATCTGCAGCCATTGTGAAAATTACGAGTATAAGACAGGCTATGCTATGGATCCAGAGTGAAGGTCAGAAGAGCAATGGGGACGTCCTCAGTCTCTATAGACAATAACGGGCAAAAAGTTGAGAGGCCAGGCTCTTTGGGAATGGTGACAGCACTGTGGTGTGAGATCAGGCCCGGGGACAGGGGAGATGAGTTGAACTACCATACAGAGTCAGCCTGGGTGAAAGAAAAGAGGAGCAGATGATCCACTCCCTGTAGCCAGCATGAAGAGGGTAGAGGGGCCAAGGCTGAAATGGGAGAGGAGTGGGGAAGCCAGACTCTATGCCAGTAGGATAGGGTACAGGGACAGAGAGACTGGTGCTCTGCAGTCTGGGTTACAGGGCAGAGGAACAGAGAGTGCAGACTATGTAATCAACTGAAAGTAGAGCTGGGTAGAGATGCGTGGCCCATTAGCAAAACTGTCAGCGGGAAGGATCAAATAATTTAAGTTCACAGCATTAAGTGAGATGGGGCTCTCAGGGGCTCAGTTCCAGCATGTCCAAAAAATTATCTGGTGCCAGGGCCTTGCTATGGCTCTCAGACCTGACTGATGCTGTGCTCAGGAGATCCACCTTGTTCCGTGCTCAAAATGTGGCTAAGGTAGACCCCTGGCAATTTCAACCTGACTTATTATTTGTGACCACTTCTTACTCTATTGAAAACCCTATCCCACACTCTTTCTGTAATTAGTTGTAAGAAATTGGCAATAGTTTCTTTTTTGTAGTAGTATAGGACTTTTTACTGATGATGTTGGTACTAATGTATTTAACTGCATATCATCCGTGAATAGGCTGTGCTTAAGCCATAAGGATACTTTAATAGAGAATTTGGGGCATAAAAGTGTCCTGCTTTCAGGTTTAATTTCTGACTGATGAGGAATAAGGATCATCTTCTCTATATAATCCTCACAGTCTTCAGGGAGGGTTGTGATATACTCATCTTCGAGTAGCGAATTTGGTTCATAAGCAAGCATCTCTAATTCTGGAAAATCACTGAGGGGTGCCTCTAAGGTAGATATAGTCTTCCTTTCTTGACCTACAGGAACATATTCCAAAGGGGGTTCCAACATTTGCCACAAAGGATCTGGCCCATTGTCAGTAAGGGACAAGGACCTCGAAGATGGTGCCTCTGCGACTGGAGACTCACCAGAAGGTTTCAACAGTGCAAGGCCTCTCTCTCCTCTTTCTCTCGTGCCTCCAATAATTCCACCTCCAAGTTCTGGGGACAGAACCCCATCACATGGCTCAAATCTGCACAAAATAAATTGTGTTATAAGTAGGAGGATTCTAAATCATCTGGGAAGACAGTAGAAGACCCAGGCAGTGATGTTCTCCTTCCTTGCTCCAATAGAGAATCAGATGTGTGGCTGTCCTGCAGGTTCTCTAGATCTATCTTCGATATTACAGAGGCAATCTCTAGTGAAAGAGGGGATATCTGGGATAATAACTGGGTCTGGTTCCTACAAAGAGGTCTCCTTGAATTAGTATTTCTTCTTTCTCTATCAATTGACAAGAAAATATTTCTGGGAGGCAGTCATCTTCCGTAATCTCCACAGAGGATGAATCCCATGGGACTTCATATAGTAGGCTACCTACCGTTTCCCCTCAGTGGATCTTCATTGGATTTGAAGATAAACTTTGAAAACCAAATGTCAGTTCATCTCCGCAGGAGAGGTAAGATGTTCAACTTTCCTCTTTGGTAACATAAAGAGAGATCAAATAATGGGATACTCTATCTGTAATTTCAGAGATACTATCACCTTGTCCCATTCTGGTGTTAAACAATTGTCAGGACAGAAAACGTGATAGGTGTTGCCCTCTACACTCTTTCTGACCAGTAAAATAGCCTGGTGAGAGAGAGATTGGAAAACAATCCCCATTCGACCATGGAAATGAGGGAGGAACTTATCAGTGGCCTGAGGGATGATATTCACAAGAGTGGTAACTGATGGTCTTGATACCTTGGGTCTTAATTTGTCTTATGTCAGGATCCCCAACCTATATCAGTTGAGATGCATCCCATTACTGACACCATATGTGAGACAGGCATGGTATCAAGAGATGACACAGACAACAATGTTTAATTTTAAACAATAAACTCTTTATTAAATTCAGGATGGGGTAAAGCCTAGCTTCCCCTGTATCTGGATTTCCCTCAACTGATGTAACTAAGGAAAGTCTAGGCCCGTTTTTTCAAAACTAAAGTCTATCTGTGTCAAAACCTATGCTTGCCCTCATATCTAACAAAACATTGTGTAGGGATTTTTCTTGCTCAAAAAAATAGTGTTCAAAATTGAAAAGCAAAATGGAGTTCTGCTGGAGGTTTTCTCTAGCTCCCTTCCCCAAGTTCCAAGTATTCAACTTTACAAAGTTCAATGGGTTTCTCAGGGTTCTGTTCCGCAAGCTGAAAGCACTCCTATTCATGAAGTTCACTGGACTTCTTAGGGCTTTCCTTCCCCAAGCTTAAAACATTCTGGTTCATTCTGGTTCACATTATCCCATCGGTTATCCCATCACGCACTCGCAGGCAACTTCACTCGGGCGTCCTGGAGGTTCTGTCTCCTCAGCTCTACAACAACTCGGCTGGGTTTCCTCCTTGCTTCTTGCTCAACACGACCACAACCTCTTCTCTGTTTGTGTCTACACCTTTTATACAACTGCCCGTCCCTAATAGGTTCCAAGTATAACGTATTAGAGTCAATTGCCTAACTTTGCCTGAACCTATTAATGGGACAAGTGTGTTCTGAGTGCTAGTATTCCTCATTAGTCGTCTTACTCGTCTCAGTACTATACTGGTGTTTTCTATAGGAATTATGCAGTATTCTTAGTTGCTTCTCCCTCTTCCCTGTACTTGGTGGAAGTTCAAACGCTAGGACAGGATAAGAAAGCCAATACCCCATAAAGGCTGAGTGAGAGTAGGGTAAATCAGTTTTTATAAAGGGGCAGATACCATGTCTCATTCTCAGGCAGCACCTTCTCTTCTATCCCTAAGGACCCTCCAGCAAGGTGATCCTCCATCGCTAGTCCTCCCCCAAGGTTCTGGTTCTGAAAGCCTTGTCTTTCTCATGGTTACCTGAGGGGGGTCCTAGGAGGGATAAATATACGAATGCCCTCAGATTTCTCGCACACTGCAACCAAAATAGGACACCAAAAAAAACTTGTTTGTGTTTTGGTCATGTGTGTAGCAAGAGTAACATTAAAAAGTAACGTTATATTGTAATTCTTATTTATTTACTGTGGAACTTGCAGAAAGATGGTCTTGTCTCTGGAATGTGTCAACATTATGTATGGTGGAATTTGACATTGAAACATGTATGGAGTTACTACACAGGAGAGTATGATTATTGTGAGTTATGAGGCAGCAAGAGATCAATTGCTATGCAGGAGCTATTGTGCCAAAATGTAGTTTCAAGTGGACATGAAGAATGAGAGTGCCAGTGCATTGACCTCCGGCACCCTTTTGTTACATCAGAATCTGCTTCTCGCATTCAGTAGACAGTGCAATATAGAAGACTGTGATCAAAGTTTATAAAACGTTGATCAGAGGCCTTCTGCTAAACCGTTGATTGGCTCCAGGCTTATCTCGCTTCCCTTCCTAACTTCCTGATAGGAATTCTCTTCATGAAATTGAGAATGTAATTGTTAACCCCACCACATGCAGAGCCTTAAGATGTATTTTCCAGTAATGATCTACTCCTTAAGAAGACTTTTTAATACATTCAAGTCTATAGAGGACCACCCCTGATGTCGACAGCAGATGATCTTCCACGGCTCTTCGCTATTGTCCACGATCTCTTCTTCCAGGGTACCTTTTCACTGTGTGTTACTGAATATTAATAGGCTCTTATTGACAGATGTGTGGTAGACGAGCGTATCAAAGGCTGCGTGACGGCTTAGAAAGCACATCATCAAAAGGCAGGTATAATTTCAAAGGCAGGCGCAGATCCGCCTCTTTTATCCAAAGTAGGGAAGGCGTCCTGGATAAAGCCCATCTCTCTGGCTGCCTTGTGTTGCATTTCTATAGCAAGGGACGAAATTGAAAGCAGTTAAAGCGGCTTTTGGAGCTGCCATACCTGAGAAGAGGGCTTGCGATGTGCATTAGGGACGGCCGTCTCCACACCTGCGCGTAATATGTAAAGAACAGAGAGGAACCTTTCAGAGGCCTCTTAGTCTGCTTTGAAGCTTTCCCCACATCCAACATATGGCTGTGAAATTGCTTTTCCATCCTGTAGGCGAGCCACTCTAATGAAACCCACTCTGATGGATATATTGGGGGCTCCGGGTCTGGTGACGACAGACCGGTGAAGGCTTTTAGCATCTCCGCTACCTTTCCACCCCCCCCATACGCCCATCCCTGGCATTCACTCTACTCATCCCTTGCTGAACTGGATACAGAGCAAGGGCTTTTTCTGCTCCTCTTACTGTTACACTGGTTGAAAATCTGACCGGCGCTTCAAGTGGGATCAGAAATGGAGGACAGCCCAAAGGAGTTGCAAAAGATTATTTGGGGTGGGCCAAAGATGCATCTGGAACAATTTTAGAAACATTTCAAAGATATGTGTACTGTCCAACTACAGAAGTTGCTTGAAGATGCAGTCGGGGCAACATCCGTTTAAAAGGTGTGTTAAATATAATATATCAACAGTCCAAACATGACTGAAATACAAATATTAAATTATAAAATTAAATCAAGTTAGTAAAGAGCAATGTGGCTTGTTCTCCTTCAATTCTTCTAAAGGGAATCCATTATGTGTGCATGCATTCATTGTATTCAATCATTAAGGGAATCCATCATGTGTGCATGCATTCATTGTATTCAATCATTAAGGGAATCCATCATGTGTGCATGCATTCATTGTGTTCAATCATTAAAGGAATCCATCATGTGTGCATGCATTCATTGTATTCAATCATTAAGGGAATCCATTATTATGTGTGCATGCATTCACTGTATTCAATCATTAAGGGAATCCATCATGTGTGCATGCATTCATTGTATTCAATCATTAAGGGAATCCATGATGTGTGCATGCATTCATTGTATTCAATCATAAAGACAATCCATTATTATGTGTGCATGCATTCATTGTATTCAATCATTAAGGGAATCCATCATGTGTGCATGCATTCATTGTATTCAATTATTAAGGGAATCCATCATATGTGCATGCATTAATTGCATTTAATCATAAAGGGAATCCATGATGTGTGCATGCATTCATTGTATTCAATCATAAAGGAAATCCATTATTATGTGTGCATGCATTCATTGTATTCAATCATAAAGGAAATCCATTATTATGTGTGCATGCATTTATTGTATTCAATCATAAAGGAAATCCATTATTATGTGTGCATGCATTCATTGTATTCAATCATTAAGGGAATCCATCATGTGTGCATGCATTCATTGTATTCAATCATAAAGGAAATCCATTATTATGTGTGCATGCATTCATTGCATTTAATCATAAAGGGAATCCATGATGGGTGCATGCATTCATTGTATTCAATCATAAAGGAAATCCATTATTATGTGTGCATGCATTCATTGTATTCAATCATAAAGGAAATCCATTATTATGTGTGCATGCATTCATTGTATTCAATCATAAAGGAAATCCATTATTATGTTTGCATGCATTCATTGTATTCAATCATTAAGGGAATCCATCATGTGTGCATGCATTCATTGTATTCAATCATTAAGGGAATCCATCATATGTGCATGCATTAATTGAATTTAATCATAAAGGGAATCCATGATGTGTGCATGCATTCATTGTATTCAATCATAAAGGAAATCCATTATTATGTGTGCATGCATTCATTGCATTTAATCATAAAGGGAATCCATGATGTGTGCATGCATTCATTGTATTCAATCATAAAGGAAATCCATTATTATGTGTGCATGCATTAATTGCATTTAATCATAAAGGGAATCCATGATTTGTGCATGCATTCATTGTATTCAATCATAAAGGAAATCCATTATTATGTGTGCATGCATTCATTGTTTTTAATCATAAAGGGAATCCATGATGTGTGCATGCATTCATTGTATTCAATCATTAAGGGAAATCCATTATTATGTGTGCATGCATTCATTGTTTTTAATCATAAAGGGAATCCATGATGCGTGCATGCATTCATTGTATTCAATCATTAAGGGAATCCATCTTGTGTGCATGCATTCATTGTATTCAAACATTAAGGAAGTCCATCATGTGTGCATGCATTAATTGTATTTAATCATAAAGGGAATCTATGATGTGTGCATGCATTCATTGCTTTTAATCATAAAGGGAATCCATGATGTGTGCATGCATTCATTGTATTCAATCATAAAGGAAATCCATTATTATCTGTGCATGCATTCATTGTATTCAATCATTAAGGGAATCCATCATGTGTGCATGCATTCATTGTTTTTAATCATAAAGGAAATCCATGATGTTTGCATGCATTCATTGTATTCCATCATAAAGGAAATCCATTATTATGTGTGCATGCATTCATTGTATTTAATCATAAAGGGAATCCATGATGTGTGCATGCATTAATTGTATTCAATCATTAAGGGAATCCATCATGTATGCATGCATTCATTGTATTCAATCATAAAGGGAATCCATGATGTGTGCATGCATTAATTGTATTCAATCATTAAGGGAATCCATCATGTATGCATGCATTCATTGTATTCAATCATTAAGGGAATTCATCATGTATGCATGCATTCATTGTATTCAATCATTAAGGGAATCCATGATGTGTGCATGCATTCATTGTATTCAATCATTAAGGGAATCCATCATGTGTGCATGCATTCATTGTATTCAATCATTAAGGGAATCCATCATGTGTGCATGCATTCATTGTGTTCAATCATTAAAGGAATCCATCATGTGTGCATGCATTCATTGTATTCAATCATTAAGGGAATCCATTATTATGTGTGCATGCATTCACTGTATTCAATCATTAAGGGAATCCATCATGTGTGCATGCATTCATTGTATTCAATCATTAAGGGAATCCATGATGTGTGCATGCATTCATTGTATTCAATCATAAAGACAATCCATTATTATGTGTGCATGCATTCATTGTATTCAATCATTAAGGGAATCCATCATGTGTGCATGCATTCATTGTATTCAATCATTAAGGGAATCCATCATATGTGCATGCATTAATTGCATTTAATCATAAAGGGAATCCATGATGTGTGCATGCATTCATTGTATTCAATCATAAAGGAAATCCATTATTATGTGTGCATGCATTCATTGTATTCAATCATAAAGGAAATCCATTATTATGTGTGCATGCATTCATTGTATTCAATCATAAAGGAAATCCATTATTATGTGTGCATGCATTCATTGTATTCAATCATTAAGGGAATCCATCAAGTGTGCATGCATTCATTGTATTAAATCATAAAGGAAATCCATTATTATGTGTGCATGCATTCATTGCATTTAATCATAAAGGGAATCCATGATGGGTGCATGCATTCATTGTATTCAATCATAAAGGAAATCCATTATTATGTGTGCATGCATTCATTGTATTGAATCATAAAGGAAATCCATTATTATGTGTGCATGCATTCATTGTATTCAATCATAAAGGAAATGCATTATTATGTTTGCATGCATTCATTGTATTCAATCATTAAGGGAATCCATCATGTGTGCATGCATTCATTGTATTCAATCATTAAGGGAATCCATCATATGTGCATGCATTAATTGAATTTAATCATAAAGGGAATCCATGATGTGTGCATGCATTCATTGTATTCAATCATAAAGGAAATCCATTATTATGTGTGCATGCATTCATTGCATTTAATCATAAAGGGAATCCATGATGTGTGCATGCATTCATTGTATTCAATCATAAAGGAAATCCATTATTATGTGTGCATGCATTAATTGCATTTAATCATAAAGGGAATCCATGATGTGTGCATGCATTCATTGTATTCAATCATTAAGGGAAATCCATTATTATGTGTGCATGCATTCATTGTTTTTAATCATAAAGGGAATCCATGATGCGTGCATGCATTCATTGTATTCAATCATTAAGGGAATCCATCTTGTGTGCATGCATTCATTGTATTCAATCATTAAGGAAGTCCATCATGTGTGCATGCATTAATTGTATTTAATCATAAAGGGAATCTATGATGTGTGCATGCATTCATTGTTTTTAATCATAAAGGGAATCCATGATGTGTGCATGCATTCATTGTATTCAATCATAAAGGAAATCCATTATTATCTGTGCATGCATTCATTGTATTCAATCATTAAGGGAATCCATCATGTGTGCATGCATTCATTGTTTTTAATCATAAAGGAAATCCATGATGTTTGCATGCATTCATTGTATTCCATCATAAAGGAAATCCATTATTATGTGTGCATGCATTCATTGTATTTAATCATAAAGGGAATCCATGATGTGTGCATGCATTAATTGTATTCAATCATTAAGGGAATCCATCATGTATGCATGCATTAATTGTATTCAATCATAAAGGGAATCCATGATGTGTGCATGCATTAATTGTATTCAATCATTAAGGGAATCCATCATGTGTGCATGCATTCATTGTATTCAATCATAAAGGGAATCCATGATGTGTGCATGCATTCATTGTATTCAATCATTAAGGGAATTCATCATGTATGCATGCATTCATTGTATTCAATCATTAAGGGAATTCATCATGTATGCATGCATTCATTGTATTCAATCATTAAGGGAATCCATGATGTGTGCATGCATTCATTGTATTCAATCATTAAGGGAATCCATCATGTGTGCATGCATTCATTGTATTCAATCATTAAGGGAATCCATGATGGGTGCATGCATTGGTTGTATTCAATCATTGTTATTGGCAAGACTTCAATGGAATACGTTTTTGTGCAAAACAAGTAATTCTCTGTGCTTTCCCCGTAGTATATCTTCTCTTTGGGGTATAATAATGTACACAATCTAACTCCAATTGTCTGACCCTGATGATCGGATTCGGAACATGGGTGATAGTGACATCTACTGGGGAGTAGCAGTATTGACACTAATCATATTTACATTGACTTTGAGTCCCAGCCTTAGGAGAAATCCTGGCAGAGAAATCAAGTCAGGTCAGGTCACTCGAGCTTTCCCAGCACAAGTAAAAAGTTCCATTCCAGCTATCCGGTCCTTCAATGGTTAAGTCTGTTTTAACAAAAGTCTCTTGCCTTTGAGAGCCTGATATTTTCAACAAACAATTATAGAGGTCTGTTCCACGTATGGCTTTGGGTGACAGCTGCACCCCCTCAGTCTTCTTCCCTTCTTGTTAGGATCCCTCCTTCGGGTTCACTCTTGCTAACCTTTGTAACACACTGTTCATGCGCTAATTCCACCAGCGGGATTAGTTTCCCTTTCTTTCATAATCATCTGTTGGTCAAAGACTTGACGGTACAGAGGATTTTACAAGACCTTTGAATGAACACTTTGACCTCTCTTTGCCTCTTCCCAAGGCCATCTGGTTGTGGTAGCCTTTATCATTGGGCATTCACCCAGGGTTTCCTGCGTGAGCACCCAAGTGGTGTCAGATGCCTCTGTTGCAGTGACTTTCCCCCTCTTTCATCAATAGTCTCTTTAAACCTTTCAAAGTTCAAATTCGCCATTTGCTATATTACGTTCCACATAGTTCAGCTTCCTATCGGCTCTCCCCTTGATTCACCGGATGTGATGAACCACTTGGCTTTCTTCTTCTCCAGAGTCAAGGTTGGTACCACGGAGACCAGCGTTGCTCCCCGGCTTGGTTATCAGCAGAGGAGGGTCTTGTGTACTGTAGACATCTGCTGCAACACAGGCTGGCAATTGTTTGCGGTCTTATGATTTCTTCTGCAGAGGTTTTACTGGCCTTGGTTGGAAAGTGCAAGTTTGCTTTTTCCTTGTCACCCTCTCGGTATGCGCCATCTTTCACCTCCTCCAGAGCTGTTGTGCTTAGTTAGATCTCACATTGTGCAGTCTGCTTTGCTCGTCCTGTACTCTCCTGCTCCACCTTTTAACCCTGTTGGGCAGGGAAAGGGCTGTCAGGTGTGTGTGATTCTGGTCAATTGTCTGACTTTGCCTGACCCTTGTATTGAGACATGTCAGTAAACGGCTTTGGTGGTAGTCAGTTGTATTTCCTGTTCTGCGAAAATGTTTGTGTCAGGAAAAGGGGGTTCAGTGTTTTGGAATATCCTACGTTGTAGGATTGGGAAAATGTGTTGAAGGAAGCGGGATACCGTGTCCCTCCCATTAGTGTCCCAATCCCACTACCCAAGGACCCCCATCCAGGTGATCCTCCACCACTAGTCCACCCACAGGAACTGGATCCGATAACGACGGACGAGTCCTGGCCACCTGGTGACAGATCCCCAGGGACTAGCTAGGGAGACACCTTCATGTTTCTCACAGTACACATTACCCTATGAGCACGGTAATTTAAAATTATGTTGCAGGTCGTGTGTTATGTACACGAGTCAAAGTGTTTGCATACACCATCAAGAGGAATGCCTTTGAGAACCCACCATCTCCTATTGACAGTCCGGCTCCGGACTCTGATAACAAGTAAGTAAGGGCTGCAGGGCTAGCAACCTTAAAGGATGGTTATTGATTGGTGACTTTGAGTCACTAACGCCTGGTCCATATCCTTATGTCTCCCTAGGGACGAAGACTTGAGGTGGATTTAGACCATCAGAGCCAAACCCATTGCAATTAAATACAGTGGGTAAGTGAGTGAGTTTTTGTAGTATGTTACATCAGAGGAAGACTACCTCAATTATTTTAAAATCGTACAAGGACAATCATTAATAAGTTGCTCTTGTTTATGTTCATGTTACTGGACATCACAAATGAATAAAGAGCGAGACACTTTGTTTTTAGATATTGGTGACAACACAGAAATCGATATGAAAATCCCCTGAAGAATTTCCTATATTTTGCAAGCAAAAGTTGATGTATTGGAATGAAACATGTTGGGATATTGTGAGTCATATTGAGTAGGCTTTATGAATTCAAGCACTTAAGTTGTTATGTAATTGATCGAAGTTTTTAACAATTTAACTGCTTTTTGAGTATTGTTAGGTGTATGGTTTCGTAGTTTTGTTTACCGTGTCCTTGAATGTGTAGGTATGTGTCACAAGGATGTTTATTTACTAGTGCCACACTGTATAGATTTCTTTTTTTCAAGTACTTTGTATTGTGAAATCAAAATTTAAACAAATATTTTGATGCCCTGGGGATTACACGTGTTTCGGCTTCACACAAGCCTTTCTCAAAACATATAGGGCATAGATTCTGGTTCCATGTTCTAAGCGTTATTCTCATGTGCCAGAAAAATCCACCATTCTTCAAGAAAAAATCACGGGATAATCCCACCATAAAGAATTATTGCTGTGGTCTCTGCGTGTCGGCTGTATAGTTTTCGAAACTCTGATCTATATGTTTTGAGAAAGGCTTGTGTGAAGCTGAAACATGTGTAATCCCAAGGGCACCACAATATTTCTTTACATTTTGATTTCAAAATACAAACTACTTGAAAAAAAAAATTCTAAACAGTGTGGCTCAGTTATTGTGTGGGATAACATATTTTACTTAACTAACCAAAGAGGTAGAGGTTTCTGGTTCCTCCACAATTTCCCAAACCAACGCGACACGTCCCTGCGGAAGCGATATTAGGTCGCAGACATAAGTAGTTGTACCCCGGACCAACCCCACAAATCTGAACATACATGTATTTACTAGTGCTTTATTTGTGTTTTTAACACTGCATTGAAATACAATGTTTGTATTTTTATACAAATAAGTGTAAATTGATGTGTTTCCCTTATAATTGTTTCTGATGTGATCTCCTGTGAGTAAGTGAATTATAGTATGTGGTCCGTCTGGATAAGACTCGATAGCAATATTACTGGTCCCTCGCAGCACTCTGCGCTCTGGAGCTGCAAGCGGATCTGAGAACCTCCAGGATAAGTGCTACGGTCCACACCTGTGGCCATGGAGAGCACAGTGGTCGCAGTCTGAGAAATCGTTGAATTCAATGATAAATTCTAATGGAACTCCTGCCAGCAGCCGGCGACCACAGCAATAAACGGAGATCGTGCAGCTCAATGAACATCCTCCTCAAGCCCCACAGCACCGTGCACTGCCCTTGACATCAATTACACAAAGGAGCTATTTTTTATTGTTGGATACATGGTTATGAAAACAGTGCCAACATTAGCATTGTTATATTTGACTGATCGAATGGGTCAGGTTCTGAAACCTGCAGCTCTTTAGATGCTTTATCTACAACTCTATGGTCCCTCACAATTCACCATAATGAAATGGCTAATGGGAAATGTAGTTCAACACATCTGGAGACCCAGCGTCTGCAGATTCTTGTCCTAGTGCAATATTCCCATGTGCAATTTAGCATCACAGGAGCAAAATTACACGGAAATGAAATTTAACACCACAATATTAGTTTGCACCACACAGAGCCAATTGCGTACAGTGCCTCACATGTCTGTGCCCATCCAGTGGCCACTCACAGCAGCAAAAGGTGCTCCAAATTTGGTGCCAGAAAACAAAGTGCTGTGAAGGTGGAGCTTCAAGGGGTGGAATGAAAGGAGGGTCGGCCAGCGGCAGCAGAATTAAATGACAATCATGTGTATGATGTGGGTCCACCATACTGGCACACACACAATAAATACCCATGATTGAATGGAATGCTACCCAGGCATCCCGGAGGACCACCACACTGGCACACACAAAATAAATATCCATGATGGAATGGAATGCCACCAGGTCATCCTGGGGGCCACCACACTGGCACACACAAATTAAATACCCATGATGGAATGGAATGCCGCCCAGGCATCCCAGGGGCCACCACACTGGCACAGACTAAATAAATACCCATGATAGAATGGAATGCCATTTAGGAGGCCCGTGGGCCACCACACTGGCACAAACTAAATAAATACCCAAGATGGAATGGAATGCCACCCAGGAATCCCAGGGGCCACCACACTGGCACACACAAAATAAATACCCACGATGGAATGGAATGCCACCCAGGCATCCCGGGGTCCACCACACTGGCACACACAAAATAAATACCCATGATGGAATGGAATGCATCCCGGGGTCCACCACACTGGCACAAACTAAATAAATACCCATGATAGAATGGAATGCACCCAGGCATCCCGGGAGCCACCACACTGGCACAAACAAAATAAATACCCAAGATGGAATGGAATGCCACCCAGAAATCCCAGGGGCCACCACACTGGCACACATAAATTAAATACCCATGATGGAATGGAATGCTGCCCAGGCATCCCAGGGGGCCACCACACTGGCACAAACTAAATAAAATACCCATGATAGAATGGAATGCCATTTAGGAGTCCCATGGGCCACCACACTGGCACAAACTAAATAAATACCCAAGATGGAATGGAATGCCACCCAGGAATCCCAGGGGCCACCACACTGGCAGACACAAAATAAATACCCCTGATGGAATGGAATGCCACCCAGGCACCCGGGGTCCACCACACTGGCACACACAAAAGAAATACTCATGATGGAATGGAATGCACCCAGGCATCCCGGGGTCCACCACAATGGCACAAACTAAATAAATACCCATGATAGAATGGAATGCCACCCAGGCATCATGGGGGCAACCACACTGGCACACACAAATTAAATACCCATGATGGAATGGAATGCCACCCAGGCATCCCGGGGTCCACCACACTGGCACCCACAAAATAAATACCCATGATGGAATGGAATGCCACCCAGGCATCCCGGGGTCCACCACACTGGCATAAAATAAATAAATACCCATGATAGAATGGAATGCCACCCAAGCATCCCAGGGTCCACCACACTGGCACACACAAAATAAATATCCATGATGGAATGGAATGCCACCCGGGCATCCTGGGGGCCACCACACTGGCACACATAAATTAAATACCCATGATGGAATGGAATGCTGCCCAGGCATCCTAGGGGACCACCACACTGGCACAAACTAAATAAAATACCCATGATAGAATGGAATGCCATTTAGGAGTCCCATGGGCCATCACACGGGCACAAACTAAATAAATACCCAAGATGGAATGGAATGCCACCCAGGAATCCCAGGGGCCACCACACTGGCAGACACAAAATAAATAGTCCTGATGGAATGGAATGCCACCCAGGCACCCGGGGTCCACCACACTGGCACACACAAAAGAAATACTCATGATGGAATGGAATGCCACCCAGGCATCCTGGGGTCCACCACACTGGCACAAACTAAATAAATACCCATGATAGAATGGAATGCCACCCGGGCATCATGGGGGCTACCACACTGGCACACACACATTAAATACCCATGATAGAATGGAATGCCACCCGGGCATCATGGGGGCCACCACACTGGCACACACAAAATAAATATCCATGATGGAATGGAATGCTACCCGGGCATCCTTAGGGCCACCACACTGGCACACACAAAATAAATATCCATGATGGAATGGAATGCCACCCGGGCATCCTGGGTGCCACCACACTGGCACACACAAATTAATACCCATGATTGAATGGAATGCCACCCAGGCATCCCGGGGGCCACCACACTGGCACAAACTAAATAAATACCTATGATAGAATGGAATGCCACCCGGGCATCCTGAGGGCCAACACACTGGCACACACACATTAAATACCCATGATGGAATGGAATGCCACCTAGGCATCCAGTGGGCCACCACACTGGCACAAACTAAATAAATACCCATGATGGAATGGAATGCCACCCAGGAATCCCAGGGGCCACCGCACTGGCACACACAAAATAAATACCCATGATGGAATGGAATGCCACCCAGGCCTCCCGGGGTCCACCGTACTGGCACACACAAAATAAATACCCATGATGTAATGGAATGCCACCCAGGAATCCCCAGGGCCTCCACACTGGCACAAACTAAATAAATACCCATGATGGAATAGAATGCCGTTTAGGAATCCTGGGGGCCACCACACTGGCACAAGCAAAATAAATACCCAAGATGGAATGGAATGCCACCCAGGAATCCCAGGGGCCACCACACTGGCACAAACAAAATAAATACCCATGATGGAATGGAATGCCACCCAGGAATCCCGGGAGCCACCACACTGGCACAAACAAAATATATACCCATGATGGAATGGAATTCCACCCAGGAATCCCCAGGGCCTCCACACTGGCACAAACTAAATAAATACCCATGATGGAATGGAATGCCATTTAGGAATCCTGGGGGCCACCACACTGGCACAAGCAAAATAAATACCCAAGATGGGATGGAATGCCACCCAGGAATCCCAGGGGCCACCACACTGGCACAAACAAAATAAATACCCAAGATGGAAAGGAATGCCACCCAGGCATCGCGGGGGCCACCACACTGGCACAAACTAAATAAATACCGAAGATGGAATGGAATGCCACCCAGGAATCCCGGTATGTATATATCATGTAATATATGTGAATGAGGGCATGATGTTTGAGTGGCTTAGCGTGCTTGCGTGAGTGAATGGTGAATGAGTGAATGTGTAAATGAGCAAATGTTGTGTGAATGTGTTTACTTAGGTTAAATACCTGGATTACTTACTAGTAATCTTTATTACTCTTGCCCCCCCCCCTCTTTCCCATCCCAGTACTTGACTATGAAACACCTTGCCTCATGCGTAAGTACTGGGATGAGAAAGAGGGACATTGAGATAATACTGGTCAGAGGAGTTGATTTTTGGGATTGAGGCAGATCGAGGGAGGTTGCGGGCCGTGTGGGAAGTGTGGAGACAGGAGAGGGATGCGCTAATATAGAAAGGTCATCAATGATAAAGCAGACATGATATATATTATTGGCTAGACTGGCATGTTGATATAGACAGTCAAGTCGTTTCTTACTGTGGCATGACATTTTTACTGGGCATATATAATATAGTAGGCATTATAAGTGTTATCACCTATCAAGCCTGGTATTTGGGTGCAGCCAGAATAGCCTTTACTTACTGTGTCATGGAATATTGTCTAGGCATATATAATGAAGCAAGCATCATAAGTGTTATTACATGGCTAGACTAGCATGTTGATGCAGCTAGTCCAGCAATTTCTTACTGAGACTTGCCATTGTGTACTGAGCATCACTTACAAAGCAATCATGATAAACGTAATTAACTGGCTAGACTGGCATTTGGGTGCAGTCAGTCTATCCTTTCCTTATTGTGGCATGGTATATTTGTTTGAGCATCTATGATAAAGTAAGCATGATAAGTGTTATTACTTGGCTAGATTGGCATTTTGGTGCAGCCCATCTAGGTATGTCTTACTGTGGCATGGATTTGTTTACCATACATCATCAAAGCTACAGCAAACATGATAAGAGTTATTATGCGGCTAGCCTACATTGTGCAGCCAGTTTTGACATGTTTTCTTTTTATGGCATTGCATTTTTTATAGAAAAGTGGTGAGATAGCTCAATATGTTGATTGATTGCTGCTGCGATCTATGTGTGATCTGCAGGTTGCAGGCTCGAATCCTGGCAATGCCAACCAAACCTTTCAGTTTTCAGAGGTTAAAGGATAGTTCCAGGACTTTTTTTTTATTGTTCCTATGGTTCGGCCATGTGTTTTTAAGCATAAATCGGTAGATCGTAGAAAACTTTCCTATGGACCTTACCCGACTTTTCGTCCATTAACGCACTCGAAATCAGCCGCCATTTTCTGATAATCCTATCATTTCCCCCCATCGCCCTGGCTCACCTGCTTTTGCGGCACTAAATCAAATCCCCCGCCCCTGAAACAGACTTGATCAAAACATTCATATTCCCCGCCTCTATCCGTGACGTGACTGAGCTGCGTAGGCAAACGCGCCCAGGCGTCTTCTACGCGACTCCACACAGAACCAGGAAATCAACACAGATGAGCTCACACAACACAGCGCGCCACAATTGGGAATATGAAACTACTTTTAAATTAAACCGCAAGATTGTAAATTTGGTAAAGTACATTTATTTGACATCAAATGTTTTGAGAATATTCAGCGATTTGCATTTTTATTTGCTCACGTTCCAAAAAGTTCGTTTTGAGGCACACGATGTTCCTTTGCTGTACACAGGGTCTTAGATCATCTCACAATACAGCGCCACAATTCGGAATATGAAACTGTGGTTTAAAAGCAAACGGCAAGATTGTACATTTGGCAAAGTACATTTATTTGACATCAAATGTTTTGAGAATATTCAGCGATTTGAATATTCAGCGGTCGCACTGATAATCGCATGGCTGTTCCAACAACGAGGCACTAGGCCACCACAATGGTCTGTATGTTGCATCTAGCCGTTAGTACCGCGTAAGGGCATACTTGTACTTGGCGATCGTCCCATAAAATGGTCAGGGTGGTAACTTTGTTCACGCGGAGAAGCAACTGGCGGTTGAAAAACCCATCCGCCGGTGTCTGGTACTCGTGACACAGACAATAATGGATGATGTACCTGTTTGACAAACATAAAAAATGAAATTAGTCTCACCATCAGATCTTTATTAAAATTATTCATTTTATATATTAGGTCGGGAAATTATTTCATAGCTAGGACAGTGCAACTGGGTATTATACGTCAAGGGGGGGCTGTAGGATACTGAGACAGTCCCCCAGTGCAGGGGTTGACAGGGAGGCAGTGCAGGTGGAGAGTGGAAGGGCCCAGGACCGAGGTCGCAGACAGTGGACCAGTTGTAGCAGGACTCCCTCGTCCGCACCGTCGACCGCTTTATCCTGCCGGAGAAAGTCGAGGACGACCAACGCGCCGAGGAGAAACCTGCCGGTGGGTTTCCCGCCACCCAAAGACCACAAAGACTCGAACGACTCGACGCCCTTGCTGGGCCCCCGTCTCCACAATCTTTGCGGTCCAGAACTATTGTCACCGAGGTGCCCCGCACGCCTCTTCCTTGCAGGACGCCGACGCTCCGACGCCGACGAGCACCGCTCGGACGAAGCTGCCGCCTCATCGACGCCGTTCACCCGTGTTCTCCGTCGGACGTTCGACGACCTGTGTCTCCCGCTTTAAAGGGCAGGCACTCAAGAAGGGTCGTCGATTCCCCGACGCCGAACGCCGAGTTCCTCGACGGACGTTCGACGCCCCGTGTCTCCCGCTTGAAAGGGAAGGCATTCAAGAAGGGCCGTCGATTCCCCGCCGCCGAACGCCGAGTTCCTCGACGCTTCTCGACGCCTCTCGACGATTCGTGACTCCCGCTTGAAAGGGGGTCGCTCAAGAAGGATCTGTCGACGCCTCTTCGAAGAACTCGACTCCACCAGGTACATTGGGGGGGTAAAAACATTATAGGAGGAAATAAGACTTGCAGAACAATATATGGACTGGGCTTGTGCTATATCTTTATTTTACAGGTTGCCCAGGTGGGGGGATCTCCACACAGAACTGTGTCTAGTGGTAGGGGCCAGTATTCTGCCCATTGCTCAACCATCTTATTTTCTCTCCTCTCTCTATTGCTGGTTTCACTCTATTGATCTGTGTGACATTGTTACAGTATTGTTGATGCACTTTAATGAGATCTAATACAAAGGGTGGTACCACTTTAGAATTGTATATATTTGCCATTGTTGATTTTCCTAAGTACAAAGTGAGTTATTATGATAAGTGTACATAACCTTGAATATTGATTATATAAAGACTGTGTCTAACCAATACAGTGTGTGGACATTCCTTTGTGGGGGCTTGGGGACTACACTGTACTTAAGAACCAGCCTGCATCACCTCCTGAGAAGCTAGGCCTTGATTGCTCGACCATAGCTACCGAATAGAGAATCTAGGCTGGGGACCTCTGTGCCTCCCATCTACCATATAGAGAGCAGAAGTACAGACCACCCCCTACCGGTCCTTTACACTTACCTTCCTCACTGTAACTGCAACACATAAAGCAAGTTTACCTTTCATATATATCTGGCTCCAGAGTGCCTCCTGTGTCCTGCCTGATGATTCATGTCCACCAAGATACCTCAATAATCAATGGCGGCGCCAACCAGTGCTACCTATGGCACTTGTTTGCATTCTAGAAAGCAATCTCTCATCTCCTCCTGTGAGAGGCCAGAGATACATCTGGTTACCACACCCTCACTGCAAGAAGGGAACTCACTTACTGGAGCGACACACCTTGGCTTGCGACAGTGATGCGTTTTACCTGTGTCCTATGAGCAAGTGGTTCGGCGTTACTGTTTGTGTCTGAAAACGCGCCCCTCAGATGGTCGCACGGCACAAACTCAGGTGGTCGCATGGCAGAAAGTGTACTCAACATTTTCGGCCACTTCTGGTGAAACCTCCTGAGGCCCCTTAAAATAATCCCACACCCTAGAGAATGATGCCAAAGGGGGGAAGGCAATCGGCCTGTCCTTAATATCAAGGGGGAGGGGCAATCCCTCAGACTTTAATATGTCTACCCACTGGACTTCCTTTTAACACTTGCTGGGCTTATTCACTCCTTATTCTTCTGACCCCTGTGCTGCTGCACCTCCACCCTGTAACCTGCGTATATCCTCATCCACCCATGCTTCCTCCTTCTGCTGTGCCTCATCATCATCATTATCTTTTCACTTTAAGGAGATGAAGGTAGATTGAATAGTTGCCAACATGATCGATTCCAAACTGTAGGTGCTTATCCAGTCCTGTTTTTTCAACTCAAGACCTTCCTTTTCGCTTCCCCTTTCTCTCTTCCTCTCCCCTGCTGATGTCCTTGATGGATCTGTCCACTGGTCACCTGGTCACCCTCTGAACTCGGGCCTAGGCACCTGCACATCCAGTTGCCCTTGCACTGCCTCCCAGTTCCCCAGCTCTAAAGGGTTTGTATCTGCAACTCTACAATCCCTTCTCTCTGCACTTATGAGCCACCGCTGGCTGCACTTGTGAGTTTACTGCACTTCCACCTTTCCCTCCCCCCATGCACTTCTCTGCTTCCCTCTCCCCTGCACTTGCACAATCTGAATGACACAAGACCTAGTAAGATCGTTATTTTGTCCTCCCTTTGTTTCCCCCTCCTTGTCTTGCCACGCCTAGAAACACTTGTGTACAGGCGTATTATAAAGGCCACATCATGTCATATCATGAGCCTCATCAGACCAAACATGGCATATAGCTGTGCCCACTCCCCTCCTCGACCCACACTTCATATTCTAGTTTGGAGGGCAACAGTTCCATGTGCACCTGAGTCCATGGATCAGATCCATGTTCTCGCATATGGACATCACCGGGTATCCGGTCTCCCCCCCAGTGCCCTTTTCTTCAAACTAAAACAAAAGAAATACAACTGAATGTAACCCTGACAGAGTTTTGAAAAATAACTTACTCCTCAAAAAAACATCCGAATTTCCAAACATGGCTGGCTCAACATGACCCACTAAATTAAGATTAAAAATACTCTTTTTGTACAAAAACAGCATAGGGTTCAGGCAACACATGTACAATACACAATCCCGCTTCCTGGCAAGAAAACAAATTGTTCCCTAATCCACCGTATAAAATATCTCCTGCCCCTCTGACTGTGTGAACCTTCCCAGCCTGAACTTCCTGCAGCCCAACTCAACCTACAAAGGAAACAGGAAGTTGCAGGTTCCTTTTTTAGGAGTCTGAACTTGCCTTCCCTTGAAGAACTCACATGAACATCACAACCTCAGCCGAATCCTCACATGAGCCCCAAATCCGGATACAGGCCCTCCCATCGTACCCCAAGGTTGGGTGCCCAGATTTCCGGAAGATGCTCTGGAATCCAGCGCTTGAGCACACAGGGATTTGCCATGAGGTTCTCAGGGCTCGTGGATGGTTTCTTGATTGGATTGGGGTTGGAAGCCTGAGGCGGAAATGTTTGAGGGAGAAAAGACCGAAAGCCATTTTTCCGAAAATAACTTTCGGTCTTTTCTCCCCTGAACATTTCAGACTTTGCCCCGTCCTCACCCACACCCACATCCCCCTGCTTACTTCGCTGTGTGCCGCTGACTCGCTGTGTCCCTGCAATGCCTGTTCCCTTTCACTTCCGTGATCGGGAACCGGCACCCCCTGGAACTCCTGCTCACAGTACAGTAAACAAGGGTGCAGGATTTGGTTGAACTTTTCAGCCGTTTGGAATTTTCGAACAGCGGAAATTCGGCCAAATCTCCCATTCGGGATTATAAACGGTACAATGTCATTTTATCGGGGGTTGTTTTTTTGCAGGGTTTTTTACAGCAACATTTTTTACGAAAAGACCCATCAAATATTTTAGGGATAGTTAGAAAATGATATATATGGGTGTGGGTGTTTGTGAATAGATACAAAATTAAAGGGAATGGGGGGCTTGACAAACCCCCCAAAAAATAAAATATATAACTTTATGGGTTTTTTAATATTCACAGTAAAATACCGCACGAAAAAACATCCTACGGTGAAATGACATGGAACCTTATAAATTCGGTCGTTTTGGACGTTTCCCTTTTTTACATAGTCTTCCCCAATAACAAATTGCTCTCCTTTCAGTATTTCTCTCTCTCTACACTTTTAATAATGTGCTTTGTTTATGACAGAGCTGCTTTCCCAGGGTCCTGTAACTAGAAATACTTTCTGGCTTTCTCTGTGTACATTTTCCTGAGTGTACAATCATGAGAGAGCTATTCTGTCTGCCCACCTCTTCACCCAAACACACATAGCGCCACTGCAATGTAGTGCCTCGTGCTGGCGTCCCTGTTTTCACGACCACAGGTTGACTCATTCCGGAGGGAAAGCCAAGTCTTGTTGGCTTCAAACACCGACTCATGTATACCACAAAGCATACCTTGATCTCTTGTCCGGCCACTTGGCTGGGGGCTGCTGCCTGAACTTGTGCTGCCCAGGCGTGACACCAAGGTCAGATTTGATGTTACTAGTTCCAGAACAGCAGCCCCTGCTTCTGTCCTGCTGGTGGCGCTTTAGGCAAGGGGTTAATAAATCACTTGATCCATCCCTAAAGTGGATCGCACTTGGAGAGGCGTGTGCGTGCTTGTGGTCACCCGCTGCAGACTCTCTCCACCCCCGCAATGATTGGGGAGAACGCTCTTGGCATTCAAGTCCATGGCAGCAGAAGGTCCCCGCGTCGGCATTCAGGGCAGGGGGCATATGGAAATGTTGAGCGCAGGATGCGGCCTCGATGCCAAGAATGAGAATCAGGGCCCGCCACACGGCGATGGAATTCATTTCTCTGAACCCAGGAATGATATGATTGAAAATCAATGAGCTGCTCTGCTTGTGAAGGGCGGGAGATGGCGGGAACGCCAGCATGGGCGGCTGCGAGGCTCTGGGACATCAAGTGCTTGTTCGGCTCCTAATCCCCCACTTATCCTGGCTGCCCTGGCAGTTAACAGCCCATCACGGGGGCCCAGAGCGGGCAAACAGCGCATGCTGCTGCTTAAGTAAACTGGTGGCTCTCCATTCCTTGGCCTCTTGCACAGTGCTAGACTGGCACACGCATCACTCATGCACAGTTCTTGGCTGAGCATCTCATGCCCCGGCCTTGTATGAAACACACTCTGCATGGCTGGTCTCTGCCTGAGGATGTTTCACCAAAAGCGGCGGGAAATGTTGAGTACACCCTGTGCAAATTCTCCAGAAGCAAGAAACAAAAGGTCCCTGAACCCCCATTTGAGTGGCTGATGTTGCAGCCATTTTATACTCGCACCCAAAAACGTAAGTTATCCGAATGAGTATGTTTATGAAGGGGGCTTGATGCCCCCTTCATAAACGGGGGTGCCCACGTGCAGCAAGCCCACCTAACACAACAAAAAAATCAGTCTGTCCCAAAGTGTACACAGAAAGGGATGTTGAGTCAAGCACAGCTTCTAAAGCAGCAGGAACCTTCCACCACAGTACACTTGCCCCTTTTAAAGCTCTCTCTGCGGCCACTTTTCCACCTGCCTGTTATTTACCGGCTCCTACAGACCCGTTCTCTTGTCCCTACAAACGGCACTATGAGTCCTGTGATAGTTTACTGTTTACCAACATGCTGAAGTTAGAGGAACTCTCCCCTAAAGTGGAAAGTCCATTTTTAAATCGTACCTCTATTCTGGAACTGTGGGGTACCATCTCCTTGTTATCTTCAATCAGAAACAGTGATATCGCCCGTATAGAACTACCAAAGTGGAACCGCGCTTCTAATGGGGTTTTAATGGGTTTTGTATCACCTATGATTGTTTCACTATTATATACATGTTCTGAAATGTTGCTGTCTATAGGATTATGAACGTATAGTATGCCGTAAGCGGGTTGCAAAAGTACATGCTTATTCTGCCTTAGACAATGGGCCTCATTACACGGATGGCGGAGAACCATGGCGCTATTAGCGCCATGGTTCATGCCGGTAAAATACTGGCACCGCCTTGGCGGAAAGGGGAATTACCGCCCCATTCCAAGGTTGGCGGGGCGGTAATTCCCCCTTCCACCATTGCCCTTCCCCATTCCCATTTTTGGCCCATAGGGCTCAATGGGAATGGGGAAGGCGCTAATTACGGTACCGCAAATTGCAGTACCGTAATTAGCTCCCTGGGTCCCTTTGCAGGTTGGTTTTTAACGCCTGCAAAAAGCAGGCGTTAAATCCCCCAACCCGCAAAGGGACCTCATAGTAAGGCGGTAAGGATTTACCGGTACCGGTATTTTACCGGTACCGGTAAATCCTTACCGCCATCCGTGTAATGAGGCCCAATGTCTCCGGGGATGTGCCTTATCCCTGCCCCGATGGGTGCATGTACTGGAGGACCAAGCAGAAGCGGCAATTGGTCCTCTGACCACTGCGCACAAAAATCAGATGGTAACTGTGCCGACCTGGAGCCAATTGACTGACTGGGTAGAGGTGGGGCCGGAGCAACGTTGAAGGTCGCAAGTGAGCAGGACTCAGTCTTCTCTCTTGGAACATTGCACAGGTGAATAGGCTGATAAACCATCCGACGTGGAGCTACTTCATGCAAGGGGATCATGTCATTCCCCTCCAGGAGACCCAGTCATGCTACAAGGACACCAGTCCTTTTGGGTCCTTGCGTCAAAGGGACC
Source organism: Ambystoma mexicanum (assembly GCF_040938575.1). Classification (NCBI taxonomy): domain Eukaryota; kingdom Metazoa; phylum Chordata; class Amphibia; order Caudata; family Ambystomatidae; genus Ambystoma; species Ambystoma mexicanum. Next base: position 1,688,141,496 of record NC_090932.1, on the reverse strand, counting down.
GAAGGACAGGCCATTGGGAGGGTTACTGGTCTGGATTGTGGTCTCTTTAGGCTGGGAGGTGAAGGACGTTATAACACATTCTGCTGATGTGCAAATGCTTATTATTAAAATCAACAAAGTTTAGTCGCTATTTTTAATCATTATGTATAATAGGCCTTCGAACCCGAATGGTTTGGCATGTCTGGAGTGTCTCCAAACTCTCTTATCTAATAATACCCCTATACTGCCATCTAAACATGCCAGACTAGTAGTGGGGGATTTTAATCTACAGCTAGAGACGCTTAAGGAATTGGAAGGGCTATAAGGCGACCAAGACCAGGCTTGGGATATTCCTGCCCTGGTCGCGGTCTGGACACTAACAATGCACTGTGAGCTGTCCAATCGTCTAGCATCATGATATGATAAGATTGGTTATTTATAATGCGCTTAATAGCTAGAGGTTTCTAACCGCAGACCCCCGGATCGAACCTGTTTTGCTCCTCCTCGTCTTGCTTCAAAGGTGAGCACGTTGCCCATGAGCTATCCTCCCTATCATGTACAAACTAAGTTTAAGGTCTTTTAATGGTAGTAGATTCCTCAATGACCAACCAGCTAAAAAGACTTTTACTGGGCATAATGGCAGCACATTAATTGACTATATTTATAGTTCTGCAATCGACTGGGCACGGGTGAACGACTTAAGAGTACTGGGTAGGATAGAAAGGGACCATCTTCCTTTATCCATCAGCCTTTCGTGGGATTTGGTGGGGCCTGGTTTTGGAGATATTGCTTTGGGCCCACGACAGCTGAGTGCATCACCCGCAAGTCATTGAAAGGGGTTGAAATGATTTCTCTTGAGTTTAAACAAAAAAATGTATGCCTCGATCTTCCCTAATTAAGAATATATTTGTAATCCGGGGAGCGAGGATGCTACAATCTTGGCAGAGTTTGAAAAACTCAAGGGCAACATTTTGCTGCACGTATCAGTGCCTGCCATAGCAATGAAACGATGGGCTGCAGGGTAGGGCTGGATGGTCCGATGGGTCCTGTCGGGCCGCAAAAGAAGATTTTGTAAAATGTTTTGTAGACCCATTGGGGGTTGATAAACCTAAGTTGAGGCTTCTAAGACTCAAATATAAAAATGTAATTCTCATAAAAAAGAAAGAACATTTCTGATGGGAAAATGGGAGGGTTAATTTAATGCCTACCATTCTAGAGACAATGGACCGCATCACGAGTTGGGCGGTAATAACGCCGTGGGCTATTAGCCCTACCGCCAAACGCTCCGGCGCTATTAGATCACGGGTTTGGCTGAACGGTTGGTTCCCATTCCCAATTGGGCCCATTCGGGAATTCCCCTTTGGGCTCAATGGGGAATTTTCACGCTATTACAGCCGGTGGTACTAGCGCCGGCGGTAATAGCACCAAAAATCGGCTAAATCCGCCAAGCCCATGATCTGGCGGATTCTTAAATGCGGCCGTAATAGCGCTACCACCGAATTTAATGGTTACTCGTGATGCGCCCAATGTCCTATTTTGGAAATTGGTGTCAGATAATGAGCTTAAAGGGGAACATCCATCGGTCTGTTGCATTGGCAAGGAAGAAAGGAGGACGCCTTTCTAGAAACTGTACTCCCCTGTCTCTCCTCTATATCCCCTTGCAGTTAGCCACTGGACATCAGATATAGGTGTGCCGCACATTACTCTTAAAGAACTTGAGGATGCAATTGGATTTGTAAAGAGTGGCAAGGCAGCAGGTCTGGAACTAATACCAACAGACCTATTTCACCCCTTAAGTGCAGAGGACAGGGTATCTCGCCCTCCACACTACGTTTCCAGAGCGGGGGATGAGATACCTCATCCTCCGCACTGCTTACCTTTACAGGGGGCGGATCGCCCCCCTGCTGCTCCTTCAGTCGTCATCAGGAAATTAAATTAACATGCCGAAGCCGAAAGATGGTCAGGGGTGATGTCTCCGGCCTTGGGTGCGTGTCTCCCATGTGGTTTGGGCATCCCCAAGTCCAGCGGCGGTCCCAGGGAGACCCAGCAGGTTCCCCATCTGTCCCTGGAGGGAAAAAGCTGTATCTCAAGCCAGCCAGGGGTTCAGGGCGGTTGGGAGTGATGTCTCCAGACTTGGGTGCCTGTTTCCCAGGTGGGTCGACCATTCCCAAGTCCAGCGGCAGTCCCAGGGATCCCTGGCAATGTGCCGATGCCTCCAGAGAGAGAAAAGCTGTAAAGCAGCCCAGTCAGAGCTCCAGGATGGACGGAGGTGCTGCCCCTGGACATGGGCACCTTTCTCCCAGGTTGGGCAACTGTCCCCAAGTTCAGCGGCAGTCCCAAGGAGCCCCGGCAGAGTCCCCGTCCTTTCCCAGAAGGAAAAGCTGCAACACAGCTGGGCCAGAGCTCCAGGATGGCCAGTGGTTCTGCCTCTAACCTTTGGTGCTGGTCTCCCATTTTGGGCGGCCATCTCCAAATTCAGCACCGTCCCAGGGAATCCCAGCAGGGACCCATCCCTTCCGGAGGGAAAAGCTCTAAAGCAGTGTAGAGGAGGTCCCAGATATGGCCTGCACTCCAGCCACCCATTTTGAAATACCAGGAACATTCTCGCCGAGATATGTGACGTATGATGAACAAATAAACCAGAGAGCCGCACTAGGGCTCTGTCCAGTGCCCATCGGAAGAGAAATACCTGTTGAAGTGCCAATTACCAGACAACCATGGGCAGCACGGTACCCATTGAGACAACCATACCAGCAGCTGACACGAAGTGAAGACTACTTTCAGACTGTCCCAGAAGAGACCCAAAGGGCCTTACTCGAAGGCGAATGGTGACGTCACAAGGGCTCAAACAGAGGTACAGATGAACAAACAACAACCAAAAGATAACACACTAAGTCGAAAGACCATGAATAAAGATATCACAGACATAGAAGATAAGACGATGTCAAAATATAAAGAAACACAACCATAAAACAGGATGAAAATATGCAACCAGCTAACGTCTGTACATAGGCTTGTAATGCAAGAAGCTAAGAAAACAGCATGGCCTGCTATGCTTAGTAGAAAAATAGAGCGGCAAGCGCCAACTATGTACATATATATATATCTACCTCAATGAAGCACAATATATAAGTGCAGTCCACTTCACATGAAAGCAGAATTAAGCCCAGGATGGTAGGGGCAAACAGGCCAGGATTCATATACCAGCAGAAAGCCAGATGAAAGAGCGGAATCGAAACTTAGCAAGAAGCAGCTCATGCCTAGGAATTCAAGGTCAACCCAGGGAAGGGAGGAGAGCGGCAACTCCGAAGAATCGAAACTTAAGAGCATAGCAGCCTGCCACGTGAAGTTCGAGATAAAGAGGCCCAGGCAGATGGCGAGGCCGAAGGGAGAATCAAATACGCAAATAGATGGAAAATGAAGCAGCTTCACAGTGTACGACACGTGACCAGCCAAGCGCGAAGAGGTACCAACGTCTGATGTCACCCAAAACCAGAGGATGGCATAATTTTCCCTGATAAGAAACTACAGTTTCAAGACCATCCTAAGCCAACTAATTGACACATAGCCCTAAAGTACTGATTGATGGAAGGGAGGCAGGGTGAATCTTGGGGCATGCCGCAGCTAGGTAACCATTCTGCAAGCTGCTAATTAAAGTGGAGATTTATGCCTAGGGGTGTAACCCACCCAATCACAATGGACCAAATAATCTAGGATCCTATATCTAGTAGAACCAATGAGATGTTGTGCTTGTAGTGACGTCTAGCACGAGTGATGTAGAGGGATGGGCGTAGACGCCCACCCGATAAGAGTTATCCAATCCTCACACCTCGTTACCATATACAGTTATAGTACCTATACTTAAGTTATCTTTTCCAACCAATAGACTTGCCTGACAAACTTTCGAGTGTTACAAGTCAATGATGAGGAATATTGCCTATAAAAATTGCTGTTTAAATGAAGATTGTGAAAGTTAAAGCGAGGCGGGCGATCGCATCACTGACGATTTCCTAATGTTTCCCCGATTTTTGTACTTGTCATTAAACAGACTTCCCTTTGCCAAACCATTTGAGTTGTCCTTATTGATTGGTGTTGGAGTAAGAGAATCCTGCACCCCATATACCTCAAGGTGCAGCCATCTCGTCTTAAGGTACTCGAGGGTGAGCTCTGATCCCATGGGCCCATCAGAGGTTGCTCTGCCTTCTTGTACAGCAGCCTAGCCAGAGCTCCAGGATGGTCGGGGCTGTTACCCCAGCCTTGGCCACCTGTCTCCCTTGTTGGTCGACCGTCCCCAAGTTCAGCAGCGGTCCCAGGTAGCTCCGACAGGGTACCCAACTCTTCCTTCAGGGAAAACCAGTAACGGATGCCAGCCAGAATTCCTCGATGGTCATGGGTGATGTGCACGGCCTTTGGCACCTGTCACCTATGTAGAGCGACCATTCTCAAGTTCAGCGTTGGTTCCAGGAAGCCCCCAAAAGTGTCCCTATCCCTCCTTGGAGGGAAAAGATGTAACGCAGGCTAGCCAGAGATCTGAGATGGCCGGGGGGTGCTGCCTCCCAGCTTGGACACCTGTCTCCCTTGTTGTTTCGACCGTCCCCCAAGTTCAGCAGCATTCCCTGGGAGCCTGGGCAGTGTGCCAATGCCGCCCCAGAGAGAAAAGCTGTAACACAGCCCAGCCAGAGCTCCAGGATGGCCGTAACGTCTGCCCCTGGACATGGGCACCTTCCTCCCATGTTGGGCGACTGTTCCCAAGTCCGGCGGCAGTCTCAAGGAGCCCCGGCAGAGTCCCTGTCCTTTCCCAGAAGGTAAAACTGTAACACAGCCGAGCCAGAGCTCCGTGATGGCCAGTGATGCTGCCTCAGGCATTTGGTGCCGGTCTCCCAAGTTGGGCGGCCATCTTCAAATTCAGCAACGGTCCCAGGGAATCCCAGCAGGGACCCATCCCTTCCTGGAGGGAAAAGCTCTAACGCAGCCTTGCCAGAGCTCCAGGATGGTCAGGGCTGCTACCCCCAGCTTTGGCCACCTATTTCCCTTGTTGGCCGACCATCCCCAAATTCAGTGGTGGTGCAAGGTAGCCCCAACAGGGTCCCCAACTCTCCCTGCAGGGGAAACGAGTAACGGAGGCCAGGCAGAATTCCTGGATGGTCAGGGGTGATGTGCACGACCTTTGGTGACTTTCTACCATGTTGAGCGACCATCCCCAAGTTCAGCGCTAGTTCCAAGGAGCCCCAGAAGGGTCCCTATCCCTCCTAGGGGGTAAAAAGCTATAGTGCAAGCTAGCCAGAGGTCCGATACGGCTGGGGGTGCTGCCTCCCAGCTTGGACACCTGTCTCCCTTTTTGGTCCCCAAGTTCAGCAGCTGTCACTGGGAGCCCAGCCAGTGTGCCAATGCCTCCCCAGAAAGAAAAGCTGTAACATAGTCTAGCCAGAGCTCCTGGATGGTCGGGCTGGCCTTGGGCACCTGTCTCTCATGTTGGGTGACCATCCCCAAGTCCACGGCAAGTCCCTTTCCTTTCCCAAAAGGATGGCAGGTAGTGCTGCCTCCAGCCTTTGGCACCTTTCTCCCATGTTGAGCGACTATCTCCAAGTTCAGAGCCGGTCCCACGGAACCCCAGCAGGGATCCCATCCCTTTCTGGAGGGAAAAGCTGTAATTCAGCCTAGCCAGAGCTCCAGGATGGTCAGGGCTGCTGTCCCCTGGCCTTGGGTGCCTGTCTCCTTTGTTGGTCGAGCGTCCCAAAGTTCAGTGGAAGTCCCAGGGAGCCCCAGTAGTGTGCCAATGCCTCAATGGAGAGAAACGCTATAACACAGCCCAGACAGAGCTCCAGGACGTTCAGTGCTGCTGCCCCTTGCCATGGGCACCTGTCTCCCATGTTGAGCGACCGTCCCCAAGTCCAGCGGCAGTCCCAGTGAGTCCCGGCAGTGTCCCTGACCTCTCACGAAGGGAGAAGCTGTAACACAGGTCAGCCAGGGCTCCAGGATAGACAGGGGTAATGTCCCTGGCCTTGAGTGACTGTCTCCCATATGGAACAACCATCCCCAAGTGCTGCGGCTGTCCGATGGTGCCCCGGCAGGGTCCCCATCCCCTCCCTGAATGGAATTTCTGTAACGCAGCCCAGCCAGTGCTCCAGGATGTTCACGCGTAATATCCCTGGCCTTGGGCGGCTGTCTCCCATGTGGGTTGACCCTCCCCAAGCCCAGCATCGGTTCCAGGGAGCCCCGGTGGGGTACCCATCATTTCCCAGGGGGAAAAGCTGGAACGCAGGCCAGCCAAAATTCCAGGATGGTCGCAGGTGATGTCTCCGGCCTTGGGCACCTGTCTGCCATGTGGGTCGACCGTCCGCAAGCCCAGGCTGGACCTCTGGCTGGGCTGTGTTACAGATTTCCCCTTTGAATGATGAGGCTCCCTGCAACTGCCACTGGACTTGTGGGTGGTTGGCCCACATTGGAAATGAATGCCAAAGGCCAGGGACATCATCCCTAACCATCCTGGAGTTATGGCTGGGCTGCTTTGCAGCTTTTCCCCACCAGGGAGCTCCAGCAGTGTGTCAATCCCTCTCAGAGGGAAAAGCTGTGATGCAGCCCAGCCAGAACTCCAGGGTGGTTAGCGGTGATATCCAAGGCCTTGGACATTAATTTCCCATGTGGGTCTACCGTTCTTTCCTGGAGGGAAAAGCTGAAATGCAGGCCAGCCAGAGCTCTAGGAGGATGTGTGGTGGTGTCGCTGAACTTGGGCGACTGTCTCCATTGTGGGTTGACCGTACCCAAGCCCAGAAATGGTTCCAGAGAGCCCCGGCAAGGTCCCTGTCCTTTCCTGGAGCAAAAGGTTGTAACGTAGGCCAGCTAGAACTCCAGGATGGTCGGAGGTGATGCCTCCAGCCTTGGGCACCTGTCTCCCATGTGAGTCAACCAACCCCCAAGTCCAGTGGCAGTTGCGGGGATCCCCAGCAGGGTCCCCATTCCTCCCCAGAGGGGAAATCTTTAAAGCAGCCCAACCAGAACTCCAGGATGGTTAGTGGTGATGTCAACTGCCTTGGACATTTATTTACCATGTGGGTCTACCGTCCCCAAGTACAGCCGCAGTCCCACAGAGCTCCGGAAGCGTCCCCGTCATTTCCCAGAGAGAGAAGCTGTAACATAGGACAGCCAGAATTCTAGGATGGTTGGAGGTGATGTCTCCAGCCTTGGGCACCTGTCTCTCATGTGGGTTGACCGTACCCAAGTTCAGCGGCAGTTCTGGGGAGCCCCCGCAGTGCCCCCATTCTTCCCCAGAGAGAAAACCTGTAACGCAGCCCAGCCAGAGTTCCAGACTGGGCTTGGGGATGATCGACCCACATGGGAGTTGGGTGCCCAAGGCCTGGCACATCAACTTGACCTTCGTGGAGCTCTGGCTGGGCTGCATTAGAGCATTTCCCTGCAGGACTGGATGGGGACCCTGCCGCGTCTCCCTGGGACTGCTGCTGTGCTTAGGGATGGTCGACCCACATGGGACATATGTGCCCAAGGCAAGGTACATCACACCAACCATCCTAGAGCTCTGACTGGGCTGCATTGCAAGATTTACCTCTGGGAACCGAGGGGTCCCTGTCGGGTATCCCTAGTACTGCTGCTGCTCTTGGGGATGGTCGACCCACATGGGAGACGGGTGCCCAAGCCAGGGGACATAACTCCCAATCATCATGGAGCTCGGGATGGCCTGCATTACAGCTTTCCACTCTGGGAAAGGACAGGGACTGTGCTGGGCCTCCCTGGGACCCCTGCTGGGCTTGGGGATGTTCAATCCACATGGGAGACAGCTGCCCAAGGCCAAGGACATGACCCCCTACAACCCTGTTGCATTGGCTGTGTTGCGTTACAGCTTCTCCCTCTGGGAAAGGACAGAGACCCTTCCGAGGCTCCCTGGAACTGCCGCTGTGCTCGTGGATGGGCAACCCACATGAGGGACAGGGGCCCACGGTAGGGGCATCAACCCGAACATCAAGGCTAGCCAAACTAATGCTGAGCAGTCCAATACTAGGAACTCCTTCTTGCATTGTTTCATGTTAAATGCTCGCTCACTAGTTGCACATGTCCATGACTGATATGACTTGATAGATGACTATCACCTGTATCTTCTTTTCTTCACGGAAACATGGCTTCGCGAGCACTCTGACCCCATTGTATTGTTAGAATTACCTCCCAATTACAGCATCCTCTGTATGGACCGAGTGTCAAATCACTCTGGTGGAGGGATTGTAGTAATTTATAAGTCTATATTTCATATTTCCTCCATACAAACTGACCACAGCCTCAAAATTGAATCTTTACTGCAGCGCCTCCCAGTTTCTGCCTCCTTGTCTCTGACTGTGCTGCTAGTTTATCACCTCCCTGGCTATATCCGCAGTTTTTTCTGACTGATTTCCCTGCCTTTGTTTCTGAACTCCTATTAAAACATTCTAGCCTACTCATTGTTGGTGATTTTGTCCTTCTGATCACCAAAGCCATTGAGCATGTGATATCTCAATTGTTTACCATTATGTCAGATTAAGACCTCCCACAACTGGTTACCTACGCAACCCGCCATGTTGACAACACTTTAGATCTCATGTTTGCTGCTAGAGAGGTTTGTAGTATCTTTCCTGCGTTCCCATTGACTTCATCTGATCACTTTGCAGTTCCATTCTCTATCCCTACTACGCCCTGCCTTGAAACTCGACCAACACAGTTATTCTGTAAAAATACTTGGCGCTCTACCTCTCGTCAACAACTATCTACTCAAATTGAGTCACGCTGTTCCAGGTCATCTCCCTGCATGCTAACCACCTTAGCCCTGGCCTTTGGCAATGTGGCTGACTCTGTTGCCCTGTTGAAGCGCTGTACAGCTAGGGCTCGTTCGTCTGAAATCTGGTACACTGAAGACCTAAAGGCGTTAAAGTTACTCCATAGGCAGGCGGAAAGAAGATGGAGACTTTATTATAATCCAGCCCATAAAAATGTGTACTGTCAAGCCTCTAGTAATTGCCAGGAAGCTATTTTCCTGGCTTTAACAATCCGTCAGCAAAAAAGTCTCTGCTGCTATAAACTAAGCTAAAGCTCTCTTTGAGCTGGTAAAGTCACTGTCCTCACCGGCTAAAAACTATTCCAAAGTGGTAACCTCACAAACCATTTGCGACTCTCTGGGCCTCATCACAAGTTGGGCGGTAACGCCGGCAGTATTACCGCCAGTGCCATTAGTCCTACAGTCAAATCCCTGGCGCTATTAGCACCGGATCACGGGTTTGGCGGAACGGTTAGTGCCCATTCCCCATTGGGCCCATTTGGGAATTCCTCGTTCCCCATTGGGCCCAATGGGGAAAATGTGCTCTTTTACCGCCGGCGGATTTCCCATCGGCGGTAAAAGCACCACAAATTGGCAAGTTTGCTGCAGATTTCCTCCAGCTCAGAGCTGGGAGGAAATCCGCCAATGCTATGATCTGGCGGACCCTTATATGTGGCGGTAATAGCGCTACTGCCGTATTTAAGGGTTACCGCCAAACTCGTGATGAGGCCCTCTGTCTTCTTTTTTTGAGGAAAAGGCTCTTTCTATTCGCAAACATCTTGACAGTGTAGGCTCTGCTGTTGACCAGCCGAAGGTGTCTTCAGTTTACACGAGCTCTTCGGTAGCCTGGGCTTCATTTCCTACTGTCTCTGTACAAGATGTGCTAGCTGCCATAAATAGGTAAACAACTGCTTCCCCCTTGGACCATATTCCCCTTTCAATTCTGAAGAATATCTGTGCCAACATTGACCCTTAGATCACATTGGCAATGAGTGACTCCCTTGCCTTGTGTCATATCCCTAACAATCTAAATCATGCTCTGGTGATTCCCCTACTGAAGAAGCCATCTCTGGACCCCAGAGCCCTCTCAAATTCTGTCCCATTTCTCGTCCCCTCTTCACTGTGAAGGGGCTTGAATATCTTACTTCCCCACTTCTTGGCGATTTGCTAGAATCATCTCATTTTTTTCGATCCTTTTCAGTCTGGGTTTCGCCCTGGTAGAGGAACTGAGACAGTGCTTGTGGCGGTGGTGAATGATCTTACATGGCTGGTGGACTACGGTGGGGTTGGAGCACTGATTCTTTTAAATATATCAGCTGCCTTTCACACCATCGAATACCCCACCATGGTTGCCTGCCTCTCCTCGGCTGACCTATCTGGCACAGTGCTCAAGTGGTTCACCTCCTTCCTCTCAAGATGATCCCAATCGATCTCCTTGCCCCTTTCAAATCCAAACCTACCCCTCTGTCGTGTGGAGACCCTCAAGGCTCCACAGTATACCCTACTCCTTTCAATGTTTACATTCAGACTCTTCTTGGTATCATCCAGTCTCACGGATTCCGATGCTACTCCTACGCCGACGACACACAGATTCTTCTTCGGCTCGACATCTCCTGCTCTGATACTGCCACTTGGCTTAGGTGCTGCTTCGAGGGTATGGGTGAATGGATGTCCAGGAATTGGCTGAAGGTATACGCTGATAAAACTGAGGTACTGGTTGTGGGCACAACAGATCCCTTGCAGTACTGGACCTCTCAGTTGTGCCCATCCAGTTTGGGCCCTTTTCCTTCTCCCATCTCCTCTATGAAGGATCTGGGTGTTCTAACACCCTATCAATGTCCGACCAGTTATCAGCAATCTGCAAATGCGGTCATTTTAAGCTGATGGTTCTCCTTAAGGTTCTCCCTTATATCCCTGCACATTGTAATGCTTCTGGAGTCTCTTCTTTGGTAATGAGCGGAATTGACTACTGCAATGCGCTGTATTTGGCACAACCTGCCGATCTATTACGCCGACTTCAGTTACTACATAAAATGGCTGCTAGAGTGGTCACCCACCCTCCAAATGGTGCGCACATGTCTCCTATTCCTTGTCAACTGCACTTGCTTCTGGTTGACAAGAGGGTGTTGCTCAAGTCTCTCTGTATTGTACATAAATCCTTCTACAAACCGGGGGCTGAATATCTTCAGGCTAAATTTCTCCCCTATGCTCCATCTAGAGCACTCCGCTCTCAAACCTCTCTGACCATCCAAATTCTCGGAATGAAGCTCTCCCGTGTTGGTGGACGCTCCTTCTCTGTGGCTGCATCAAAAGCTTGAAATGCCCTACCCTATGTTTTACGTCATGCATTAAAAACCTATCTTTCCTTATCTTTCTGCTACTTAGTCCACCCCCTTTCAGCTCCTTTCTGGTCAGTGCCAAGATGCCCTCGGGTGAACGTCGTGCTCTACAAATTCCTATAACATACCATAAATGTTTTACTATGCTGCCTTGCCTCAGACCTCGGTCGTCTTCTCTTTTCTTTGTACCATGCCTCTTTGTTTTTTCTGTCACTTCTAAAGTGAGAATCCTGAGATATTTTCCTAAGGGTCCTCCTTTCCTGACTGATTGTATTAGTCTATTTCAGATGGCTGTTCTGCTCCTAGACTCTGCATGCTCTCTCATTCTCCCTCCCAGCACTGAGCTAACTGCCACTTCTCCATATGATTGTTCTGGTCCGGCCTCTATTTATTCCTGACATCATTCCCTTCCTCTGGCTTCATCAGCTTGTCGTCTAAGTGTTGCCTTTGATTCTTCTCCTTTTCTCACCTTATGTCCACACGTGCGTGGCCCTGTCACTGTCCGCTCCATAATATTCTTAAATCCTCCCAGCTGCTAAAGCTCTCATTTTGCTTCTCAGGCCTTGATTACTCCTTTCTCTTCTTGCTGGGTTCCCCGCTTGTGCCCTCACTCCTCTTCAATTCCTCTAGGCATGTACTCTCTGAACTCCCTCTCTCTGTCCTCCTACCGGCACGTCATTGGGTTCCACCTCCCTTTCCAGCTCACATCCAATGTAATTTCCTTTGCATCCTGATTAAATGTAGACATGGTGTTGGTCCAGCCCATCCCTCCTCTCTCATATCGGCCTTTGCTTCTCCTTGGACACTTAGTTCTTCACCTTAATGTGTTCCTCACCCTTCGTGTATCCGTGTGCACCCTCTCATTTTGTTTTCCTTTGATCTTTTAGCTCATAAGCAGTGGCGTGATCCCCTTATTCCTGTACCACCCACTGCTACTCTTCCTACTTTTCGCTGCTCTCTGACCCATCTTCTTACTCCCTCTTGAATGAAATTGTCCTTCATGATTGATTGCATTGTCTGCACTTTATTCTTGTGTGATAGTTTGTGTACTTTGTACGGCGCTTTGGCCAAAGTGCTCTATAATTGCACATAAATAAATAGGCAGATACACGGGCATTATGAGACAGCGCCGAAGATGCTTCGCTGTCTGTCCATGCTGATACTTCATCAGTGTTCAACATGGCAGAGTCACTAAGAAGCGTAGCCCACAGCATCTCCTTCCTGTAGATTGCACCCCACAGCTCACACAACTCTAACAGGTGTGAGTGGCGTGCTGCCATTCGTGGTGTCAGTTGTGTGCTTGGCATCCCTGATGTAGCTGGCATAATTTGAGCTGGCTGGTGTTTTCCTGCTGCCTGTATTTCCGCTCCAATTGATGTTGCCAGCATCAGAGCGAAGCATCCTGGCACATCTGCAGAGTTTCTCCTGCCCTCGGCAGACACTGACACACGTGGAAGAAAAACAACAGCTTTTTCTTTCAAATGTGGGTACATAAAGAAGGCCCTCAGATATCCAAAGTTACTTTAAAGTCCAACATCCCATGGATCACCATGCAAGCTTGAAAGCAGGCCCATCACCAGCTGTGCCACATTTCCATCACCTGCCACCCAAGGGCCCTCACCATCTTGGACAGGTTCAGCTCAAGGAGGTGCGAAGCTCTTCTGGGTGACAGAGACAATTTGACAGACTTTCAGTTGCTGGCAGTGTAAGTGACCATGAGGTGTAAGTGACCATGAGGTGTAAGTGACCATGAGGTTAAGGACATGAGCAACACAAGGGCCTTCATTATGTCGCCAACTCACAAGGCACTGCGGAGTCTCGATCCATCATGGCCTGCAACAAAGACCAAGTGCTTGCAAGACCTCCAACCTCTGCCAGATATTAACTCTCCTGTGCTTTCTGCTCTGAAATCCTTGCATGGAACATGGAGCCCCTTCCATTACTCTAGGACACCTATGGGCTGTTGGAAAATGGAACGTCAACCAAATGCACTCTAATGGGTAGGGTCTCAATGCTCTGACTACTTGTCCACATGTCAATGGTGAAGTAGGTATTTTATCTGCATGGAACACAGTAGTACCAATACCACTGTGACCATAACCTGATCGCTCAAGTATGCTACAACCTCGCAGGAGAAAAAAGCATGACCAGATGTTTACCCGTGGCGATCAACTTTTCTGATAAGCCGACAGAATCCAAGGTTTTCCACAAGCAAGTCCTGCGAAAGGTCTATGCCAACATTACAGCCTGATCAGCAAGAATGAGCTGTCTGTCATGTGATTTCTTTTTTGTCTATGCTAAAATGATCCCACATGGCTGGCGTGACGCAATAGGGGACCCCTGCTGTGCACCACTTGGGTCTAAGGGGTATTGTGTGGCATTCCAAGCATTGTCAAATGTGCAGTATTTCCAGGGGAAACCTGTGGACCATTAGTGGTATGCTAGTGTGTGGAGGTGTTCACTTGAGATCTTGTCACTTCTTGGCATGCATGCATGTGGTGCTGCTGCATATGGGGCCTCATACATGTGGTACCCGCCTTGACCCCTGTCATCCCGCGACACACTGTTTTCCAGCAGAGTGTGCATTTTGGCAGAGTGTGCATGTTGGCAGAGGGTGCATGTTGGCATTTTCAGTTGTTGTTTATTCTGTGGATAGAACAGCCACACTTTTTATTTTGGCTGTGGGCTTAAAGCCCACAAGCTGAACTCATCTGTACATGATGGTGTTGAGGTGGTGTTCTAAAACCAGGTAATTATGTGAAATACTTTTTGATTTGTCTCACACAAGCACTGCCCTCAGGGATTCCATGCTCGTGCCCATTTTCCTCCTCCTAATTGTCACCTGAAAGCACATTTCCTTGCACCCAATTCAAGAGACAAGAACTGAATGGTATCTCCCAATGTATGCTACTTTCTCCCACACACATCATGCATGTATGAGAATCACACAAGCTGCCCTCAGAGTTCCTGTATTCCTTCTGAAATCTCCCAGGCATGAGCACTAGATGGACACAGTTTTGTTTTTTTCTCGCGGCACATGTGTTTCTTACAGTCACTAAAGACAGATAATGCTTGCTACCTACTCCCGCCTCCAACAATCACTGCTATTATCTTCAGACCTTTATAGGTGTGACTCAAAACCAAAGGTTCTGCGTGCTGCTCTCTCACGGTCACCCAAGCGTTTCCCACTCTAAGGCATTCATGCTCTCTAGATGCACTTGATGGCACTTGTATTGTTCACCCACTTCAGATCGCTGAATATGTCACACAGCGTAAACCAAATCCACTCTAAATATAACTCTGTGACCCTCTAGCCACTCACTCCCTCCCCTCACCCTCCTACCTACTGAACTGCACTAACACCAAGCAAGTTAATAACCTATCCTACTTTCCAAAGCCGGCCCTGCTCCCAGTAGCAACATTGTGGCTCTCTGTAAAATGCCTTGAACTAAACACAAACTCCACCTGTGATGAGTTGCCATCTGGCAAGGGTGTGAAAGCCTTGGCTTTTTTTTTAAACATATTAGTATTAACTAATAAAATGATGTGGGTAATTCCATCTCTGAAACTGAGATTTGCTAATCAGATTCCCTTCCATAAGCTCCATGACAAAAACATAGTGTGTACTTGTGCCTTGCTGCATCAGTGCCCTGATTCGCAGCACTGGCTCTACCAGCAGCACAGAGCAGGTTTAGAGGCCACATGTGCCCTCTTGACAGCTGTAGTGATACCCAAGTCTCTGCCTGCATGTTTCAGGTGAGGTGAGGTCAGAGGTCCACAGGTGGGGGGATGGGACAGAGAAGAAAATGTCAGTGAAGATTTCTCTTGAGGATGTACTGACGTAGGTGTCTGCTATTGGGAGACCTCGGTTAGCAGCAAGGATGTCTTTTTTAGGCTTTTTCTGTCCAGATTTAGTGACAGAGGGAGAATCGGTGATGGTGTAGCAGTTGGAGACAATAGGGGAGATGGAGAGTGCCACCTGGGAACGAGGGAGGAAGAAAGAGAGTGAGGTGAGGTTCGGGTGAGTGTGCTGCAATGCACAGTTCTGAACCTGAGCCACTTGGCACAGTAGGTCAAAGGGTATTGGGTGAAAGATCAAACAAGTGAGATGGAGGCACAGCTAAAAACGATTTTCATACAAGCAGCACTTTCAAGGCAAGAAGGAGGCACAGCTAAAAACGATTGTCATACAAACAGCACTTTCAATGCAAGAAGGAGACACAGCTAAAAAAGATTTTCATACAAGCAGCACTTTCAATGCAAGAAGGAGGCACAGCTAAAAACAATTTTTATACAAGCAGCACTTTCAATGCAAGACGGAGGCACAGCTAAACACGATTTTCATACAAGCAGCACTTTCAATGCAAGAAGGAGGCACAGCTAAAAACGATTGTCATACAAACAGCACTTTCAATACAGGCAGGAGGCAAAGCTAAAAACGATTTTCATACAAGCAGCACTTTCAAAGCAAGAAGGAGGCACAGCTAAAAACAATTTTCATACAAGCAGCACTTTCAATGCAAGAAGGAGGCACAGCTAAAAACAATTTTTATACAAGCAGCACTTTCAATGAAAGACGGAGGCACAGCTAAACACGATTTTCATACAAGCAGCACTTTCAATGCAAGAAGGAGGCACAGCTAAAAACAATTTTTATACACGATTTTCATACAAGCAGCACTTTCAATGCAAGAAGGAGGCACAGCTAAAAACGATTGTCATACAAACAGCACTTTCAATACAGGCAGGAGGCACAGCTAAAAACGATTTTCATACAAGCAGCACTTTCAAAGCAAGAAGGAGGCACAGCTAAAAACAATTTTCATACAAGCAGCACTTTCAATGCAAGAAGGAGGCACAGCTAAAAACGATTTTCATACAAGCAGCACTTTCAAAGCAAGAAGGAGGCACAGCTAAAAACAATTTTCATACAAGCAGCACTTTCAATACAGGCAGGAGGCCCAGCTAAAAACGATTTTCATACAAACAGCACTTTCAATACAGGCAGGAGGCACAGCTAAAAACGATTTTCATACAAGCAGCACTTTCAATGCAAGAAGGAGGCACAGCTAAAAACGATTTTCATATAAGGAGCCCTTTCAATGCAAGGAGGCACAGCTAAAAACGATTTTCATACAAGCAGCACTTTCAATGCAAGAAGGAGGTACAGCTAAAAACGAGTTTCATACAAGCAGCACTTTCAATGCAAGAAGGAGGTACAGCTAAAAACGAGTTTCATACAAGCAGCACTTTCAATACAGGCAGGAGGCACAGCTAAAAACGATTTTCAAACCAACACAGTCATGGAGGAATGGCATGGGAAGTGCAGCACAGCAATACAGTGGTTGTTGTCAATGAGAGTGAGTCACAGCAAGTGAAGGAAGAATGCAGAGTCACAGAAGAACATAGGGCATAGATGAACTAAATAAGCCACAATGCCACTGCCCGAAGTGCAGGTAGATGCACCTGCAAAGCAACACCTTGGTCGAGGTGCTTAGAAGGGCATGTATTATTTTTTTTAATTAAAAAATAAATTTCAATTCTTCTTGTAATTGACCTTTTGGTGTGCAAACGCTCCTACGGCATGTGATCTTGGTAGAATGAAGGCAGGCAGACCATTGAAGCTTCTGGGGCGAGGTGAGCTTCCAGGTGTCAACAAGGCTGGCAAGGAGTCCACATCATCGAACCCGACTGCAGGGATGAAGCTGTATGATTGACTAATGTTGCGCTGCCGATCAAGCATACTTCCACTTCAGAATAATGTAACGGGCCAGGAGGATAGCTCAGGGACAACTCTCTTGTCTTGGTAACATGACAGCACTGAGCAGCACAGGTTTGATACCCCTTCTGTGCTTAGAGGCTGAAATCCAAAATAAAGCACATTATAAATTACTATTTGGATTTTACGTACCAAACCAACAGAAGACATATTGTTAGGGACTGTCTAAAGGAACACACCCACAAAGGCTGCCCTGCACCGAAACAGTGTGGTACTGGTACACTGAACACAGAGGTAGACTGGGAACCAAAAGTGGCCCCATATTACACATGTTCAGCAAACCCAACTCTTTTACTATGGGAGCATTTGGAAATAAAATAGGTTACTACACAAAAGAGGCCCAGGGAGCAGAGGCCTACCTGGAAATCTCAGGAGTTCCCTATAGGTCAGTCCACCCCTGGCTGCGCAGCACAGTCAGCTGGTAATAAAGCACTCTGTTGCTTCTCGAAGTTAGTTTTGCACTCATTAATACACTAATAAAAAGTGTTACTGAGAGTCACGCATTGAGGTGCTGCATAACTCACCCATGCAACAGGGAGTCACACGTTGATGTGTTGCATGACTCTCCCATGCAACAGGGGGAGTCTGGCATTGAGGTGTTGCATAACTCTCCCATGCAATGGGGGCGTCACGCATTGAGGTGTTGCATGGTTTTCCCATTGTCTCGGGAGGATAGCACAGGGGCAATGTGCTTGCCTTGGAAGCAAGACGACATAGAGCAACAGAGTGTGATTCCTGGGTCCGTGCTTAGAATCCTCTGGGTATTAAGCGTGTTATAAATAACCTATCATATCATATCATATTGAGATGTTGCATAATTCATCCATGAACGGGCGGAGTCATGCATTGAGGTGTTGCATGACTCTCCCATGCAAAAGCGGATTCAAGCATTGCAGTGTTGCATGCCTCTCCCATGCAATGGGAGATTCACAAATTGAGGTGTTGCATGACTCTCCCATGCAACGGAGGAGTCACGCATTGAGGAGCTGCATAACTCTCGCATACAACGGGGATTCACTCCTTGAGATGTTGATTGATTCATCCATGCACGGTGGGTGTCACGCATTGAGGTGTTGCATGACTCTCCCATGCAACAGGGGATTCACACATTGAGGTGTTGCTTGACTCTCCCATGCAACAGAGGAGTCACATATTGGGGTGTTGAATGTTTCATCCATGCACAGGGGAAGTCACGCATTGAGGTGTTGCATGACTCTCCCATGCAACGGAGGAGTCATGCATTGAAGTGTTGCTTGTCTTTTCCCTGCAACGGAGGAGTCACGCATTGAAGTGTTGCTTGACTCTCCCATGCAACGGAGGAGTCACGCATTGAGGTGTTGCATGACTCTCCCATGCAACAGAGGAGTCACGCATTTAGGTGTTGAATGTTTCATCCATGCACAGGGGAAGTCACGCATTAAGGTGTTGCATGATTCTCCCATGCAACGGAGGAGTCACGCATTGAAGTGTTGCTTGACTCTCCCATGCAACAGAGGAGTCACGCATTGAGGTGTTGCATGACTCTCCCATGCAACAGAGGAGTCACGCATTGAGGTGTTGAATGTTTCATCCATGCACAGGGGAAGTCACGCATTGAGGTGTTGCATGACTCTCCCATGCAACAGGGGATTCACACATTGAGGTGTTGCTTGACTCTCCCATGCAACGGAGGAGTCACGCATTGAAGTGTTGCTTGACTCTCCCATGCAATGGAGGAGTCACGCATTGAGGTGTTGCATGACTCTCCCATGCAACAGTGGAGTTACGCATTGAGGTGTTGAATGTTTCATCCATGCACAGGGGAAGTCACGCATTGAGGTGTTGCATGATTCTCCCATGCAACGGAGGAGTCACGCATTGAGGTGTTGCATAAGTCTCTCAATGCTGCTCTGCATCGCCATAAATTCGGGCATCGATGTGGCAAAAGTGTGTGGTTGCCATGACTTCATGCTCTACTATTAAAGCTGTGATACCTCTTACTGCCTCACCCCCAGATACATAGGAACGTAATCTGATATCTCTTTGAAATCAAGCAATCGATCTCAACACCACAACACCTTTCATCCTCCTGGAGATTGTGGTGTGTCGAGTCTTTTGTTTATCGGGGCACCTTTTGTACGAACCATTCTCGTTTCTAATGTCTGGCCTCACAATGGGCAACCGTTTATGGACATAGTGTACTGTCTAGGATAATTATCTTATAAGTACTTTAGAAACAGAATATATCGACTTTTTGAAACCACTAATTAACACAATCAAGGTCATTATAATAAATGGATCATCATGATAAAAGCGTCGCCTGAAGAGAAGCCCTTGGCTTGTTTCCTCTTAGAAAGACTGATGGAGATGAGAGCTTTGGGAGAACTCGAGGTTTCTCTTCTCAGAAACACTCAAGTGAGCGCTTGTTTGTTCGGGGAACAATGGCTTAATCGTGCTCTTAATCAATGTGACTTTGTGTTTTCCTTCCAGCTCGCACACAAAAGAGAGATGTGATGGCCTTGAGCCTACTTTATAAACACAAGTTTGAGTCTAGAGAAAGGGTAAACTTTCAACCTAGGGCTGGCAATCACAAAGATGTCCCTGGCAAAACGTCTTTGCCTGGAGCATGTCTACGAGTAGGTATTTCCTAGCTCGCAGGACATTTGTGATGTCATCTTTGATGTCATGGGTGTTAGTCCTTGCAGTTGTTGTATTTGTATTTGTATTTATTTTTGTAACGCGCTGAAAACCCGCAGACATCAGGGCGCGGACATAAAGACAGGACTATGAATAAGACAGGACAGGGAATCAATATATTAGATAACTTTATTTAAAGAGCAATGTTTTCAATTTCTTTTTGAAAAGCTGAAAGTTGGTTTCTAGTCTGAGCGTGGTTGGTTTCATTTTAGCGATGCTTTAACTGGGAACGAGCGTCCCATTCCATTTGCTTTCTTTGTCTGGGTGATCTTAACTAGACCTTGTTTTTTGGATCTCAGTGATCGTCCTGGTTCATACAAGGATATTTGTTCCTTTAGGTAGGTGGGGGCAGAGCCATAGAGGCAGTGGTGGACGATTGAGGCTGATTTGAATGTAAAGCGGTCATCTACCGCCAGCCAGTGTAGGGCTTTGCGGTCTTCTGTGATGTGATTATGTTGGGATTTCTTTTTCATGGCTCTCACCGCGGCATTCTGAATGACTTGGCACTGGTCGATGCAGCCCTTGCTTCTTCCCAATAGCAGGGCATTACCATAGTCCAGTCTTGAGAGGATAACGGTCTAGCGATGGTTGTGCTATTTTCTTCGTTTAGGAAGGGTCTTATGTGCCTGAGTAGTCTATGGTAATATCTGCATTAGCTCCGAGGGAGGCTTCCAAGTAGATTCCCAGGGTTTTCACTTTGCCCGCAGTAAGGATGCTAGAGTTCTTTATGTTAAATTGCTCTTGCCTGGGAGGAGCCAAAGATCATGAGCTCTGTCTTACTTCTATTCAGGCAGAGCAAGTCAGATTTCATCCATGACTCGATTATACTGTGGATGGTGACTATTTTGGTGTTGTCTGTGCTGTAGTTTCCACTCAACACTATGATAAGCTGAGTGTCATCAGCAAAGTTGGTGAATAGTACACCTATGTTGATGAGTAGAGTGCAGAGGCAGCGAAGGTAAAGGTCAAAAAGGAGAGGGGAAAAACTTGCTCCCTGGGGTACACCATATTTTCTACTTATGGGGTTGGAGAATTTCTCCCCCCAGTGTATTTTGGAACTGTGATATGAGAGGAAAGAAGAGATCCAGTATATGGCCTCTTGTGAGCAGTTTCCTGATGTGCCCAATGCTTAATGCTACCTGGAGTTTGTGGTAGTCTAACAGGTCAAGCGCTGCTGATAGGTCTAAAAGCATCAGCATACCTGTCTTTCCCTTTTCCAAGATGTTCAGCATTCTGGTTTGTAGATCCAGAAGTGTGGTCTCTGTGCTATGTGAGCTTCTGAATCCATATTGTTGTGCGTGAAGTAGATTGCGATGCCCGAATTTATGGCGATGTAGAGCAGCATTGAGAGACTTATGCAAAACCTCAATGCGTGACTCCTCTGTTGCATGGGAGAGTCATGCAACACCTCAATGCGTGATCCGCCTGTGCATGGATGACACATTCAACACCTCAATGCGTGACTCCTCTGTTGCATGGGAGAGTCATGCAACACCTCAATGCGTGATCCGCCTGTGCATGGATGACACATTCAACACCTCAATGCGTGACTCCTCTGTTGCATGGGAGAATCATGCAACACCTCAATGCGTGATCCGCCTGTGCATGGATGACACATTCAACACCTCAATGTGTGACTCCTCTGTTGCATGGGAGAGTCAAGCAACACCTCAAAAAATAGTCCCCGGACATGTGTCCCACTTTTGATAAGTCCGGGGAGGCCAAGCCTGTTCCTATGCACCTATGCACATATGCACCTATGCACATGCACACAAAGTATTCCATCCAATACAGGCCCTGCGAACAGCCTTCCCAGTGGAGAACATTCACAACATCAGTAGGTGACCGCATCCACGCTGCGTGTAGACCCTTATTTGCCAGCCACACTCGGAGCCCCCAGGTATTGGAAAAGTAGTGTTTCCTGCAATATAAGGAGTGTTATTGTGAAAGTACACCCTTACAAACATCCCACACTGTGCCACTGTGCATGTAAGTATTTTTTGGAGATTTACGCCTGCTTTCCAGCTTCAAGCAGCACTACAAAAAGACACACCACAGAGGTGTGCCACATTCAGTTTGTGCCCTTGCAGAGCGGAGTAGGAGGCCACGTTGCTTTGTGCTGGAATTGCTTTCACATCATTTCTACTGTGCTATATTACCTTTGCAACTAATGTCAACCATTACTCCTGCTACTGCCTCTAAATCACCAGCATCTACACCCTGACCCTCAGGACCACCACTACCTCCTTCCAAAGGGCCTGCACAAGGGAACAGACATGGTGTTGTACATATAGATCAAGAGGACAAGGAGAATGAAGTATAGCAAATACCCAATACCTGCAAGCAGCGTGAGTGCTGGGTGTGCAAACCGTTTAGTAGCATAGGAGATGTGCTGAAATGTTGTGCTAACCAAGTAAGATCCAGTCACTCAGTTGCGGAAAACCGGGCATGTACAGTTACGGCACCACCTCAATGCAATGAGATCTCAAAGTGAGCCAGAAGGCAGCAGTTCAGACGGCATTGCCCTTCAAACAAGGCAGTAGGTTACTTTCTTCTACAGCATCCTCTGCATCTGCTCCTGCCACCACCAGGGACACTCCTGTGGGGCAACACATCCCTAAAGCAGCCATGCAGGCTATATGCACCACAGCAGTCCCTTACCTTTCAAAGGTCCTTCGATTGTGCATGTACTGTCACACGCTACTTTGCAGGGGGGATCAACTTCGAAGTGTGTTCGAGGGGTCGGTCCAGGAGCATGCCAATGAATGTCCCCTACCTAACTGAGGGCCACCCAACATCTTCCTCTCTGTGCATGTGCCGTATCTTATCCCTGTGGTTGGTGCCCCTTCCATACCCTCCCTTCCCTTCCTTTCCTTCTGTGTTGTGTGTTACAAGACCAAGAAAGATACAAAACAACCACAAAAAAAATGTTAAAAAAAGCTCTTTTCAGAGCCACCTTTCAAAATTCACAAATAGAATTGCCATTGCAATGATGCAGGCTGACACACAGCTGATAAGCTGTACAGATTGCATGATAATAATGGGAGTGGTAGCTCAGTCAAAAACATTGTAGTCATTTCCGGGAGAAAATCCTGGCTCTAAAAAGAGGCTTTTTCTGGTGTTTGAGTGTGTTTCGAAGGGTTGAAATGAGCAACACCTACTAGAAAAATACTTGCTGTACTTGAAAAAAGGGCAGCAATGTATTTGTCATATTTTGCAGACAAAGCTGATTACCAGCATCAGTAAGATGTACTCCATCTGTGGGAAAAATGGTTGTGCTATTAAACACAAAGTTGACATTGGGGAAGTCCGACATGGCGACATATCGCAAAAAGGCACAAACAGCCTTCTTGACATTGCACTTTGGAGTTACCTGCTCCTCACGAGGCACTCAGAGCTATTGACATTCTGGAGCCTCCAATCTGCCTAAATCACTCGGTACTAGAGCCAGATGCACAGCACGTCACGCTGTCCTGTTCTCATTGCCGACTTATTCATGACTTTACCTCACCTATATTTGTGCATAAACAACTGTGTTATTTCATTGCCTATATGCCTGTTGCCTGAACTGAACACGTCCACACCAAGCAAGCTGCCATCACTATGACTGTACTACCAATACTCACCCTTGAGTAGTTTTATTTCCTTACCTGTCTGCCATATGTATATACCTGAAATAGCCTATACTGATGCATGTATAGCCCAGGGCCTTGCTGAGTATCCTAAGCAGCCTGTATCTATGCCTATGTACACGCCCGAGTAGACCATAGACAATGTGTACGCCCATAATGGTCCAAGTAGCCTTTGGTTGTGCCTATGTCTATGCCAGATTATCTTATGCCTATGCCTGAGAGCCTATGGCTATGCCTGAGTAGCCTATGCCTATGTCTGATTATCTTATGCCTATGCCTGAGAGCCTATGGCTATGCCTGAGAGCCTATGGCTATGCCTGAGTAGCCTATGCCTATGTCTGATTATCTTATGCCTATGCCTGAGAGCCTATGGCTATGCCTGAGTAGCCTATGTCTATGCCAGAGCAGCCTATGCCTATGCAGCGTATGCCTATACCGGAATAGTCCAAGTAGTCGATGTCCTTGCCTAGCAACCTGTGCATATGTCTGACTAGCGACTACTGTATAACATATGACCTGACTACCTATACCTATGCTTATCCTCATTTGACCAGCCTAAGCCTTAGCAACACTCATCTAGGTCTGAATAGACCATAGTCAAATAGCCTTAACCAGACCAGCTAACCATCACATTAGCAAGGCGTATGCCTTACCAGCCTACTCGCTAGCACTCACTTAGGTTACTCCTGATTAGCCTCCTATGCAGCACCTCTCGTGACAGGCCAGTACTATGCCCCCTAGTATGACACTGACACCACTCCTACTACTGATCCTACCAATCATCTACAAACTAACCATGACCACAACCATGCCACTCAACAAGCACCTTCCATGCCTGCGTCCTTACTGAAATAATAGACTCTGAGCCAGACTACCCCACATTTATGAACCAAGAACTAGCTCCAACTACCAATTTAGCCATAACAATAATTCCATGGATCATAATTGGCATAGCAGACCAGCGCAGGAGGCCATGCCTAAAACCTTGCCTCATGTATCTCACATCCCCCCAAACGCGAAAACTACTATTTGACCCATACCTGATCACACCAAACCCCAGGATCTAAAAAATGATCTCCTCCATAACTGGATCTCTCATCAATGCGAGATCCCTTGTGGCACATGCCACCAAAATAGCAGACTACCTTCCACAGATAACCTTGACTTCCTTGCAGTCACTGAATCTTGGCTTCAGGATTCATCAGGCCTTGCCCTTTCTCTGGCAATCCCCAAATATTTAGAACAGACAGACCCAACACCAGAGGAGGTGGCCTGGTACCTAGCTATGAGACTTCTGCCTCCACCACCAGTCAAATCTTGTGAGTTACTTATGGCTAAAATGCCCATCTCACATTGCTGCACTCTAACCATCTTCCTGATATATAGAACCCCAGGCTCTATTGACACCTCTGAAGAAGACCTGTCCAGCCTTCTTGCTTACAACGCTAAAGACTCCTTGCAATGACTAGTTCTAGGAGATTGTAACCTGGGATTTAATGAGCCAGAGGATACACATGCCCAGGTACTGGCCTCGACTCTAGCAGAGCATGGACTTTCCCAAAAGGTCCTTCTAACAACTCACGCCAAAGGGAGGACTCTTGACTGGGTGGCCGACTTGAATTGTGAGACTAAGATCACTGAAGTAACCCAACAATCTTGGACTGACCACTACTTGATTGATTTCACGCTAACAATAGACAAACAAGTAGCTAATGACCCCATAACCCTCCACCTCTCCCAACTAGAAGTAAAAAAGAATATCACGACAGATAAGTTACTCCCCCTTATCCTTCCAGCCCTGAACTCTCTCCGAAGCAACACCGACCCCACTTTTCTCGTTGAAGTGTTTAATAATACTGTGGGTCTCATTACGACCCTGGCGCTCCCGTAATGAAGCGTGCCGGTACGGCACCGGCATCGTTCATTACGGAATGCCTTATTACGAGGTCCCCTAGCGGGACCCGCACAGAACGTCTGGTCAGACCAGACATCCTTAGCGGGTCCCACAAAGGGACCAGGGAGGTAATAACGGGCCCGTTATTAACGGTCCCGTTATTAGCTCCCTCCCCATTCCCATTGAGCCCTATTTGGGCTCAAATGGGAATGGGGATGGGTTTTTTCAATGAGGAATTACCGGGTCCTCCAATGTTGGAATGGCCCGGTAATCATAAAGGGCATAGCTGCCTCCATACTCGTAATGATATTGCTCTGCTTAAACTGTGCAAAAGCAAACAACGAGCACACCTCAATGCATAGTTCACCCTTCACCTCAAAGACCTTAGACTACAGAAAAGGAAATTAGAAACGTTATGGCGCCACAAACCATCAGAGGAAAACAGGACACTATTGACTAACTTTGCTAATAACTACAAAAAAGAAATATTTGGCACCAAAAAAGACCTTTGCAACGCAAGAATCTCTAATTCCAGTTCTACCACTAAGGAACTCTTTCTGATCCTCCAGGAACTGGAATCCCCTAGGCCTCTATCAGACACCGCACTGAAGGATAAACTATGGTGCACCAGCATCCAGAATGCACTAACAAAATATCTACACTCCAAACTAAGATGGCCAATAAAAAAGCCTTTCTACAACATACTGCACCACAACTCCCCAACCCAGTAGAGTCCACCTACTATCCTGAACCTTTCAGCTTCACCAAAGTCTCTATCCTGGATACAGAAAGAACTACTACTCTATCCTTGAAAATATTCAATTGCCAGGGAGACAACTGTCCTGCACAAATAATTCAAGATGCAGCAAGGGACCTAGCATCTTCTATTACTAAGCTGATGAATGCCTCTTTCTCAACTAATACCATCCCAGGTAAATTAAAACAATCATGTGTACTACCTCTATTAAAAAAAAAAAAAACCTTGGACCCATCAGTTTCCACCAACTATAGGGCCATCACTACGGTGCCCGTCCTCCTTAAAATCATTGACAAAGTTGCATACCTGCAAATTCAGAAATATTTGGAAACCAACCACCTCTTTGGCTCACGTCAATCTGGCTTCAGGCCCAAACATGGCACGGAAATTGCCCTTATTGACTTGAAAATGCAAATTGATGAACTTAAGGACCAAGGGAAAACCGCTATGCTACTCTTCTTGGACTTGTCGGCGGTCTTCGACTTTGTGGACCAAGGAGTTCAATGTAAACACCTGTCAATTATGCAGATGACACTCAGATCCTCATTCCCCTTTCGAGCGATTTTGACAAAGATATGGCCTTGGTAAACAAAATATATCTCGTCATTCAGGTATGAATGCCATCCCATGGTCTCTGCCTGAATGATGATAAAACAGGAATCTTGATCCTTGAACCAACCTCGAGTTTAAAAAAACTGAAACCCAACTTCTCTGCCTTTAACATTGTTGGTAATATCATTAAGGTAGCCATGGAAGTTAAAACCCTAATGTTTTACCTTGATTCCACCCTTACCTTAAAGAAACAGGTGAATTCCACAGCGTCATCAACAGCCTACACCTGCAAA
The DNA here is from genome assembly GCF_040938575.1 of Ambystoma mexicanum. NCBI lineage: Eukaryota > Metazoa > Chordata > Amphibia > Caudata > Ambystomatidae > Ambystoma > Ambystoma mexicanum. Next base: position 1,688,114,801 of record NC_090932.1, on the reverse strand, counting down.
TCAATAGAGCCTGTAGGCCATTCTCATCCAAAACAAGCTGCATCACACGTGTAAACGCCCTTATAATGTCAAAACTGGATCACTGCAATGCCATAGGACTTAGGAGCCAACAAGTATATCCTGTATAAAATACAAATCTTACAAAATAATGCTCTTAGAATGGCCCTGAACATCCCCAACAGAGAACACGTCTCCAAAATCCGAAGGGAACACTGCCGGCTAAAGATCAACACTAGAATTTTACTTAAAACTATCTCTCTGACCTATAAATGCCTTAATAACACAGCACCACCATACCTAACAGAGAAAATGGTTAGGAGAACGTCTACCCGACCCACTAGAACTGTCAACGCCTTTTGCCTTGAGATACGTAGATTCAAGCTGGAGAAATCCGGAGGTACTAGCTTCCCAGTGAAAGCTGCCCCATCCTGGAACACCCTACCGCTAGCACTTAGAACTGACCAATCTTACCTGAGCTTCAGGTACAACACATTGAACTGGTTGCGTTCTAATGGCATATGACCCACTTTGGACCCATCAGTATTGTATGTACCTGTATAGAATCATTCTAATGTATCATTTGACATGTTTCTCCTATCGTCTGTCTAGGTATTGTAATTATCTCATTGTGTAACTATATCCTTTGTAACAAGCTTTAAGTATACCAATGTTGTCCCTAGTTACCTACGGGTTCGGTGCGCCCTAGAAATAAAAAAACAAAACAAACAAAATGGCACAAACAGTCTTCTTGGCATTGCACTTCCCTTTCTCCATTTACGCATCAAAGCAAGAAGAAGGCAGCCACATCTGCATGCACAATGTGAGAAAAAAATAACTCCGGAGTACAGAAACATAACCATGAGCTAGCCAAGTGCCGCCTTCATCGCAAATTGCATAGAAATTCCGGTAACATGTACTAAACTATTTCCTCCACAATGAAGAATAAGAATGGCTGGATGATTGAGCATCACCAAAGTGGCAGAAAGAGGAACCAAAATCAGCCACTTCATTGCACGTACTCCATACCAGTGCACATGCACATGATAGAATCCAAAATGTGCAGCCACTGCACACTGTTTTGCATGCACTTCCGACAAATGTATTTGAGAGTCACCCAAAACCCATACACTTAGCCTCCTGAAGCACACAACCATAAGAATATGCTTCTGCAATCCTCTCTACAAACAGACCTTCTGCCAATGTCTCTCAGTGTTGCCAACTCCTCAGTAAGGAAAGTAGCTATTGGCTGTCCTAAAAGTAGCTAAATAACGTCATCCCCTAATTTGCACAAATGGCCATGTGCATAATGGGTAATTACTGAGGGCACGGTTGTTATAGCCTCTGATTCTATTTTTCACCCAGCTAGCTGCCTAAGTATAAGTGGGGTGTGGTCTGATCTACATAATAATTTGGCATTTATATAGCGCTACGAACCCTTGGGTATCTGAGCGCTGCTTATTATTACCCACGGTGTGTGGTGCTCATTTATTGACCTCGGAAGGAAGAAAGGCTCAGTTTGGCCCGCCGGGATTCGAACCTGCGTTAGCAAGCTCTGCACGGATGTCAAAGCGAGTGCTCTACTCGCTGTGCCACTTGACCGGCTACATATAACAGTACATAACATAAAGAATAAGTGCAGTACAGCATGCATGTTGATATGTCATAGCCAGAAGTAAATACCTTTTAGAAATAGTAATAACTATATTTTTCTTCTTTATGGTAAAGGTAAAAACGTGGATAATTCCTCTGCAGGGCCCTTGTCCGCTTCCAAAAAAAACGATTTCAGTCCTAAATAGTCCCACAGGTTTCAACACTGTAGGAACCTCAAAGCGCCTGAAAGTTCACGGTTCCAGTACTGACACAATGCTCTGCTCTACCAAAGCACCTCACTTACCTGCTTCTGATGTGGAAAAACCCATACTAGATGAGCGTCACGGTTGGACTGGGGCATAAAATTGTCTCGGGCACCAATGAAAAAGTGGGCCACAGTTGCAAATGACTCTTCCTTCTTTTTTTGGCAGACATTATTAAAGAGTACGCAACTGTGAGTTTTTCATGACATGTGATGCAAATTGTGCACTTTACAGAGTATTTATTCAAAAATAATGGGCAACTACTAGCCGCATGGCTAGCAAGAAATGTAGCACTTTTTTTTCAATTGGATTGTAAAGCAATAGAAAAAAGTGTATGTTTCCAAACCAATGGAAGAAAGTAGGTAGATATTGAGCTAGCCACTTTTACAGTAAAAACGTCACTAGGATACCATGATTTTCAGAAAGTTGCCAAGTTCACAGCACTGCACTCTCTGCTTACACACCACACGCAGAAACCTTATTGGCCAATCTGTTAGCCTCCATAGTCCCATTTCCATGCCTGTCATCCTCAAAAGCACTGCATTGTGCTGTGTACGGGAGTGGGTGAACACATTCCAACCAGGGTAGGGGATTTTATCTTTAGTGGTGGCTGTGAAAAGAGTCTTTTTTTTTTTGGTGCTTGTAAACAAACACCTTTTTTTTGGTTTTTATAGGACTTTGGGCCTCATTACGACTCAGGCGGTAAGGGGTTTACGGCGGCGTAAACAGCACCGACCCTTACCGCCTGATTCCGAGGTCCCTTAGCGCCATGGAGGTTTTAACACCTGCTTGGTGTTAAAATCCATGGCGCTAAGGGACCTTGATGTTAATTACGCCACCGTAATTTACGGTGGCGTAATTAACGACTTCCCCACTCCCATTATGCCCTATGGGGCAAAAATGGGAATGGGGAAGGGTAAATGGGGATTGGGGACTTACCGCCCCGCCAACCTCGGAATGGGGCGGTAAGTCCGCCAACCACCATGGCGTAAACGTAGTTTACGCCATGGTGGTAAAGGTACGACCCAGTCGTAATGAGGCCCTTTGTGTTTTCTTCTTCTCCTCACATTCTTACAATAACCTCTTGAACGCATCCTGTAGATAGTAAAACAAAATGCCATTTCCAATGTCTGACAAAAAAATGCCATTTGCATCGAAAAGGTTCACACTTCGAGAATCAATGATGTCATTGTTACAGAAGAATATCCCAGCAGCGCATCGGAAATTACGCATGCTTCTGTTCATAAGACACCTTCCGACTTCTGGCTGGGGACAAGGCATATTGGTATAGTCCCATACTCTTCTTAATGGTATGGAAGAGAAAACCACCTTGGCAGTGGGAAAAAACACTTCACTGCTTTCATCAACCTCTTTAGTTGATGGAGCAAACGTGAACGAGCCACGTAACCCAAATGTTGGCCGCCAAAGTGCACCACGACCACATCAACAGTTGTGAAAGTGGCCACTTCTTTGCAAAGTGCTAGCACAATGCCAAAACTGCACACATTAGAACTGCACCACAAAGCCTCCACTCCTTCCAAATCAAAATTGCCATCAAAGTCTCTTTCCAGGGCATACCTGTGCAGATCTAGCGCCAAGGCATCACCCCCGATCAACATTGTGCGTCTCTCCATGTCTGCCACCCTCAATACACATAGTAATGAAAAAAATATTACTGCTGCTTACTGTAAAGCATACCCTCAGCTCCTGATCGGATAATCCCCACAGTCCCATTCCCATGGCCAGCATGCTAAGAAGGTCAGTATGTGGCACGTGAGCTTCCCCAAGTACCGCAAGGGCCACGCCCCAGTAAAGCAGTGGCAGTTCTTCTTCCCTTTCCACTATCTTTTTTCCAGAACTCCCCATTGGGTACTGTTAAATAGTCCCACACGCATCCACCAATCACATCCAAGACCTTTGCATGTAACACTAGCAGTTCAGTACAACACTCCATATGTACTGTATAACATTCAGAGTGTAAGTCTTGTGTCATTCCTGTAAAAACTTCTGTGAAACTATCCAATATTTCTGCATACATAATCATCCACATCGCCACCGATCACCACAAACTACAAGTATAAATATTGTTTGTACAGTTTGTTTAATATTTGTAATGCGCACCAGACCCAAAGGTATCAGGGCAACATAGGCATCAAGAAGGTTGTTCAGCTTAGGTTACATTACTGTACAGGAACATACATTTTATCCAATAAGTAGTAGACAAGCAGTTTGTACAGAATAGGACAAAAGGCAGGCAGGTTGCACAGTTACACAAAATACACAGTAGCCAATATACATATTATGCACAAGTGGAAAGGGATTTCATGATCTGTGTAGGGAGAGGTCAGAGGTAATTTTCCTTGATCCAGTGGATGAGGTTGGACCTAAAGCGGAGGTAGGGTAGATCTTCCCTCCGGGGTGGAGGGAGGGAGTTTCAATATTGGGCAGCTTTGACCGGGAAGCTGCTTCCACCAGTCTTAGTGTGTTTAAATCTGGGCACCGTGAGGAGGTTGGCGTTAGCAGTTCTTGTGGGGCGGTTGGAGGATTGTCTCGTAAATCTGGCTATGAGGTATTGTGGGGTGGCATAGTGGAGACATTTGTGGGTCAAGGAGGCTGTTTTGAGAAGGATTTTATCTTTCATGGACAGCCAGTTATTGGATCTTCTAATGTCGGAAATGTGGGCTTTCTTAGGAATGCTTAGGGCTGCTCTCAAGGCATTGTTTTGTAAAATCTGGATCTTGTTGGTAATGTATTTTTTACTCCCTAAATATACGGCATTACAATAGTCCAGTTTAGACAAAACAAGGGCTCTAGCTAAGGTGATGCAATTGTTGGAAGAGAGGAAGGGGTTAGCTGCTCGAATTAGCTTACAGGTGTAAGCAGTTGATGAGGCCATGCAGTTGACTTGTTTTTTAAAGGTCAGTGTAGAGTCTAGGTAGAATCCAAGGGTTCTGACTTCCTTGGCTACTGTAATGTTGTTGTCATCTATTCTGAAATTGGAATAGTTATGGCCTAGTTTGTTGAGGTTGGCAGGGGTACCGAGGATGAGGATTTCCGTTTTGTCATCATCCAGGCATAGACCATGAGAGGCCATCCATGCCTGGATGATGAGGTACACTCTATTCACAAAGGCCAAATCCAGTATTTTTACAACTATGTTATATGTGCCTCTAAACAGGTTATCTGCCACTGAACCTCCATAACGTTCTCAAAAAGCATTCTGTAATTTCGCCCATCACCTACCATCATGTGCCAATTCATTAGTATGTGCTTTGAAAGTTTTCATTTAACAATATCAGCCATTGCAATATCCAAAAAGGAACTCTTATTTCCTTCTGACAATGGTATGCATTTTTTTACGCACCAACGCATCTACTAAAAATGTGTAAAATTATTGCACAAAACCAGCACTGAATGTATCCTAACAACCTAAAACTAAGTACATCCATTGCATGCATTAAAACAGGGTGCCTGCCACTTACGTTGCACACTTTACAGAATGTAACATTAGTTAGAAAGTCAAAACAATGTGTGTGCATTGAGAACAGTACCAAGCGTAAATGTGGATACATAACTCCACGAAGTGTAATAATTGCTGTACTCATTCAGGAAGCATATATGCACAGGAAATTTAATGGGATTTCACACACAAACACATTGGGCCTCATTACACGGTAGGCCGTAAAGGAATACCGGCACCGGTGAGGGCACTAGTGCCAGTAATCCCTTACCGCCCTACTACGAGGTCTCTCAGCGGGTCCCGTCCTTAACGTGTGGTCAGACCACACGTTAAGGACGGGACCCGCTGAGGGACTTCAGAGCTAATAACGGTACCATTATTAGCTCCTTCCCCATTCCCATTGAGCCCTATGGGGGCTCGAATGGGAATGGGGAATGGTAATTGGATTGGGGACTTACCGGGTCCTCTAGGGTCGGAATGTCCTGGTAAGTCCCCTGTGAGGATGTGAGGCTGGAGCGGGACACACGGACAAGGGAGCCCGCTATGCCGCGGGCGGGCGCGACGCTGGGGGCGGACGCCGAGGAGGTCTCCCTGTTGACGGGAGAGCCTTGTCGGCGTCCCGCGACAGTGCCGGCATTACAGCCGCGGCGCCGCGGGTGCTCACAGCCGCAGCGCCGCGTGTGCCCGCGAGGACCGGGTTCACTGGCGCTGCGGCTGGGAGACCCACGAACGGAGTGCACTTCGGCGGCCTCCGGCGGCGAGCGGCGGCGAGGCTCGGGAACTAGAGGGCCCGACCCGTGCCGACCGCTCGACGTCGGAGGTGCGCCGGACAGATGGGTAGGAACCCATAAGGGGGAACCAACCAGAACCCCCTCCTTACCTGATGCAGGGCAGACGCCAACCGACAGCATGGGGCCTCAGTCAGTGCGGGCCTCCGGGAGGCAGTCCTCGAGGGAGACACCATATTGGGTGGGCGGGGCCAATGAAGGGGGAGTGGCTGACAACAGGGAGGGGAAGCCAGAACCAGGCAGCCAGACTAAAGGAGGAGGTGGGGAGGAGGCAACGCTTTTTATAGAGGGTGGGTGTCTAGAGTCCCCACCAATCGAACAGGGGGGGAGGGAAGTTAGTCCCGATTGGTCCTTTTTCCCTTCAAACACCAGGTATAAAAGGGACTGGCCTAATGGCGTTTTGGTTGCTTTTTGCAGGGAGAAGGAGAGGAGAGTGAGAGCAACTGGTGGGCCTATCCGGGTCCGTGAGAGTAGGAGAAACTTAAAGAGAAGAGGAATTCCTGGTGCCTTTCCCTCACAGTGAAGTAACTGTGGGGTCAACCTGGAGTCCAACTACCGTGGTTAGACATTGTGCAATAAAGGTCTACAAAGCTCCACTTTGGCTACTGTCCTGATTTCCACATCCCCATACTGCCTACCCGGACCCAGGAGGCGGTAAGGAGTAGCCATGGCGCTAATAGCGCCATGGTTGCCTCCTACTGTGTGATGAGGCCCATTGTCCTTTCCAAGCTGTACACCTTTCCCAACCTTTTTCTCACCCTTCCACAACTAGGACTAATCCATTTGAAAAGTTAAAAGTCCTACTCCAATGCACACACTTGCTAAACGTCACGTCATACGGTACACTTACAAATCAACCACATACCCCCTTAACAAAAATGCTGCTGCTCCCAAATCCTCAGTCATACACAAAGCCATCCATTAAAGACACACACTAGGTGTTCCTGCCAACACATCCCCGTAACCTATCATGTAATGCATGCTGCAAATGCAGTCAGTATGCCATTGACAAACACATTGGGCCTCATTACGACCCAGGCGGTAACCATGGCCCTAGTAGCACCATGGTTGCCGCCGGTATTTTACCAACTCCGCCATGGTGAATGGCAGAATTACCACCCCATTCCAAGGTTGGCGGGGCGGTAATTCCCCATTCACCATTGGCCCTTCCCCATTCCCATTTTTGCCCCCATAGGGCTCAATGGGAATGGGGAAGGCAGTAATTACGGTACCGCAAATTGCGGTACCGTAATTACCTCAAAAGTCCCTTTGCGGGTTCCTTCCTTAATGGCTGGTAAAACCAGCCGTTACGGTCGGGACCCGCAAAGGGACCTCGTATTAGGCAGTAAGGGTTTAACGGCGCTGTTAACCCCTTACCGCCTGGGTCGTAATGAGGCCCATTGTCTTACAGTCTTCTTTAACAGTTGCAGTAACCACCTCTGTCCTAAAAGCCAGTAGCGTGTCAACTTCAAAATGCAACCCAGAGGAAGCCTACTGTTGTCAGCCAACAAAGCAAGTGCAATGTTATCGTGGAGGTGCACCTCTTACTAAGAAATTGCAGTGTTCTTGTATATTGAGGCACACAATAGCATCATAGCTTCCTGCTTACTAAGTGCACCTCAACAGTTGCTCACTTCGTGTCATCATGTCGCCAGCATTATAGTAACTACAAATAGCAATATAACATTCCCGCCGTAGACTAACATGCCATTACACAATCACACACCTCTATCTGTATTCCTACCCTCACATTCATCCATTCATGCACAGATGCACACATGTACATCACAAAATCTGCAGACCTACAGGTTTCCTTTTTCTCCAGCAGCTGCTACAGAATGCCTAGCAAAAAGGACCTCTGTAGAAAACAACACAAAATAGACCAGCTGTTCCTAAAGGCATAGAAAGTAGCCATGCACCTCTAGCAGATTTTGTAAATAAAGTTGAAAGAGAACAGTTAATACAGGTACAAAGGAAAACGAAAGCACCCACCAATAAGGAGAATACAATGCCTCTATCAAAATGTAGAAATGAAAATAACGGTTCTGCAAACAGTGCAACTGTCACTACTGGTAATGGAGTACGTGCAAATGACACCACAAGGAAGCATTAAAAAAAAGTACACAAGTAGAGAGGAGAAATCACACTCAACCCTTAAACCTTACCACACAAAACTAATCCTGGAAACTGTTGTAGACAGGGCAATGCTCGTAATATGAAAAATCTTTCAATTAAATTTAATGAGAATGAAGGCACTAACAAAATTACTCTGTAAAGTACCACCACCAGTTAGAAGCAAATGCAATATCAGCATAGATACCTTCACAACATCAATACAGTTCAGTGGAGGCACACCACCAGCACAGAGGCATACTTCAATGAAAAATCATACACAGAAGAACAAAGAAAGTAAATTGCCATACATAGCACTGTACCGGGGTATGAAAAGGTACACAATAGCATAATGGAAGAAGAAACACTGCTTTCAGAAATATCCCCAGCAAAGTTATATGCCACTGCCTATGACACCGAACCAATGTGGTGGAGCTTCAAATCGCCTTGCACATCAATTTTATAATGGTCGCCACAACTCTATGAAGTCATTGCAGCAGTTACTCAAGCACCATGTAAAAGTCAGCAACAACGTAAAAGGTAAAATACCACAACATGTGAACTCCTGTCCAGTGCGCAAATACACAGGAGAATAATGCCATTCGTTAGCCTCCAGTTCTGGACCTGGTAGCAAACGCACCTTCCACCATCTCCAAATGTTAGCAACACACATTTTTACTGTAAGAAATCTCATTTACAAAGTGTACTAAGCAAATAGTACTCACACACCAAACTCCATGGGCCATTCAGATTTCCCTACACAAGTACTGCAAATTAGTATGCTCATGTAGCAAGCAGTGGTGTATTTCAAATGGCACTAATTGTTTAAAACATTTATTAGAATTGTCTCACACCAGTTGTTTTACAAGTAATAGGGCTGCACAGAAATGATGCACACAATCCTGGAAACAGTTACAGTGGTGCAGATAAGGCAGGGATTGGACTATTGTGCTGGAATGGAAAATGCATGTTAAGTAGACAAGTAAATCCACATGAAGTGGTAATGTACTTACTGCAGGTATTGTTTGTTTGTTTGTTTGTTTGTTTGTTTTAATATTTATAATGCGCGCCAGACCCGAGGGTATCAGGGCGCAAAAGGCATAAAAAGGGTTGTTCAGCTTTTGTTTACATTGCTGTAAAATATACATTTTATATAGTAAATTGTATACAAAAATTGTGGGCGGGCAAAGTGTACAGAATACCGGCATAAGAAAGGCAGGCTACACACTATGGCAAGAAACATTGTAAAACAATTATATACAGTATGTACAGACGCGGCAGGTGATGTATTCTAGGTGTAGTAGAGCGTCAGGTGTCATTTTCCTTGATCCAATGGATAAGGTTGGATCTAAAACGTAGATAGGGTAGGTCTTCCTTTAAGGTAGGTGGGAGCGAGTTCCAATATTGGGCAGCTTTGACCCGGAAGCTGCTTCCACCAGTCTTCGTGCGTTTAAATCTAAGCACTAGTAGGAGGTTGGTGTTTGCTGTTCTCGAAGGACGGTTGGAGGATTCTCTCGAGAATCTGGCAATGAGGTATTGTAGGGCTGCATGTTGGAGGCATTTATGTGTCTGAGAGACTGCTTTGAGGAGAATTTTGTCTTTTGTGGAGAGCCAGTTGTTGGATCTTCTTAGGTCAGATATGTGGGCTTTCTTGGGAATACTTAGGGCTGCTCTCATGGCATTGTTTTGTAAAATCTGGATCTTATTGGTGATGTATTTGGTGCTCCCTACATATACGGCATTACAGTAATCCAGTTTGGATAAGACAAGGGCTCTTGCTAGGGTAATGGAGTTGATAGATGAGAGGAAAGGCTTGGCTGCTCTGATTAGCTTGCAAGTATAAGCGGTAGCTGAGGCCATGGAGTTAACTTGTTCTTTGAAGTTTAGTGTGGAGTCCAGGTAGAATCCAAGGGTTTTGACCTCCGTGGCTACTGTGATGTTGTTATTGTCTATTTTGAAATTGGAGTAAATATGGCCTAGTTTGTTGAGGTTAGCAGGGGTGCCGAGAATGAGGAGTTCCGTTTTGTCATCATTCGGGCATAGACCATGAGATGCCATCCATGCCTGGATGATGAGGTACACTCTATTCACAAAGGCCAAATCCTTGTCATAATCTCCCTTCAATGGGATGAGGATCTGTGTATCATCGGTATAATTAGTGTAGGTGTTACACAGGCCATCTAGATCATCAAAAAGGGGCTTTGTGAAGATGTTGTACAGATTAGGCGAGACACAGGTGCCCTGGGGCAGGCTGCAGGTGATGGGTAAGGGGTCAACAGCTAGGGTTGAGAAAATGAGCATTGTTCTATTGTCAAGGAAGGATTGAATCCAGCCTATGACTTCTTGTGAGAAGTGAGATTCAGAGTCCAAGTGGTTGCAAAGTATCTTATGGTCCACCAGGTCGAACGCCGCTGAGAGATCAAGTAGCAGTAATAGTGTTGTGTTACCATTGTCTCTCAGGGCGTCTATTTTTGCTTTAAGGTCGATAAGTGCAGTTTCCGTTCCGTGTTGTGGTCTAAAACCTGACTGACATACTCCTAGAATGTGGTTGCATTCCAGATATTGTTGGATTTGGAGGTACGCCATCTTAGCTAAGATTTTGAGCAGAAACGTGACTATGGTGATGGGGCGATAGTTAGTGAGTATTGACGGGTCAAGTGTTTGTTTTTTTAAGAAGTGGGAGGACCCAAGACTGTATCAGGTTGCTGGGAATGGTGCAGGTGGAGAAGGAGGCATTTATACGTTTGGCAATGAATGGGGAGAGGTCACGTGCAGCATCTTTTATAATTTGTGCTGGGCAGGGGTCACCGTGGCAGTTGGACGGTTTGAGAGTTAGGATGACTTTTTCAACTACAAGGATGGATACTTTCTTGAAGTTGAAGTGGTGTGTAGGTAGGGTGGGAAGAGTGGGAGGTAGGGTGGTCGGGGGCAAGGGTGCAGAGATCTTATTAGGATTAGGGGCAAGGAGGAGAGTTTATTGTTTATTGTTAATCTTAGCCTGGAGGGTTGTTATCTTGTTAGATAGGGCGCTCTGTATGCTGGTGCACCAGCTTTTGTCCTTAAGACAGGTGTCTGGGCTTGGATATGAGTTTCTATCTCGTTGAGGATTGTGAACAATTCCTTGGTATTTGAGCTGGCTTGAGTAATAAGCAGGTTATATGGCACTTGTTTGGCAAAGATGATTTCTCCTTTGTGAAGGGAGGCTTAATTTGTCCACTTTTGTGTTTCTCTAGTCTGATTGCTTTCAGATGGGGAGAGAACCATGTATTCACATGTTTTTTCAGTTTGCTTTTTCTAATTTCCAATGGTACTATGGCATCTAAATCAGATAGCATTACTTTGTTGTACTCTTCTACCAATATGTAGGGGTCTGTGAGGGCAGGAAGAGAATCCAAGTTGGGAAGAATCAGGGGAGTAAGTTTTTCAGCTGTAATATTTTTTTTTATTTCTAGTGGGAATGGCAGGAGCTATGCTGTCACCATGTAAGGGAGCTGTAGCCTCTAAGGAGAAGGAGATAAGGTGGTGGTTGGACCAGGGCTGCGGTGTTATGGAAGTGATGGATGTCTGGAAATTCTGCTCTGCTTTCCAATCGAGGGTCCTGCCTTTAGTATGGGTCCCACCTGTTACCTTTTGGGTGAACCCTAATTCCTCAAGGGAATCGTTAATCTGCGTAGCGTTATGATCTGATGGGTCTTTGAAACCAAGGTTGAGGTCTCCTAAGAGAAGGCATAGTGAGGAGTTTTTTAAGTTTATCAGATAGGATATTGGTAAGATCTTCTTCAAAAGAGCCTAGTGGGCCCGGGGGTCTGTAAATGAGGTGGATAGATAAGGTCTGGGTGTCTGAAATAGTCAACTTGGCAGTGAGGGATTTCCATCGTTCTCCATTAAGTGGAGAGGTGAGTCTCAATGCTAGGCTAGTTTTTGCAATTATGGCAAGGCCTCCGCCTCGGGAAGTGGTGTGATCTACTCTTAGAAGGGTGTAGTCCTCAGGGATGGCTAACATGATCGCTAGGCCAGCTGCTGTGTGAAGCCAGGATTCAGTGATGGCGAGGAAGTCAATTTTTTCTGTTATGAGAAGTTTGACTATTTCTGTGGCGTGGCCCACCATAGAACGGGCATTTATTAGGGTTCCTTTTATACCAGTCTGCGTGGACTCCATAGGAAGTGCCTGGGTGTTGTGGTGGTGCCTTGGGTGGGTGTTGAGGTCTCGAGTGAGCCGGCAGTTAAGCTGGAGCGGGTGCGGAGTGTTGGTGGCTTTGTGAGAGGGGGTTTTGGTGTTAGGCTGAGGGCCTCTATGGTTTCTGGTGGAGTTATTAGAGAGAGGATGTAATGTTTATGCTAGAGGCTCATAGATTTTGGGGAGTCTGGTACGCAGTTTGAGGTTTCTTTGGAGGAGACGACAAGGTCTTGTTATAAGGTCATTATGACTTGGAAGTTTGTGATGGAGAGTCACATTCGCTAATAAAGGCAGGGTATGTGGCACGGTAAAGTCTAGTATACTAAATAGGTATAGGATAGTCCTCAATAGGACAGTGTAAATCAAAGGCAGATACATGGTTTGCGCGTGAGGTGGCTAGCTGATGGTGAATGTGGCATTTAAGGTTAGTTGAGAGGTGTCAGTGCGTGGGTGCAGGTGATTGGGTAAGGTAATATCACGAAAGCTATAGCAAATAGGCTAAAACTACTATATTGGCTATAATGTGAGTGGATAGAAACAATCTATCTAGGGTAGAGTGATAGCAATGATTCAAAAAATGTGCAAATGTCTAGATTCAAAATATGCACAAATGTCTAGATACAATACTTTCTCAGTGGTCACAAGGCTAGGATCAGTGTGGACACAGGGCTAGGTTCAAAATATGCACAAGTGTCTAAATTCAGAGTGTGCACAAATATCTCAATTCAAAGTATACACACATGTCTAGATTCAGGATAGGCACACATGTCTAGATGCTATCACAATGGTCACAGGCTAGGATCAGTGTGGACACAGGGGCTATGTTCGAAATATGCACAAGTATCTAAATTCATGATGATAGTTATATATGGGTTCTATATTTTACCCCATATTCGGCCATACTAATTTTATTTCAGTGCGCCGTCCCTGAGCGGAGTTAATATTTTTTGTGGTTTCTGCTGCACTGACATATCTAAAAATAGGACAATTTCCCATTTAGACCTTATTTTGATGGTCTACACCATGCCAATTCTCCCATTGCTCAAGTGTATGTAAATGGCAAAAGTCAAACTTTTCCACATAACTTAAACTATGTACATCACACACATTCTGTTCAATTTGAACCTGGGATTCGCTCTATCGGACACACACTGCTCCTCTTATTAAGGAACAACTGTATGCAATGTTTAATCAATGACAAAGCATCACATGGCCTCAGTAGGTAGGTTTCCATTTCTCTGAAAACATGTCACCGGTATCTGGTTTATCTGTGTTTATCTTCACATGTCCTTCTTGGCTTCAAAAGCCTTGCTCATTGCTTTTTATGGAAAGCTTGACCCCAAGGTTACTGCTGCAGGACATGTTATCAGGATTTAATTGACAACCAGACAGACATCTTTCTCCTAGAGAGCCCAAACCAACAGGTGAATGGTCACAGTTTTGTTCCAGTGGAAATGTCCCTCTGCAGCCATGCTTCTCAAAGTAGTGCTTTAGATCAACCAAAGGTTTTTACATGTTTACATTTTGCAGGGCATGGTGTTTAGAGAGTTGCATAGTAAATTACATTTAAACCTGTTTATAACATATAGTTTCTGCTTCCAGACTATTAACCCAGAGGTACATTCAGAATTTCACCAAACAATCCAGTTAACAGAGAGCACCAGTGTTCAATTATGAAAATAAAATAAGCCTTTCCATTAAATGTCATTTTGGCTGTTGAAAATAAACACTCTTTTCCCTTGTGTGAAATTTCATAGACTCGGTTCCACGTGGATTCCTGAATCACAGTCTCATGTTGTATAAAGAGATTTTACCTGCTGCTATCTGTCTCTATAAGTAGAAAGAGTAGCTTTTCATATGTTGTGAAAACAGCATATTCAGCCACAGATGTACTTTGCCATGCATTCGGCGCATCTAGCAATTTTAAGTTTTCGGGCACATTTTCCTTCAGTCGAGCGCCTGTTCATTTTGGTGAAGTTGAAAGAGGCCCATTTCTGTTCCTGTCCTAGGCCTTAAATCAGATAAAATAAGTGTTTTGGGACTGGTCTGCCTTTTCCAATGGGGAGCACCAGTCAGCATCACTCTTAAATATCAGCCTGACCTGTTTTTTTTTTTTATTTCTGACATTCTGGGTTATATTTTACCCCACACTTGTGTGGAAGGCTGCCGTGTGGAAGGATGTCAATACGCGCCATTGTACATAATTGATCGTTGAGTGAAACCTGATGAGGGCAGAGTGATGTCATAAAGCAAATATACAGAGCCATACTGAAATGATATGAAAATACTTATGACAGACGATGTAACTGAAGTGACAAGAGAAAAATGTACAAAATGATAAAGTAATCATGAATGCAAAAGAAAGCAAAGTAACTTGCTGACCAATAATTGTAAATATGCAATAAAGCAAGGTAGAAAAGACATACAGATGCTTGCTATAGAGGAATATATAACGTGGCAAGGACGGCCATTATTGGAAAAAGGACGCCTACTCTTGATAATATTCTATTCAGCTACCTTAGAAACAGAAGAGTGTTGAAGAGTCGGGAGAAGTTGGAAGAACACCTTTATGTGCAAAACAAAGAGGAGTATATGTTGGTTTGGGATCAAGGATGCTATTTCAAGGAATAGTTGCAGACAAATGAGCCATGGAGGAGACATAATTATCTTAGATTAAAGAAGAAGAAAACATATGCAAGAGCCAAGAAAGGTTTTTAGAGGTAGTTTGAGGTTTGTCTACAGACGGGAGACAGCCAATGAAGTACTAACTCCTATGTATTCCATAACTAGACATGTTCCCCTAGCCAATCCCATCCGCTAATAAGTGTTATGGTTTGCCACGTAGGATGATGTCATAGATGACACATATTGTGGCATAAGACTTCTTTGTAATCAAGGTTGTGTATAAGCGTGCAGGCATCAGTCTGATGTCTGCTAGTTGACCCTGCTTTATTAAATTGAGAATTGTTGGGTGTTCTGACCCACGTTTGGACTATGATGCTACAACATTTGGTGCTGTGGGCTTAGGAAATCCAAGATGGCCGAAAAAGCCCACATGTGCGCTAGAATCTATGAAAACCACGCAGTTGTGCATACTAAAATGGTTGCCTAACTTGCCACCCACCAGTGCGAGCAGGATGGGCCGGGGTGCCATGAGTGAAATGTGTGCCAAAGGAAAACCGCACTTTAAAATCACCTTTTGTTTCTCTGAATGCCAGCTCAAAATGCCTATTTGCAACACATCCAAAAATCTCACTGAACACCAGCGGACATCTGGCAGAATAAAGTATTGTGGGCATACAAAATCTGGAAAGAGGATGAAAAGTTATATTCTGAAGTGACTTGAAGGTTTATAACAAGACTGGCTGAGCTGTGGATTTCAGAAGTTTAAGTAAATTTGGACTGAAACACACTAAAAATCTAAATGTTTAAAAGAAATGAGTGACCTACTTTTGAATGTCACATAGGCTGCAATTGTTTAAATGTCATAGTTTTAAACTTAGAATCAGCATTCTAGCTGCATATGTAAAAAATTGTTAGTTATTTGAATGCAGAAAACTGGGGAACAGAAACGACATGTGGCTAAAAACTGGCTTAAAGAGATTCCAATTTTGCCTGGCAACTACCCCATCAGGAGTGAAACTTGATTCACAAGTAACTTCCCAGGCCTGGCTGTTTTCTGCTGGCCACACTAAGGATATGCCATCTCTCTGATAATTGAATTAAGGGTAGCCCCCACAGAATACAGGAGCTCTGAACAATGCAGCCCCCTTCACCCAGGCAGATGGTTTATTGCAGATGTCGTAAAACAGCTTCCTCTTGGCAGAAGCTGGGAGGGGCAGGGTCTCTGAGCTTGGCAGAAACTGGAAAGACTAGTTTCTGTACCATGTGACCTGAAAAGACACACCCCTGTAGCCAGAATATGGTTTTAGAAAAAGATGGATCATTCATAGAGCGGACTTGTGAAAATTATTTAAATGATACCATAATCCTTGTGATTTTTCTGCCCACATTTTAAGACGTGTTAGGACCCGGTGGTATGTTCAGGGGGGTTTTAGCGGAAAAGAGGATATTACTCAAAATGTGTGCATGTGACAAATCTGACACTTCATCAACTAATGTCCATACTCCTTGCGCACATGTGTGTAAATTTGGGTTAATGTCCGATATTGCGAAACCAGTTAAAAAGTGCAAATGTCGCCATTTCTGAATGCAAGCTCCCAGGAAGAGCAGATTTGGACAGGGTATACCTCCTGTGATGCATGATGGGTGCATGTAATTTCAAACCACTGTGTAGCTATGAAATATGTCTTTTGGGTCAAAATATAGATTGTGTGTAATTTGACAGGGGTGGGTTCTCTGTACCATAAACAGACCTCATCATGATGACACTTCATTTCATTCCCCCAATCAAGTGGAAGAGGATGAAGTGGCCAATGACGAGTGGAGAGGGGTAGAGCCTAGTGATGCTGCTCACACACCCATTTTCAAAACACATAAAAGCAGACAGTCAGGACAGATAGGGACTTATCAATTCCATTTGCTGCAAGGCGCTCTGCCGGACCATACCACATCCAGAGATCCAGACTTCAAATCCATCAATCTCCAGAATCCAGAGAGAGAGCAGAGCTGACCCAGACCACTGTTAGCAGAACCAGAGAGCTGACCCAGATCACTGTGAAGTGCAGAGACCAGAGTCCAGTCTAAAATCTGACCAGATCCGTGGCGAGGCCCATTCTAATTCAAGAATATAGTGTGAGTACCTAGCAGGACTGTGCAGAACCAATCTCTTAGTTAAAATAATATACTTCAATCTATTTTAATCTAAGTAGAACTGCCTCCTAACTGTCATCTGTCATTTTCTAGTTGCTAGCTGTCACTTGTTTTTTTTTAACTTTAAAATTTCAAATCCGAAAAACGACCTTTATTTAATTGCTCATATCTCCGTAACCGTTTGTGCTAGAGACTTGCAGTAACTTTCCTCTGAAAGCTGGGAATCGCGGCTTTCCTAAGAACCTAGGACAGCATTTCTATTCCATAGACTTTTGCCGCATTCGTGAAAAACGCACTCGCAAATTTGCCGCGATTTGCACATTTCTCAACGTGTGAAAACAGCAGTTTTCTTGCTTCCAGTTGCCAAAAATTTGTTTAACCTGCTAGTTACTCCTAGATCCTTGCTAAAGTGAGCCTGGACTAATATTAACTATATACCACTCACCCTGAACCTCTAGAGGGAATTAAAAGCATTCTAGCATATTTTTCACTTCATTGCCAGCACATATAAAAAGCATTTTGGGCCTGTGTTTCCAACTTCTGTAGTGTAAGCTTGCTGGGGTGAACTGAATTACATTTGATTGCATTTCTGAGAACTGTGTGCTTTCCTTCCATTTCCTTGCATTGCATAAAGGGGGAGGGGATTGCCAGAGAAAAGTGATTACATTGTTTTGTTGAAATCATATTGAGTATTTTCTGTATTGCATTTTCATTCAACATTACATCCATCTGAACTTATATAAAGCATTCTCTACCACCTTATTCTTCTGTTCCTATTCACAAGTGTGCCAGTACCAGACTATCCATTATTGATTACTGCTCAGATTCAGTGTGATATTCAATTATTAATTTATTATAAAGTGTGATATATATATATATTGTTTAAATTATCAAATAAACCTTTTTAACTTGCAAAACAGAACTACTTCTTGGCTCAGTGGGGTCAGGGGGATTCCAAGAGAGGGGTGTTTTATAGGGGTAGTCATCCAGAACGCATGAACTGGACATAAAGATATATTAATAAGGGTTTCCATTCAGTATCCCAGACTAGGCATTGACTTAGCTGTAGTGTTGAATTGAATCCTCTTACAAATTGGGGGCTCGTGCTGGACGTTTGGATTAGATTTATCACTTGTGCAGATTAATACAGCATGCCAGCTGACCAGATACACATATCCGGTCGGATCACCACGCTGTGTTACGCTGTAAAGCACTCCTCAAAGGAACGCTCTAAGAAAAAGGTCTGTTTTGCAAAAATAAAATACTAATTTCTGTAAGTCAGGACAGAGACCAATCTCTAGAATGACGACCTTGGTAGATATGAAAATAGCCAGAGAGCATTTCTTACATAAGTTATTTGTGAGAGGTGAGTGGACTCACCAGGACCGCATGGTCTGGTTGCAGGCCATCACGCAACAGGTCACTGAAACAGGGTCAGAAAAATGGGGAGATCAGGGTCCCCTACATGTGGCCGTGAGTGAACTATACATGGCTCCTAAAGCTAAGGATGAACAAGACAAGATGGTTAGGATAGCGGCATACCTGTACCTATATATGGGAGACATGCAGGATAAATGTACTGAAAGCCAAGATCTGGCGAATAAGCGACAGATGGCGTTAGAGAAGGTCCAATCTGACCTGGTCTCTTCTGAGCAGAGGCTGCAGGGGAGCCAGGAGTCAGAAAATGAGAGTAGACAGCACATCATTAAAATAAAGAGGGATATGGACATCCTGCAACAGGAAAAGGCTGACCAGGATACCAGATTTCTGGCCTTGCAGAAGGAGTACCAAGAAGGTTTGGACTCCCTACTGCAGAGCCAGAAAAAGCTGGAGCAACAGTTAGACTTCAATAGGGCATGTGCTGAGCAGGTAGTCACCCTGCAAAGCCACCTAGATAGGGAGAAGGCAGAGAGCAATAAACTGATTTTGAAAGACCTGGATACCCAGGCAGAGTTTGACCAGGAGCGCCAGAAAGCTGGTGCCTTCCAAAGGCAAAGGGACGACCTGGCAGCACAGATGCAGGCTCTTAGTCAGGAAAGGGATACCTTAGGCCAGGAAGTCTGCCACTTAAAAAGGAAAATGGAAGAAAATCACCTGGCCCTCCAGGGGCTGGGTGACCTCCGAAAAGAACACCATAACTTGTTAGAGCACACCAGGAAGGTGGAGGATGCTCTGGCAAGAAAGGAGCAGGCCAATAGGGACACAGCTCAGGAGGTAACCCTCCTGCAGCAAAGACTGGCCCAGTGCTCCAGGACCAATCAGGAAACGCAGAGAGAGAATGAGGCTCTCTGCCAGCACAATGATAGGCTCCAACAACAGGTAGCGATGCAGGAGAGACTGATAGAGTCTAGTAAGGCCTTAAATGAGGAACTGAAGGCGCAGGCTCTTGCATTTCAACAGGGAGCAGGGGCGGATAGAGATGAGGTTCGCTGGGAAAGAGAAACTCCTGAGCATAACCCCAGGAGCCCTAGTACCAGAGGCCTTTATTTCTCTCAGTCCCTGGACTCTGCCAGCCCCATGTCCCCTGGCGCACATGAGCACAGGGCCACAGGGATGGCAGATTACTATCCAGCCAGAAGCATGGGGCTCATAGGCCAGTACCACCCAGGAATGGAGGGGCGGGCATCCGGGTATGGGCACCCAAGCACAGTGCAATTTAGTGGGGAACCCCAGGAGAGTAGGCCCATTAAGGGCATCCTGAAAACCTCTGCCCAGTTAGGTCAGTGGGGGGGGGGGGGTACCCATCAAATCCTGGCAGCAAAGAGGAATCTGAAGACTCCTCTGAACGGTACAGGACACAGGAGACCAGGTCCCCACATTCTGCCAGCCATTCCCAGGCTCGCAGAATCCGGGAAAACCTGGAAGATCAGACAGGAACCTCTGGGAGCAGTGCCTCTGAGTCAGAGGACGAATGGACAAGGGTTACCCGAACCAAAAAGGCCAATAAGGCAAAAAGGGCCTTGATTAAGGACCCATTGAAACAGATTAAGGCAATCAGGAGTGTCATCACGCCTTATCATAAGAACGCCAAGTACTCTGTTTGGGAACACTTGGAGCTCTATGAGCAAATGATGGAGATTTTTCATTTGAAGGACAGCCAAAGCTGTATCCAATATGTAAAGTGGACATTCTCCCCAGAGTACTCCAGTTTCTTTGCAGGGCTGGAGGACCAAAATCATTCCAGGTGGTCCACCTATAGGGCGGCCATAGTAAAACATTTTTCTGTTCACAGAAATCCCCAAGAGGCTCGCAAGGCAGCCTACAATTTGCAGTGTGGGGAGGATCAGGCCCCACAAGAGTTTGTGCAAGAACTGAAACGTGCCTTTGCGCAGACCACCAGAAGGGTGCGCACAGACAGCAGAGAATTTGTTAATACGTTTTTCCATGCCTTGCCCAAATATATAATGACCCAGTTCGTGAGAGATTTTCATGAGAAAAGATCTTTAGAATGGGTCATTGAACAAGCCACCCGCATCTACGAGGTGCAGAAACTGGTGGAAAACAAAAACCAGCCCAAAAACCCCAAAACTAACAGCACCCCTGCTACTGCCAAGGTGGCAGAGGTAAAGGTTGCCCCCGTTTTGGATTTGGAGATGGGGGGGCCTAAAAACCTACCTGCACCTAATAATGCTAGGCCCAGAAGATCCTCGGGCCAGTCACAGACAGGGAGCCAAGGAGGCAGCCCCACGAATGGGGTCCCTCGCTCTCCTGATTATGTAAGTCCCCGTTACAAGAGAAATCGACCCATCCTGGGTTATGTGTGGACTCCTCCAGCCCAAGGGGGGAGATCCAGCCAAGAACCTAACCCAGGGAACTTTCCTCCTAACTTCCCACCGGAGGGCAGAAATTCTCCAAATTCTGGGCAGAACTTTTTCCCCAGGTATCCACCCAATTTCCAACCCCAAAATCATCCATCCTTCTTTCCCCAATTCCCTGAGCCCAGACAACCTAATCCGGGAGAGGGGAGGCCAAGGGTGGATGGGTACCAAAATCTTCCCAACCAGGGGTACTACCAGAGAAGGGATAGCTACCTTTCCCGGGATCAGCCCAGGGGAGAAAACAGGGCCCCGTATCAGCCTGAGCGGGTTTCCCAGTTAGAGCGCCAGGTTCAAAACATGGCGCGGGATCTGGGTCACATACTGAGGGCTCAGCAGAACCCTCAGATCGGCATGCCGGCGCAGAACGCACCCAACTCTGGACCTGGTGCCCCAGAACAATGACGGGGGCAGCACCCCGATAACACACTGATTCCCAGGGAGGAGGCACAAGGGGAAGGGGGGTGTAAAGCCTTGGAGGAAGCTTCCTTCCTCACTTGTAAACAGCCCCTGGAAACCCAGGAACCGGAAACAAAATCTCTTGCCCCTGAAAGTCTGCCTCCTAAGGAGCAGAGGGGGGGTAGGAGAAACAAAAGACCCAAACAGACTCAGTTTGAGGAGGAGGTACAGATCTTCCAATTTGAGGGAGAGGGATCCTCAGAGGATCCTGGGAAAAGGATCTTCTCCTTCAGAGAGGGGGGAACTCCTCCCAAAGAAAAATGGGTTCCTAGGGATGCAAATCCAGACTGGGGAGATGTGGAGACTGAGCTACCGCCGCCCGCCATCTCATCCCAGAACCAACAGCAAGAAAATCCCCTGGTTCAAACCCATCCTGGTGACTGCCTCCAAAAAGGGGGGGGGTGGCCCAGAACCGGAGCCAGGGGAACCCACAATGGCTCTGATCTCCACTTGCCAACTTTTTCTTTCAGATTCCCAAGGCTCTCCACAGAATTCTGCCCAAATCTCTTCGCTAGCGATGTCCAAAACCAGAAAGTTAGCCCACCAGTTGTCCAAAAATGTGCATTATCTGTGCCCCCTTGAGGAGAAGGAGGGAAGATATTATTCCCCGGTACAAGTACAGGGGCAGGGTACGATTTCAGCGCTGGTGGACACGGGATCTCAAGCTACCCTTCTGTCCAGAAGGGCCTTTGATGAACTAAATGCAGGAAGGGGAGGGAATTACCAAATTCCTCTCACCTCCCTTCCTGGACAACTGCAGAACTTTGACGGGAAGGAAATTCCCGTTGAGGGGACTGCAGACTTGGACATTAAGAACGGGCGACACAAGGTGAAACACCCGGTCATAGTAGTGACTCCAGAGGGCACCCCTTGTTTACTGGGGAATGACCTCCTGAGAAGGTTGTCACCCCTAATAGATTGTGTAAACAAGGTCCTCTGGACCCAGACTAGCCGACCAATAAAATTAAAACAGAGTGTCAACCATGTTAGTTTAAACGGCACCTGCCACATGGTTGAAAAAAAACCTGACCAAGTAGAATTTCACTTCCAGAATAGCCAAATTCCAGACGTGACAGTAATAGCAGTAGGACAACAGACTGGTGATGGGGGGTCCTCTCTATTTCTGAAAATCAACCTTCCTTCCAGTCTAAAGTGGTACTCCATGCTGGAAGGAAACACTCTGAGATTCTATACTAATCCACAATCAGAAACTCCCACTCCTATAGTCCAGAAAGATGTGAAATCAGCTCAGAGCCTGGCTGATATTCAGCAAATTGGAGAGCAGTTGTTCATCCCTGTCCAGGTAAATGATGGGAAGGACTCTGTTCTCGCTCGAGTGTGTGTGAACAACGGTAAGAGCTTCATCAGCGAAGCCATGTTTCGCCAACTCCCAAAAGATCCAGCCATTCCCACCTTCAAACTGATAGACAAATGGGAAATGGACCTGGAAGCACCTAATTCCAAACATCTCCTGCCAAGCAGGTGTATGCTCAAAATCTCCATTGGCAACAAGAGCATAGTCCATAATTGTTGGGTCGTGTGAGACGTCCCTGCCGCCTTTTACTTAGGCAGTGACATTCTCAATCGCTTTGCCATTAGTTTGGACCTAATAAACTTCAAAGCTTGGTCCCGATTAGCGGATAATCCCATGGGCTTTGATGATCCAGAAAAAGCATTTAGGTCAGCTCAATTGCTACCTTATGCAGTTGAAATTCAGATTAAAGAGGAAGTCACCATCCCAGAAAGGACCCGACAATTCTCCCTGGAAGTGAAAGTTAAAAGAGGACAATATTTGCAAAACCCCAATGCTTACATACATCTAAACGCTTCTCTCCAACAGCAAGGGTTGGGGGTAAACCCAACACCATTAGTCAACATAGAACATGACACCATTCCAATAGAGGTGGATAACAGCGACTTGAAGAGTATTACTCTAGCCGCAGGCACCATTATTGGAATGGCGGTTGATGACTGACATTTTTCCATAGATTTAGGTAATGAACTGTTAGGGCCAATCCCCAAGGACTGCTTTGACAGTGACAGTGACGACAATACAACACCAGACAGGATTTTTACCCGGCATGGGGGAACTTCCTGGTGTACACTTCTTGCCCTTATGGTAAGGAAGATGTGCCTTGTGACTTCAGGAGGGATGAGGTGATTTTCACGGTCCATGAGGGCTGCCTTTCCCACCTGAAGCCTCCAGTCCAAATCAGTACTCTGACCAGGGACTTCTCCACCCAGCTGGAGGAGGCCGCTGAAATAGCCAAACCAGAAGTCTTTCCAGGCTTCAGGCAGATGGTGGAAGAGAGAGTCAACCTAGCTGATGCCTGTGTGACTCCGGAACAAAAGCAAAAGTTGAAACAAGTTTTCTTGGATTTCCAAGATCTCTTTGCGGTAGACTCATATGACTGTGGCCGCACCGACATCCACACAACAACAATCCCCACGGAATATCGCTTGCCTCTCGCATCAATGGTGTCCCTTACTGAAATAATTAAGAACCTTGAGTCCCGGTGAATAATCCGTCCAGTCCACAGCACCTTCAATAATCCGGTGCTGGGAATATTGAAGCCAAACGGCCAGTGGGTACTCTGCGCCGACCTCAGGGAGCTCAACAAACGGGTCCATACTTCCCGATGGCCTCTGCCCTACATTGACCAAGGGCTGGCCCAGATCCAGGGGTCACAGGTATTCACTGCAATAGACCTGACCAATGGATACTGGACCGTGCCTGTCAGCAGGGAGGACCAATACAAACTGGCTTTTACCTTTGGGGGCCAGCAGTACACATGGACCCGGACTCCCTTCGGATACCTTAACTCCGGTAATGAGTTTAACATTTTCCTACATAAGGCCATGCCCGACCTGGGTGCGAGGGGTAACCTGGCTTATGTAGATGATGTCCTCATCAAAAGTTCATCTGTGGAGGAACACATAGCGGAGATCCGTTATGTTCTGACCCAGTTGAGGGCTGCCGGAGCAAAACTTTCCTTTCAGAAAGCACAGTGGTGTAGAACCCATGTTAATTTCTTGGGGCATGAGATTACTCTGCAGGGTCTCTGTCCCCAGGAAAAGAAAGTGGAAGCACTTCAGAAACTGAAAGACCCCACAACTCTGCGGGAACTAAGGAGCCTCCTTGGACTGACTAATTACAGCAGAAAGTTCATTGAGGGCTACGCAGAGATCACCAGACCCCTGATTCATCTCCTGAAGGGGGGGGTCAAGTGGGAATGGGGTCCAGAACAAGCCGAGGCAGTAAGACAACTCAAAAGAAGCCTCTCACAAGTGCCTTGCCTAGCCTACCCTGTCAGAAACAAGGAGTTCTTCCTGGAGACAGGGTTCTCTAATACGTGCTTGACGGCAGTATTATACCAAAAGCTTGACAACGTCAATAAAGTAATCTCCTATGCGAGCAAAACTTTATCCTCTGTGGAGGAAAAATTCAACGATTGTGAGAAGGCACTCCTGGCAACGGTGTGGGCGTTGAAGAATTACCGCCCGTTTATCCATGGGGAACACATCATAGTGGAGACTCCACACCAGCCTCTGCAATATCTCCAAAG
This sequence comes from Ambystoma mexicanum, assembly GCF_040938575.1. Lineage (NCBI taxonomy): Eukaryota > Metazoa > Chordata > Amphibia > Caudata > Ambystomatidae > Ambystoma > Ambystoma mexicanum. The sequence goes on along the minus strand of NC_090932.1, from coordinate 1,688,089,798 downwards.
TGACAGAATCCGGGCCGGAAATGTGAGTAATTCCCGAATTACTTCCTGGATTCTATCAATGCAAGGATTTCCTGTGGAGGTCAGATATGGCCAAAACAAGAAGAGTCCCCTCGCGCAAGGTCTGGCTGACTTGCATGATTGTGCCAGAGAAAACTGTCTCGAGGACGAAAGTCTAAAAATCAAGGACAACATGGAGGCATACCTTAATTCCCCACACAAAGTCTTTGAAGAGGACAAGTGTGAGGGAATGCCCACTGTCTATGTGGATGGATGCTCTTACCATGTTGACAACAACGGGGAAAAAGAACTGGTGGCCGGCGTAGGGAATGCATGGGGGAAGGAGTTTCCAGAACCCTCCGCTGGGTACAAAATTGGTCCCCGAAGTAGTCAGGTGGCAGAGTTGATGGCTGTGCATCAGGCCATCCTCACTGCTGTCCAGCATCAACTCCACGAACCGGTCATAATCACAGATTCGGATTATGTACGGAACGGGTTCGTGGAGCACCTGGTTAATTGGAAAACCAGAGGCATGTTATGTGCTAACAACAAACCCTTGAAACATGGGAAGTTGATCCAAAACATTGATGATCTGGTCACCTCGAATGAGATGACCATCTATTGGAAAAAGATCAAGGGTCATTCCAAAGTAGAGGGACCAGACAAAACTGGAAATGACTTAGCTGATCAGCTGGCCAAAACCGGGGCCATCCAAGGGGATCTAATTGAGATTGAGTCCCTGTTGGGGGAAATCCAGGTCACTGCTATCACTAGGTCCCAGACAAATGCTCACAACGACCTTTCAATTGCCCAATAGAGTAAGGAGACCCCTGATGCTGATTTGATTACAGCTCAGAAGGGGGATCCAATAATTGGTAAATTTTACCAGCACCTTGAGCACCCTGAGAACTTTCCCCTGACGGATACCAATTATATTGGGAAAGAGGACCTAAGAGTGTTGATGAAATGTCCAAAAATGTTCCGAATCCAAGACGGTTTGCTGGTAAGGAAATCCAAAGCTGGCCACGATCAGTGGGTGGTTCCTACCTCATTCCGAAGCCTGATGTTAAGTCACGCCCATGATGCGGCCACTGCCGGTCATAGCGGGTTTCACACAACATTGGAAATCTTAAGAGAGGTTGCATACTGGCCACACATGGGCCAGGACCTCAACCAATATTTGAAGGGTTGTCTTGTGTGTGCACAATTTCAGCCAACATCCCTCACGCACCGTGCGCCTCTCCAAAAGAGGGGGATGACACTGCCATGGTCAGATTTACAAATCGACTTTGTAGGCCCCGTGATTCGCTCTGCTAGGGGGAATAAGTACATGTTGACCAAGTGGGTGGAATGTCTCCTAGCCACAAATTGCAAGGCAGAAACTGCAGCTGCCCTGATGATTAACCACATCTTTTCCCGTTTTGGTCTACCTCAAAGGATGGAGTCAGACAGGGGTAGCCACTTCACCAGTGAAGTAATGACAAAGATGTGGGAGATACTGGGGGTCAAGAGAAAGCTACATATTGCTTACCGGCCAGCTTCTTCTGGAGCAGTGGAACGCTACAACCGGACAATTGTGAGCATCTTAAAAAAGTTTGTGGCAGATTCTGGGCCAAACAGAAAAGAGAGTGGGCACCACCATGTATTCAAAAATGTTCAGAATATTCAAGTAAAAATCAAATATTTCAAAAAAGAATATAAATCCAATTGAAAAGGAGCTGGCTGTGACAAGTCTGGAGACACCCGGACTTATAATTGCAACACACGCTGGAGACCAAGTAATGATACTGGGTCACACAACCGCTCTCATATGGGGCCCAAGATGGGCACGTATTTATGTCTGATTCACGACAATATGTTCAAGTATCCATAATATACCATACTTCTTAGAGAAAGGAAGATGAGTCTTTCTGATTCATATCAAAAATGATTTATCTATAATAGGTCAAACAAAAAGCTATCACTAATAATCCTTAGTGAGGAAGCAGTTGCCACAATCCACATGTATTAGACTAAAAAAGCCAATGCATTTCGGAAATTATTTCCTTCATCAGGGCGAGTCTAATTATATAAGTCCAGCAAGCAAGTATATAACATAACAAATGCAAGTATGTGACATAAATTCATATAATGGTGACAATTCAAACGAAACATACATTGAAAAAAATGAAAGGAAACATACCAATTAGTAGATGTTACATCATGGGTAAATATCAATAGCAAAAAAGAAAAAAGAAAAAGAAAAAGAAAAATGCCGTAAGTGGTTTATAAGGTAAATAAATGAAACCAAAGAATATTAGGTGTGGATTTACCTCATTGGTGTGGTCAGTGGTGAAAAACAGAACGTCCTGCGTTCATGCCCACTCAGCAGTGGATTGTAAATGACAATATGCACAAAGCCATGGAGAAAATCCACTCGTGCTTACAAGGAAACCAATCTGTGGATCATAAAAGATCCAATTAGATACTGTGTTTTACACTCCTACTTGGTCAAAGAGAAGGATTGTAATCAGATTCTTACCTTGTAATACACAGAGAGAAACGATCCTCCACTGTGCAGCTGCAGGGCAGTGACTCAGACTGCAGTGTGAAGCCGTTGTCTAGGCAACGGTTCTTTTGTTTAGCATGTGACCACCTCGTTTCTGTGAGATGCAGGTGGTCACAATTAATGATGTAAAATCGGCCAGGGCCCACAAAAATGACAAACCAAATATTTATGGGGCATCATCAATAGGTGCCCATAATTGTGATTATAAAATCCGAAAAAAATTAAACATTAGAATAATGAAGATAGAAAAAATACTGTCACAGGTCCTGTGGCTGTCTTTTCACAATACTGCTGTAAAGTCGGCCAGGTAGGTATTTATAGGGCATCACAAATGGGTGCCCATAATTGTAATAACAAATTCCCAAATTAAAAAAAATTATGAAAAAACAAAGTAGTAGTGATAGATTTATGCAGGTGGTCACAAATAATGATGTAAAATAGGCCAGGGCCCACAGAGATGTCAAACCAAGTATTTATGGGGCATCATAAATAGGTGCCCATAATTGTGATGATAAAATCCGAAAAAAAATTAAACATTAGAATAATGAAGATAGAAAAAATACTTTCACAGGTCCTATGGCTATCTGGTCACGAATACTGTTGTAAAGTCGGCCAGGGCCCACAAAAATTAAAAATTAAGTATTTATGGGGCATCACCAATGGGTGCCCATAATTGTAATGACAAAATTCCAAAAAAATATATGAAGTAACAAAGTAGTAAATATAGACAAAATACTGTCACAGGTCTTTAAGCTGTCTGGACAGCAAGACATAACAAAATTAAGCTAAGGTAATAGTAAGACTATTCAAACGTAGATGAGCAGTTGAAGTACAGTCACAGTGAGTAAGGTGTCGCCCAGGGGCGGCACCTTGGGTCCCAGACATACGTCCGGGACTTGCACTAGGGCTGTTACTAGAATGCTCCAAACATAATTAGACAAAAGGCAACATATGCCAGACAATAATTAAGAAAATAAAGCAAAAAAGGCTACATGAGGTAGAGTGATTCGACCAAGTTAAGCTCAACGGCTGTCAACATGTGGAAATGTAAAAAGAGCAGTATCCAAATGTTCATGTTCAGAACATCTTTCACAAATTACTCTGAGCATCATATAGAATAGCCAATGCAATCAAAAAGTAATAATTAGAGCACAGGGCAAAGAGACCCCTATGTATGAAAACATGTTAAAGTATACAACTCAAGCACAGAAAGAACAGTAGAAACAGTAAAGTCACAAGAGGAACAGTAGAGACCCTTATGTGTGAAAACATGGCAAAGCATACACCTTTAACACAGGCAAAACAGTAGTATCACAATCAAATATAACAGTGGTAATTGATCTCCTCATTCAGACCGCTCGGGACCAAACTACAGAGTTTATCAATCCAAAATGTCTCTCTGCGATTGAGGCGCAGACCTAAATCTTCATGAGGATTATTTCTTCTGAGTACCTCCAGAATCAGAAACTTAATCTGTGAAAGATTGTGATTGTTCAAGGCCCAGTGGCGAGCTACAGCCGAATTAGGGTTGGAATTACGGATACATGACCGGTGTTCGTTCCATCTGATTTTGGCTGCTCTAGTTGACTGGCCGACATAGTATTTTCCGCAAGGACATTTAATGCCATATATGATGTTGGCAGTGTCGCATGTGCCAAATGTCTTGAGGATGATCTTCTTACCTGTGCGTGGATGGAAGATTATATTGCCTTTAATGACGGAATTGCAATTAATGCAGTGTAGGCAGGGAAACGTACCAGTGCGTTCTGTGATAATTTTTTTCAATGGAGGTCTTGTATGTACAAGTTCGTCCCTGAGATTCCTACTCCTCTGGTATGCAAACACAGGTAATTCAGAAAACAAGTTTTGTACTCTTATGTCGTTTTTGAAAATGTTCCAGTGTTTCTTAATTGTTTGTTTGATTTTATTGCTCTGGGTAGAGAATTTTGATACATATACTGGTGATTTAAGGTCCCTTGTTGGTTTCTTAGGAGTGGATAGTAAGGTTTTACGGTCAAGACTGTTGACCCTTTCAACTGCAGAATCCAGTTCTTCTTGATGGTAACCTCTTGCAAGAAATTTCTCTTTCATAGCCAGTTGCTGTGAAATACAATCCTCGGGGTCACTTACAATCTTTTTGACTCGAAGAAGTTGACTAAATGGCAGGTTCCTTAGTAAGCTAGGCTGATGGAAGCTAAGGCGGTGTAGCAGATTATTGCGATCAGTTGGCTTCCGGAAAAGGGTGGTACTATAACCATTGTCTTTCTTTATTATTTGTACATCTAGAAACGTAATCTTGTCCCGTGATGATTCCCTAGTGAATTGAACTCGTTTGTCAATGTTATTAAGGTGCTCAAAGAAGTCATCAAATGCTGTATCTGTGCCTGTCCAAATGCCAAAAATGTCATCTATGTATCGAGTCCACATGTAGATATCCTTCTTCCATTCGGGTTTGTTCAAAATGTGGTCCGACTCGAATTTGTACATAAAGCAGTTGGCGTAAGTCGGCGCCATAGTTGCGCCCATGGATGTACCAGAGACTTGAAGGAAAAACTGGTTATGGTATTGAAAATAAGAATTTTCAGCAATAAATTGCAGAAGGGTTAGAATAAATTCCTTTTGGGCTCGAACATCCGGTGATTGAAGTAAAAGCCATTCTACTGCTTCAATTCCAAGGTCGTGTGGTATAGAAGAGTATAGACTTTTGACATCTATAGTAAACATCAGATGTTCCTGTTGGAAAGTAATATTGTTAAGCTTCTGTAAAAAATGAGTTGTGTCTCGAGTATAAGTAGGGGTTTCTTGAATTAGGGGTTGTAGGAAAAAATCAATGTAAACACCAAGTGGCTGGTTTATACTGTCCATTCCTGCGACAATGGGTCTGCCAGGGGGTTTGATAGGGTCCTTATGAATCTTTGGCAGAGTGTAGAAATTCGGAATTCTCGGATGTTCATTGAGCAGGAACTTATGTGTATGTTCATTTACCCAATTTAGTTTGAGTGCTTTGTCCAGCAAAATAACTAAGTTCTGTTTGATTGAGATAGTTGGATCATGATCTAGAGTGGCATATGTGGTCTGATCTTGAAGTTGTCTACTGCACTCAGAATCATAGTCTGTAGTGTTAAGGATGACAAGGGCACCTCCTTTGTCTGCAGGGCGAATAGTGATTTTGGTGTCGCTGTAGAGATCTCTAATAAGTCTCATTTCGTGAGGTTTCAAGTTCTTGTGTGGCGGGGTTCGATAATTGATCCGTTCAAGATCTCGAGTGACCAGTTTTTGAAAAATATCGATAGAGGGGACACTGATGGGAGGTATGAACCCACTTTTAGCCCTAAACTCTTGGAAATCAGGCATGTTGGAAGGTTTATCGTATGTTTCCAATTCTTCAAAGAACACTTTCAATTTAAGCTTCCTTACAAATTTATAGAGTTCAATCTTACTGTTGAACAATGTTGTACTATAGGTCGGAACAAAACTGAGACCTTTTTGTAATGTGTCTTCTTCCTGTTTAGTGAGAGTTCTGTCTGAGATATTAATCACTAAGTTTTCCTTAATTGTAGACGTGTTTGAGGTTTGGGTCTTAGACTTCCTCCTCCCCCTGCGGGTTCTTTTGGCCATGCGCCTAAAAAAACAGCGGTGGATGTTTGTGCTGTGGAGCTCGCTGTGTGGTTGAGGTTGTCAAGTGCTTGTTCAATTGGTGTTTCTGAATCTCTCTGTACTTCTGAGTCTGAACTAGAGGTGTTATCAGATGATTGTTTGTCGGATGGGTATTTATAGAGCTTTTTTGGTGCTACTGGGCCATATTTCTTCATCCATGTGTACACTTCATCATTAATATAGTCATATGTGTCGCGCTTAAATTTCTTAACTTTCTTTTGTTCAAGCTCAGTTTTGTATTCTTCAAGTTTTGTATTAATATCCAGAAGAATTGAATCGTATTCCTCTTTACCCAATGTAGCCACTAGTTCCTTTTCAATCTCTTGAATTTCTGTACCCAAAGTAACCAAGTTTTTTGCGAGTTCCTGGATGGTAAGTAGGATCAGGTCTAATGAACATTTGTTTAGGATAGCCTCCCACTTGCGAACAAATTCCTTGCTTTCTTTACAAAGGGTCGGGCGTAATTGTACTCGGAGTCCCCTTGGAATTCGCTGGTTTTTAAAATAGCGTCCCAGAGTGATTGCATGAAGCTTTCTATTTATTTCTTTGCGTACCAGATACTCTAGTTGTTTTATCCGCTTTGCTGGATCTTTTGGTGTTGTCCCATGTGCACCTATTGTCGTCTCACTAATAAGTTCGAGGATCGCGGTTGCTTCCTCTGAAGAGAACCCTAACGTCTCTGCACATTTAGATGAAAGGCCTTCTATGTCTTCAAATGACATATTGGTGTAGTAAATCTTTGAGTGAAAAATTTTTTGGAGTAAAAATGGTGTGCCTCCACTGGTTTGTGTCTCGCAAAGAGGGAAAAAAGGAACAAACAGAAAAGAGAGTGGGCACCACCATGTATTCAAAAATGTTCAGAATATTCAAGTAAAAATCAAATATTTCAAAAAAGAATATACATCCAATTGAAAAGGAGCTGGCTGTGACAAGTCTGGAGACACCCGGACTTATAATTGCAACACACGCTGGAGACCAAGTAATGATACTGGGTCACACAACCGCTCTCATATGGGGCCCAAGATGGGCACGTATTTATATCTGATTCACGACAATATGTTCAAGTATCCATAATATACCATACTTCTTAGAGAAAGGAAGATGAGTCTTTCTGATTCATATCAAAAATGATTTATCCATAATAGTTCAAACAAAAAGCTATCACTAATAATCCTTAGTGAGGAAGCAGTTGCCACAATCCACATGTATTAGACTAAAAAAGCCAATGCATTTCGGAAATGATTTCCTTCATCAGGGCGAGTCTAATTATATAAGTCCAGCAAGAAAGTATATAACATAACAAACGGAAGTATGTGACATAAATTCATATAATGGTGACAATTCAAACGAAACATACATTGAAAAAAATGAAAGGAAACATACCAATTAGTAGATGTTACATCATGGGTAAACATCAATAGCAAAAAAGAAAAAAGAAAAAGAAAAATGCCGTAAGTGGTTTATAAGGTAAATAAATGAAACCAAAGAATATTAGGTGTGGATTTACCTCATTGGTGTGGTCAGTGGTGAAAAACAGAACGTCCTGCGTTCATGCCCACTCAGCAGTGGGTTGTAAATGACAATATGCACAAAGGCATGGAGAAAAGCCACTCGTGCTTACAAGGAAACCAATCTGTGGATCATAAAAGATCCAATTAGATACTGGCCCTCATTACGACCCTGGCGGAAATCGGAAAACGATGGCGGAAATGCAATACCGCCATCGAATAGCGCTCGGTGCGACTATGACCCGTCACCGCAAAGTACGAAGCCATTAGCGACACCGTAGTGAATGCCAACGCTAACTGCACCAAGCACGCGCGCGCGCGCCATGCGAAACCGCAAACACCACCATGGCGCAACGGTACGCCAATTCCGACCCTAGCGGACATGTACCTAACGCCATCAGGCATGGCGTAATGTACCATTCCGCCATGGTGAGAAGTACGGCATCGCGAATCAACCGTAAACGGCCCCACTGAGTGCCTGTACACCGCTCCCTGCCCACAAAGTACAACTCCCCGTAGGTGCAATGAAGTCACAATGCAACCATTGAAATGTACAAGTCACCCATGCATGGCAACGAACAAAAGAAACACAAGAGGGGCCAATGGGAGCTGCAGGGCACAGATGGCACGAATACAGAAGCCATCCCAATGGACATGACCACAGTCCCCCACCAAGAAACGCACGCAAACACAGGCACCTGTGACCAGCAATATTCCGAGAATCACATCATTCCACCAGTCCACCTGGCTGACCGGCATCTGTTACACAAAACCCAATCCCCCGCCCCTGAGCATGACAACATTCAAACAGTCATATTGGCAGCCCCCATCCCTGACCTCACTGGGCTCCGTAGGCAAACGCGCCCAGTACAGTACCACGCAACTAAACTCCGAAGCTGGAACCCAATGCAGATCTCCTCACAATACATCGCCCCCCAAATAGGCATATGCCACATCACTTGCAAAGAAAAACGCTACACGGGCCAAATCAGAATAGAAATTTAATGCACATCAAAGTCACCAAGCCCATACAGCCATCAGGCCATGAACTCCTAAACACTAATCACCATTGTGGGCTGCATCCGCAAGAAATGACCAGCCACTACTTGTGTGTCGCCCTGTTCCCTCATGGTACACAGAGCCACATTCACGTACGAAAAGGCAACATGGAAGCGCACAGAACCGCAGGCCCGTCCCAAAGGGGAGGCACTAGTCCAGCTGAAAGGCCGAAATGTTGCTCCGAGCCACCAGTACTGCGTAAGGGCATGTGGGCCATTGGCGATCGTCCCATAAGATCGTAATGCTGCTCCACTGATTAACACGAAGCAGCAGGTGTCGGGAGTAAAACCCATCTGCAGGAGTGGCATACAGATGGCAGTGGCAAAAGGGGAGGAGATACCTGTCAACCAAAAGAAAAGAAAAAGAACAGAATGGCCATCAGAACTACATTCCAACAACTCACTTCAATGATCACACGAAATCCACAGCCATATGCATGCTAGCCCACTCCAAAGGATCATCACCACCCCAAAACCACTTGCGACTCCTAACCATCTATATCGAGGTGAAAACACCATCACAAACGAGTGTACCTGTGCATGCGTCTGTCAAAACAGAATCCATCAGATGGGAATGTTAACGTGCATGGACACAAGTGTCTGAGGGCGTGTCGAGACAGGGAGGGCTCAACAAGGCCAGATAGACGATGGTCCCACCATGGCAGCCCTGCATCACATAGCGTAGGGGAGGCGGATAGATCCCAAGAAGCCCTGTACATGGCAAACTCTGTATCAAATCACCTGCCCATGCATCCATTCATCATTCCCTCATCCCGGAATCAAAACGCCTGAATAATTACTCACATAACATTAGAAACATCCATTGAGTCTGTGCGTTATGCAGCCTGCAAAATCCACAGTGCCCCAGCCCGTAATTCCAGTGTTGTGAAGTAACATGTATTTGGGAACGGCCGGCCTCATCGCCCACGTAGCAATTGCGCATCCCAAACTATTCATATCAATCATTGCTTCCTCGCCATGGGCCCTGTCTCAAGGACATTGAACAATAGAACGTTATATTTGCAGTCAGACCTGTGGGCATCTCCTCGCCGCTAGCTGGAAACCGAAAGCGCCGCCCTTCGAATTCCACATTTGCAACATCACGCCGAAAAGGCATCTGTGGCCGTTTGAAATCACTAATTATTCCATCGAGTGCGGCTGTGTGTGAAAATGGCAACTGCCTTCACCCACAAATGGGACGCCCCGCCCGTCGTTGCAACTCGGTACAGTGATGCATGAGGGCCCACCGTTACTCGAGTACTACGTTCCACTGACCCTTCACAAGTCTGTTCGCGACTGCACAGATAGTATGTGCAACAATGGGACCACAGCAGAATGAACATGTCAACCAATGTCACACGGCCATCGGGTACAAATACATGATTGCAATAGCAAGATGCCATTCCCCGATTTGCAGCGTTGTGCGCGGGACGTGCTCGGCCAAAGGGGAGAGCAGTTTGCACAGGTGGAATTAATCACCACAGGTGGAGGCCATACAGCCTGAAAACACATAAATTGCACAGCCAGTCTCCTCCCACAACCACACCGAAATGCTACCGGCAGGACTCGCGATGTTGGCCCTGGGGGACCTGATAGCACTGCAACTACTCCAACTCCAAGAAGAAGACGAACACCAACTGCAACCGGCCGCACGAAGGAGACGCAGGAGGAGGAGGAGGCCAAGGCAGGGCCAGCAAGGGCCGCCAGCACAGCCACTACCACCACGCAGGCAGCCCGCAATCCCACGCCTCCGAGCACATCCGTTCAACCTCACTGATGAGCAGATCCACACCCTCTACCGTCTGGACCGGGACACCATAGCCGCCATTGTGGACATGACACAGGCTGACCTTGTCAGCATGATAGATAGCCCAACCGCCATCCCACCCCTACTGAAGGTGGTGTCTGTACTCCACTTCCTGGCCACAGGCACCTACCAGCACACAGTCGGACAGTTGCATGGCATTTCTCAGCCACTGTTCTCACGGACACTATTTCAAGTGCTCGATGCCCTCCTGCAGCACGCAGACGACTACATCTCTCTACCACGCTCGGAGCAGGAAATTACCAACACAAAAGTGGGATTCCATGCACTTGCCGGCATACCGGGTTGCATTGGTGCCATCGACTGCACCCATGTGGAATTGGTCGTCCCACATGCCATGGAGGCCCAGTACCGCAACCGAAAACAATTTCATTCCCTGAATGTACAAATGGTGTGTGACTCCAACAGGATCATTACACATTGTTGTGCCCGATTCCCTGGATCAACCCATGATTCTATGGTCTTGAGGAACTCTACAATACCACGCTACATGGAGCGACACGCAGGGAACAGATCCTGGCTACTCGGTGAGTCTCATTACATGCATGATGATGTGGGGTATGTGATTTGGCAATGACCTGGCAGGAAGGGGGGGGGGTGTGCGTACGTAGCAATGGCATTCCACATCATACGTTTCTCGTCCACATACAGGTGATGCTGGATATCCACTGAAGAGATGGCTCCTCACACCAGTCCGGAACCCACGGGACCAGCATGAGGAGGACTACAACCATGCCCACTCACGTACCCGTGTAGTCATTGAACAGGCATTCGGCCTACTGAAGACTCGTTTCCGCTGCCTCAGCAGGTCTGGCGGGGCACTCCTGTACCGCCATGAGAAGGTTGCAAAGATGGTCATGGCATGTGTCATGCTCCACAACATGTGCGTACGTAGAAATGTGCCCATGCCCCCTGACGCAGAACTGCAAGCACCTGATGATGGTCATGATGAGGGTGGGGATGTGGCAGCACCTCATGGAGTCTGCGAGGCACCGGAGGCCCGTGACATTCGTCAGCATCTCATTGATGTATGCTTCTAGCACTCACGCCTGGTGGCTAATACATGGACACGGGACTCGTGGCACTGTGTGTGTCTGGGACATGCACAATATGGACTGTACGCCTATGATGGCCTAGTACACAAAAATCAATGTCCACACATCTCATTGGTTGATCGTGCACTTTTTATGGCATATGTGATGTCATGTTGAACACCCTATCGACCTGCCACCCAAGTGAGCCCAACACACCCCCTCCACCCTCCTACCTCCCCCCCGAACACCAGTGTCCAAAGATGCTCATTGTCAGTGGGCTGTCGCTATTGCAAGCCCCCTCTGCGGGTATCAGGGGCACCCCTGCCTGTCGAGCGCAGGTTCCTTCCAGATCTACGTTGGGGGCTGCCCTGGACGGAACTTGCAACGGATGATGTGTCTGCCTGCTCACGTCCATGCATGTCCCTAAGGGTTTGCGAGAGCTCAGTGAGCACACGGCGCACTGCGGCAAGTTCGGCACATACGTCTTTGGACGTCGCATGCAGTTCCCCCCTCAGGCTCTCGGTGCTTCTCTCCATTTGGACTCTCAGGCTCTCGGTGCTACTCTCCATTTGTGCCCTTAGCGTCTCTGTACCTCTCTCCATTTCTGCCCTAAGTGTCTCAGTTGATGTTTCTATGTCTGCCTTAGTGCCCCCACATTCATCGGCATGGTCCTTGAGGAGCGTGGCCATTTGCTGCTGTTGCACGATTAACTGGTCGAGGGACTGTTGCCTCTGCTGGGCCATGGACATTTGCGGGGGTGTCACAGAGGGGCTGTTGTCCTCATGTTGCCTTGCCACAGGGCTGGTGGGGGATGGCCAGTCGTCGTCTTGTGGGTGCCCCTGCGTGGTATCCTCATGTTGTACGGGATGGGACAGACAGGGGGATTGGGACAGGTCATGGATGGATCTGACTTCGACATCCACGTTTTCTGTGTCCAAGCATGCTGCCATCAATGGGGTGTCACCTATGGTGCTGCTGCCACCAGAGGCAGTGCCTTCTGTGGCATCCATTGGGGGGACCTGTGGTGGTGGTGTTGTGGGCATGCTGGCTGCTGGGGTGCCTGTTGATGTTCCCTCCTCTGTGCTGCCACCTGATTTGTGCTGCTGCCGTGTCTTGATGCGTGCAGCTGAGGTGGAGGGTCTCTGGCCGTTGGTCTTGGCCCTCTTTGCAGGTGTGCTGGTAGGGGTGTCCTGTAGCTCGTCGTTTGGATCGGACCCTGTGGTGGAGTAAAGGAGGGCGAGGGTTAATGATGGGTCTGTGGGAATTGGAATGGCATTGTATCACATGCCTTGGGGTGGTACCTGAGGGTGATTTGGGTCGGGTCCTTGGAGGTGCTTTGATTTGTGTGTGGAGTGAGGGTGCAGTTGTTTGGCAGCCTGCAGTTAGGGTGTGCCTGCTGCACGTGTAGTGCGTGTATTAGGGGTTTTTAATTATTTATGTATTTATTGTGGGTTTTAACGTGCGCTATCAGGCCGATGTGTGTGGCCGTTCTCCTGGACATGTGTTTCTGTTGCACTATGTGGACGCATGGTACTTCACATGGATGGACTGTGTGGATTTGGCATTGTTTGATCTGGCCCACCTACCTGAATCTTCGGATGTCTGCACTCCTTTCTCCATCCCTCCGACTCCCTCTATGCTCTCCATTCCGATGGTGGAGGCACAGATTTCTTCCCAGGGGGTCAACTTGATGGGTGATTCAGGACCTCCCCCGGTGGCTGTGGCAATGTTGCGGTTGGCAGAGAGTATGCTGCGGACGCGTATCCGCAGGTCGTCCCATCGCTTGCGGCATTGCTGTGGGGTGCGGGGTGCGGTCCCCACCGCACTTACCCGCTGTGCCACCAGAGCCCATATGGTCTTCTTGTTTGCAAGTGCCGTTCTGGTCATTTGCGTGGAGAAGACGACGGCAGCATTCTCCTAGAGGGTCTCTGTTAGCACGGTGAGTTCCTCGCGGGAGAAGTGGACCTGCCGCTTGCGGTCGCACGCTTTCTTCGCTACTTTTCCCATTTGTCTTGGTTTCGCTAGGGTGGGTGACGGGTTGGGGTGTGTTTCAGGGTAGTGATTTTAGTGGTTGTGTGGTTTTAGTGGTTTTATAGGTGTACGCCGGGATGTTTCCCGTTCCGGGCCCATGTTTTTACTTCCGTTTCCGTATATTTCCGGTCACCGTACTTTCCGGTAGGCGCACACTGCGGTGACCGCTAAGAGGGGTGGCGGTATTGCACCTAGGGCGCCGTACGGCGGCGGTGTGGGCCGTTTTGGGGTCATTTCCGCCATCGCGGACTTTGCACTTCCGCCGTGGCGTGGTGCTCGTGCCCGATGGGTCGGAATGGGCCGCACTTTGCTCCTTCGTGCAATGGCGGAAACGCTATTTACGCTGTGGCGCTCCGGTCAGTCACTTTCCGCCAGGGTCGTAATGAGGGCCACTGTGTTTTACACTCATACTTGGTCAAAGAGAAATATTGTAATCAGATTCTTACCTTGTAATACACAGAGAGATACGATCCTCCACTGTGCAGTTGGGATATCCGATTACCTCTGGTCCTAATGGCCATCAGATCTACCCCTTCATCTGCAACCAAAATGTCACCATTTGAGTTGATGACTGGGCGCAAGATGGTGCTTCCGCAGCATTTGCTCTATAGGACCCAAGAGCAGACACTGATAAATGCCTCCACTACTCATGAGTATGTGGAGAATTTAAGGAAACACCTCCAACATGCTTTTGCTTACGCTCAGCGGAATCTAGAAAGATCGGCTGATAGCATGAAGACCCACTATGACCTGAAGACTTCCAGGAAGGAATATCAGGTGGGGGACCGGGTCTATCTATACAACTTCCAAAGAAACCAGGCAAAACAGCGGAAATTCTTGCCTACATGGAAGGGACCCTTTGATATCATCGACAAGATCTCCCCTGTGGCCTACAAAATCCACATCCCCAAAGGTCCTTTGGCAGCGGGGGAAGACAAGTGGGTCCACATAAACCAGTTGAAATGTTGCCATCCCAGGCACACTATGCAACAACTGGAGGAATCCTCTGGAATCCTAGCTGGTACTGTCTCAGACTAATTCAGTTCCAACCATAAAACATACCAAATCTAGTCTCTAAAATATTGTGATTTGCATGAAACTGTCTCTTAGTTATACTGTTTTTTTTTCAAAATAAGAATGTAATGTTTCGTTATGATGAAATGCATATGCTGCCCCACTATCTCAACATTGGTGGAAAAATGTCTATGAATAGGTATTGCCGCTCTTCCTTTGTCGTCCTAGGAGAAAGAAAACCTGGAGACGGGACAAGGAGGACGATCCGGAGACCGGGAGCAGAGACGCAAGGGGCCCGGTGTACCGCCCAATACTCCCATCAGGACCGGCGAGGAGAACCGATCGATCAGTACCGGATGGAGGAAAAGATGCTGAACTGTGCCATTTGCAGAATTGGAAGAAGATTATACGGACATAACAGGGCGTGGGTCAAAACCCTTGTGCACCCGACATCCCCTCGACTCAATCCAAGTGCCGTCGAGCGGGGGGGTTTGTTGGGTGTTCTGACCCACGTTTGGACTATGATGCTACAACATTTGGTGCTGTGGGCTTAGGAAATCCAACATGGCCGAAAAAGCCCACATGTGCGCCAGAATCTATGAAAACCGCGCAGTTGTGCACACTAAAATGGTTGCCTAACTTGCCACCCACCAGTGCGAGCAGGATGGGCCGGGGTGCCATGAGTGAAATGTGTGCCAAAGGAAAAACCGCACTTTAAAATCACCTTTTGTTTCTCTGAATGCCAGCTCAAAATGCCTATTTGCAACACATCCAAAAATCTCACTGAACACCAGCGGACATCTGGCAGAATAAAGTATTGTGGGCATACAAAATCTGGAAAGAGGATGAAAAGTTATATTCTGAAGTGACTTGAAGGTTTATAACAAGACTGGCTGAGCTGTGGATTTCAGCAGTTTAAGTAAATTTGGACTGAAAGACACTAAAAATCTAAATGTTTAAAAGAAATGAGTGACCTACTTTTGAATGTCACATAGGCTGCAATTGTTTAAATGTCATCGTTTTAAACTTAGAATCAGCATTCTAGCTGCATATGTAAAAAATTGTTAGTTATTTGAATGCAGAAAACTGGGGAACAGAAACGGCATGTGGCTAAAAACTGGCTTAAAGAGATTCCAATTTTGCCTGGCAACTACCCCCATCAGGAGTGAAACTTGATTCACAAGTAACTTCCCAGGCCTGGCTGTTTCCTGCTGGCCACACTAAGGATATGCCATCTCTCTGATAATTGAATTAAGGGGAGCCCCCACAGAATACAGGAGCTCTGAACAATGCAGCCCCCTTCACCCAGGCAGATGGTTTATTGCAGATGTCGTAAAACAGCTTCCTCTTGGCAGAAGCTGGGAGGGGCAGGGTCTCTGAGCTTGGCAGAAACTGGAAAGACTGGTTTCTGTACCATGTGACCTGAAAAGACACACCCCTGTAGCCAGAATATGGTTTTAGAAAAAGATGGATCATTCATAGAGCAGACTTGTGAAAATTATTTAAATGATACCATAATCCTTGTGATTTTTCTGCCCACATTTTAAGACGTGTTAGGACCCGGTGGTATGTTCAAGGGGGTTTAAGCGGAAAAGAGGATATTACTCAAAATGTGTGCATGTGACAAATCTGACACTTCATCAACTAATGTCCATACTCCTTGCGCACATGTGTGTAAATTTGGGTTAATGTCCGATATTGCGAAACCAGTTAAAAAGTGCAAATGTCGCCATTTCTGAATGCAAGCTCCCAGGAAGAGCAGATTTGGACAGGGTATACCTCCTGTGATGCATGATGGGTGCATGTAATTTCAAACCACTGTGTAGCTATGAAATATGTCTTTTGGGTCAAAATATAGATTGTGTGTAATTTGACAGGGGTGGGTTCTCTGTATCATAAACAGACCTCATCATGATGACACTTCATTTCATTCCCCCAATCAAGTGGAAGAGGATGAAGTGGCCAATGACGAGTGGAGAGGGGTAGAGCCCAGTGATGCTGCTCACACACCCATTTTCAAAACACATAAAAGCAGACAGTCAGGACAGATAGGGACTTTTCAATTCCATTTGCTGCAACGCGCTCTGCCGGACCATACCACATCCAGAGATCCAGACTTCAAATCCATCAATCTCCAGAATCCAGAGAGAGAGCAGAGCTGACCCAGACCACTGTTAGCAGAACCAGAGAGCTGACCCAGATCACTGTGAAGTGCAGAGACCAGACCAGAGTCCAGTCTAAAATCTGACCAGATCCGTGGCGAGGCCCATTCTAATTCAAGAATATAGTGTGAGTACCTAGCAAGACTGTGCAGAACCAATCTCTTAGTTAAAATAATATAATTCCATCTATTTTAATCTAAGTAGAACTGCCTCCTAACTGTCATCTGTCATTTTCTAGTTGCTAGCTGTCACTTGTTTTTTTTGAACTTTAAAATTTCAAATCCGAAAAACGACCTTTATTTAATTGCTCATATCTCCGTAACCGTTTGTGCTAGAGACTTGCAGTAACTTTCCTCTGAAAGCTGGGAATCGTGGCTTTCCTAAGAACCTAGAACCGCATTCCTATTCCATACACTTTTGCCGCGATTTGCAAATTTCTCAACGTGTGAAAACAGCAGTTTTCTTGCTTTCAGTTGCCAAAAATTCGTTTAATCTGCTAGTTACTCCTAGATCCTTGCTAAAGTGAGCCTGGACTAATATTAACTATATACCACTCACCCTGAGCCTCTAGAAGGAATTAAAAGCATTCTAGCATATTTTTCACTTCATTGCCAGCACATATAAAAGCATTTTGGGCCTGTGTTTCCAACTTCTGTAGTGTAAGCTTGCTGGGGTGAACTGAATTACATGTGATTGCATTTCTGAGAACTGTGTGCTTTCCTTCCATTTCCTTGCATTGCATAAAGGGGGGAGGGGATTGCCAGAGAAAAGTGATTACATTGTTTTGTTGAAATCATATTGAGTATTTTCTGTATTGCATTTTCATTCAACATTACATCCATCTGAACTTATATAAAGCATTCTCTACCACCTTATTCTTCTGTTCCTATTCACAAGTGTGCCAGTACCAGACTATCCATTATTGATTACTGCTCAGATTCAGTGTGATATTCAATTATTAATTTATTATAAAGTGTGATATATATATATATATATATATATATATATATATATATATATATATATATATATATATATTGTTTAAATTATCAAATAAACCTTTTTAACTTGCAAAACAGAACTACTTCTTGGCTCAGTGGGGTCGGGGGGATTCCAAGAGAGGGGTGTTATATAGGGGTAGTCATCCAGAACGCATGAACTGGACATAAAGATATATTAATAAGGGTTTCCATTCAGTAACCCAGACTAGGCATTGACTTAGCTGTAGTGTTGAATTGAATCCTCTTACAGAATAAAGTAGTACTTTACCATATTCTTTGGGTCTGTACGGTTATTTGGTATGAGATCTGTATTGGTAATCCCATCTAGAACAGGAGACGTTTCAAGGTGCTAGAGCACCAGTTCCAATAAGCTGCTGCACTTCATTAGAAAAATAAGCTCTCACTTACAGAAAAAAGAATCAGATTTACCAGAAAATACTGAGGGAGAAGGTCTGCGCCCTTGGTCCCTGACCTCCATCAGCCAAAGGGTAAATGTGTCCGGTCCCGATGCCCTCAACCCAAGGAGCCTCACTATCTTTACCAGGAGACCTTGGTCAGGAAGACGGACTCCATTTGCCATAAGAACCTGTTACCCGTTACGCCTAGAAAAGTATCTATTCCAAGGTCAATGGCTGCAACAGAGTCAATACCAGAGAGAATGAAGCAGTGCTTATTGTTGCTCCAGAAAGGAAGAGCCAATACTTTTCGAAGACCAGAAGACATGCATCAGTGATAATCAAGCAGGCTGACATCACGTGACCTAGTCCAACAAGGAAAGCAACATGAATATATTGTGCATCACAGAAAGCCTGGGGCTCAGCCAACTGCGAAGCAATGTGGAAGGTGCGGTGAAATGCAAGATCACTGCAGGGATTGTGACTAGGAGGTAGTACGGGAACACTGGGAGGTTTATGGAGAGAACTCGCGTGTTGGATTGAGAACCAGAAATTGGTGGCATTGAAACATCATGTTATGTTATGTTAAGTTGACTTGTACTGTGCACCGTTACCATTTGCATAGTCTCCGGGCAGTCACTTGGCTCTGTAAGAAAGTGGGTTTGGTAGGTTAGTGAGGGATTAGGTGGAGGACACTGTTAGGTCTCCATGAACTCGGGTTGTATACCCTGGATAGAATACCACAGTTCATCTCCTGCTTGTCACTCGGTGAGTGCACTTCCTGGGACCCCTTCCCTAGACCAGTGGTGGGGGAGGGAAGGAAGAGTTTCAACTGCTTGCTGTAATCCTGCACCCCTATAGTAGTCCTGCTTGCTGCAAGGCATGCTACGTATGGAGACCAGAGACTCTGATTATTTTCCTGGTATATGCCTGCTTGTCCTGCATTAGCAAATGGTAGGTGTAATCTCTGACAATGTGATGTGGCAGTCGTGTTGACCAGTTCACAATGGCGCCAATGGCGGCCATCTTTGCATGTCTCCACCATGTGCATGTGTGGAGACAAATCAGACTGGCCAGGAACTGCCAGATGATGAATTGCAGTGTCAGTTGACCTCTTCCATTCGGCTTTACCACATGGCTCAGGATGAGCCATACTACATATTCAAACTCTTTATTTCCTACAAATAATATTAGTGACTTTTTCAATTTGGAGATTTTCTTCAGTGATGGCAGCTTCATAAACAGATGGTACTAGTGCACATCTCAGTGGTTACCATTTTAGCCCAGATGGTATTAAAAACGTGTCGGCATTTTGAAATGTTTAAGTATTTGACCCATGCATTATAATGTGGTAATGTTACATATAGATTAAGACAATGGGGATCATTTCGGCTTTGCCGTGAATTCCTGCGGGTTACCGGCAAACCTGCCTTACCATTACTGCACCGGATATTCCGGTATTACCAGGATATTACGGGTGCCAGAAAAGGCGTAAATTCACATTCCATGGCGTCTGACAAGACTCCATGGAATGTGTTTGCTGCAGTCACCGGCACTGGTAGTACTGGTGCCGGTGAGTGTGGCAATATGTTTGCTGGTAGGGGCCTGAACTACTGGCAGGCAAGGCTTGCCGGTGAATCAGACCAACTACCAGCAAACCTTGAGTGTGCCAGGCCAGTAAAAATGCTAGACATTTTTTCTGGCATTGTTACCGGACGGGCACACTCGTAATGAGTATGTGTGAAAGATGAACACATGGTTATCATCTATATTTCCAGTAATCAATTCCCTTGTGTAATAAGACATGTTATGGAAGTCCCAGTAACTTCACGATGTTCTCAGTAAATAAACTAATGCAAATCAGCTCGGATCTAAATCACAATAACGCTCTACCTCGAAAATCCATATCGCCTTAGGCTGTAGGTAACCCTCAAACATTATATGACGGGCGAAAGAAATGGTCGCCCCAATTATTGTTTCATTATAATGCGTGGGTCTATCACTTCAACATTTCAAAATAGCACCGCGGCAACCGGCAAACGCCAAATACTGATTGCAAAATGCAGAGCACACACACTGCTTCACTTACGGGGGTATTCTCTCAGCTCAGAACTCTGATGATAGCATGATGAGTACACATGTGGCACACATGAGGCTTTCCTAAATGGAAGTGATGATTAAGAACCTTCCTATTCTAGATTCACAAGCAAGAATCTGTTTAACCTCATCCAGAGCTACTTATATTGCATGCTGTTACTGAGATAGATGTATAACATTGCATGTGCATGACATTAGGAATAACAGATACTAACGTAATAGTGTGTGTTTATTTAAGCAATATTACCCGAGCGGGGGAGGAGGGGGGGAGGCATTACCGGCCAGGTAATAACCTGTACTAGTTAGAAGCCTGAGTTAAGCGAGGGCATTAATGAGAGACTGGGAAATTACTTGACCTAGTAATGCCCCACGCCTGTGAGGGTAATATTGCTATTAGTACCTGGCACATTGTATCGAAACACTGTGATCGGGGTTTCTTAACTTAAAAAAATTTAAAAAATTAAAAAAGATGCCCACCATGGATCCGGGAGAAGGAAACTACTGGTAGTCCCTTCTTCCTTTCCATGGTGGATGTTCCATGTCAGTGATGCACTGGCAACAATACTGTTCTCAGCACTGTCGAGGGACAGCAGTGCAAGGCAAGGGGGGCTGCAGGCAAATGGGTTCTAAATATGTGGAAATGGGGGGGTTAGGGAGGAAGGTGGGGGTGCATATCAGCGTATTATTCCGCGAGGGAAGACGGCAGTCTCCAGCTCTGAGGAGGCTTGGAGCAGGGGCTTTACCTCATTGGCTGGTAAGCTGAAGCCACACCCCGGCAGGGTACTAAAATAGGGTAAATTCCCTCCACAACTTATATAACAATAACAGCAATTCAGTATCAGCATAAACCTGGGCATACACATCAACATTGGTGAAGTATCAATAAACGGGCTCGTGAGAAACAAAGGTGAAATGAACGATTTTACAGATATATTCATGTCTCTTTCTTTTTTCTCTTTTTCACGTTTATGTGGTAAAAATAATAATGTATTGTAATGCTTTGTACACTATGCATATGTTTTCAATTATGATATTAAATGGCCAAGAGGAGGCTCTGAAGAAGCATATATGGTGGTAGAAGTGTGAAACACATGTTAGCCACAGTCAAGCCATTGTCATACCCACTGATCACTTGAAAGTTACACTTCTCATTAAAAAGTATTAATGGAGAAAGATAAGACTGTCCACTCAATATACTGTCAAAAAACAACTTTAATTTCTAATTCCAAATTCCATGTTATGTTTTGGAATAATAGTATCCATATATGAACTCGACAGATGACGTTCTATATTATTATAGTTTGTTTATGTTAATAATAGGATCATTGTGCCAGCACACTGAATATGCTCACAATATTGTTGTCTTGGGCTCAACAATTTTGCATAATAACAAGTGTGTTGTGCTTGAGTCACAGTAGCAGCATGGACACTTAACATAAACAATAGAAGTACAGAACTAATAGCCACACCCGCATCTTTGATTTCCATGTTGCACTTAATCTATCCTGCTTCAACGATTGTGGGTACTGAGGCACAGAATCACACCACATGCACTTCTGCCCACTGAGATGACAACATAATGTTCTGTCCGGAATGGGAGACACCCCTGGACCTTAGAAGCAATGTCATCTATTTTACAGGAATTAGACTAAAGGTAGACAGTCATCACAGACACAGAATACTTGGGGTATACAGTCAGCAACAGGCTGATCCAATTTCACATCTGCAAGATAGAGGCCATGCAGCGTTTTTCTTCCCAAACAGTAAGACCAAAGTACAGGCCATTATTGGAGCTGAAAGGTACTACTGATGGTTCAATATCCTTTTTTGCCGCTATTGTTGCCCTACTTACCGACCTACTAAACAATGGAAAAGCACAGCATTGCATCAATTGGACCACAGCCAGACACCCTTTTATGACATGGAAGGAATCCCGCTCTGCTGTTGTGGTCCTTAATCGTCCAGACTTTAAAGCACACTTCTTCCTAAAGAAGTCTGCATCTGGAGCACGACTAGCAGCAGTGTTTTTATCTGGTCCTTAATTGCTCAAACTTCAAAGCACACTTCTTCCTAAAGAAGGCTGCATCTGGAACATGACTTGAAGTGGTGTTGTGATCTGCTCCTTATGTGCCCAGACTTCCAAGTACACTTCTTCCTAAAGAAGGCTGCATCTGGAACATGACTTGAAGTGGTGTTGTGATCTGCTCCTTATGTGCCCAGACTTCCAAGTACACTTCTTCCTAAAGAAGGCTGCATCTGGAACATGACTTGAAGTGGTGTTGTGATCTGCTCCTTATGTGCCCAGACTTCCAAGTACACTTCTTCCTAAAGAAGGCTGCATCTGGAACATGACTTGAAGTGGTGTTGTGATCTGCTCCTTATGTGCCCAGACTTCCAAGTACACTTCTTCCTAAAGAAGGCTGCATCTGGAACATGACTTGAAGTGGTGTTGTGATCTGCTCCTTATGTGCCCAGACTTCCAAGTACACTTCTTCCTAAAGATGGCTGCGTCTAGAAATTGATTAGGAGTGGTGTTTTCCAAGGGATCCCTTGGGAGCCCACACCCAGAGGTATTCATAAGTACAAAGTTAAACCTACACAATGTGTGATATTTAAATGTGGAAATACAGTTTATTTACATCAAATAGCAAGTAGAGGCACTCCAATATTGCCTTCCAGAGCGGATATTCCCCCTAGTCACTCAATAGTGATTCTCCTCTCCCCACCCTGTCCCGAAACAAGGACAACATACTTGTCGCTTCTAAAACTCAAACCATTCATCGTCACAACAAATCATATAGCTGGTCAAGTTCAGGCTCAGGTAGATTATCTGTCTGAGGATATAGCCAGCCCAATCACCACAGCCTAACTTGGGTGGAATGTGTAGCATGGCTGCTCCTCGACAAAGCACCAAAGGTTCAGGAAATCCTCCTGGTGAATCCATGCAGACCGACGTCTGGAAGTCTGAATGGATGAAGTTGAGATCTACACCTGGGTGTATTGAGGTAGATTGTGGGGAAGAAGAAGAAGGCAGTGGGGAAAGGTGGCTGAGACGGGGTAACTAGTGCACTTTGGCAGGTAACAATAAAATCCAATCAACAGTTTATTGATTTTTTTATTTATTGAGTATTTATGAGGTGCACTGAATATCTGCGAGTGACATAAAAACAGAAAGTTATCAGTGATCTATCCCAAAATTCACACCAACCCTCCCACACAAATCTATATATATAACAAAGTTGTGTTTGTTTGTGGGTTTGTATGTGGTGTTCTTGGGTCTATAAAATAAGACATGGAATCCTCTTTTTTTCTAAGGGGGCTTGACTCCAGAGGGTAAGGCAACAATTAGGAAAGTAATCGGAGTCAACAGCTACCCTAGTCATTGACGCTTTCAGTAGGAAAAAGATCACAGTGGGGCTAACTTAGCACATATCAGTTAGCTCATAACATAAACACCAACAGATCAAGATATCTTTTTCAAACATTAAAGAATGCGATTTATTAGATTTACACAATTAAAAACCTTTACAAGAGTCGAAAGGTAAAGTATTCCATCCTTGGCACAAGAAAACCAATAGGTTTGTACAAGGTTATGCAGTAATTATACGCATGGGTGGGTTAGTACAACAATGGTGATTATGATTACATATACTGCCAATGTTATGGCAGTATGAAAACTTGTCGACACACACAAAGTTCAGGTGTTTCTGGTACGGTGAGTAGATGGAAAAACCAGCGGATGAGGTTGTGGAACCTGCTGGTAGTTTCACCGGACTGTCTTCAGGACTGGGGGATTTGTTTCGAAAAGA
This sequence comes from Ambystoma mexicanum, assembly GCF_040938575.1. Taxonomy (NCBI): domain Eukaryota; kingdom Metazoa; phylum Chordata; class Amphibia; order Caudata; family Ambystomatidae; genus Ambystoma; species Ambystoma mexicanum. Next base: position 1,688,065,662 of record NC_090932.1, on the reverse strand, counting down.
AAACACAAAGTGGTTGGTGAAGTGCCAGGCATCTGAAATAGGTGAGACAAAGGATGGTGAGGTTACAAACTGGAAAATAAGATTAAAAGGGGAGTGTTTTGGAAACACTGTGAAAAAAGGACCTACCTAGGGTAGTTGAAGCGTCATGACTAACATGGTATATTTTGTATAGGGCCACAATCTGGATGAGTCGCAACACTAAGTTCTATAGACAAATTCCAGCAAATCCAACCACCCGATTACTAGCCGAAATCGAAAGCCTAATGTGCCACGCTTGGCAAGAAGGTTGGATAGATGACGACGAAAAAGCATTCCTGGTCAACCATCATCCTATTATTCCAGCTTTTTACCTGCTTCCCAAAATACATAAAAACGCAGAGAACCCACCAGGACGACCCATAGTAGCCGGAATTGGCTCGGAATCGTACTCACCGTACCAGAAACACCTTAACTTTGTGTGTGTCGACAAGTTTTCTTGCTAGTTTTAGCTAAGAACTGCAAGAACAAAGAGGGACTTTCATATCCCCATTTAACTGGATTCTCTGCTGACCCACTTTTACTGGAGAGACCCCCGGCCAGCCCATAGAGTCAGGGTTTGCTCTGCAATACTTTAAGACAAGATAGCTGCACCTTGAGATGGATGGGGGTGCATGTTTTCTTACTCCAAAACCAATCAATAAGGACAACTCAATGGTTTGGCAATGGGGAGTCTGTTTAATGACAAGTACAAAAAACGGGGAAACATGGAAATCAACAGTGATGCAATAGCCAGTCTCGTTTCAACTCCCTCGAACTTCATACAAAACATAACTTGTATACTCAAAACGCGTCATAATCTGACGTGTAACACTCAAAAGTAAACATGCAATTCTACTGGTTAGGAAAAGGTAACTTTAATATAGGTGTTATATCCGTAGATGGTAACAGAGTGAGGGGATTGGGTAAACACTATCAGGTGGGCGTCTAAGCTTTTCCTTCAACAATGACTACTGTGGATGTAACTAAAGGTACAACGTCCTATTGGTCCTATTAACTTTAGGACCCTAGATTATTTGGTCCATTATGATTTGGTTGGCATCAACCCTATGCATAAATTTCCACTTCGCTTAGCAGCACTCAGAATGGTCAACCAGGTGCATGGTGTCCCCAATTCATCCTGCCTTCCTTCTATCAATCATCACTTTATGGGCTATGTGTCAATAAGTTCACTGTGGTTGGCCTCAAAACTGCATCTTCTTGTCTCAGAAAAGTTCTGATATCTCTGGGCGGATGCCAAGCGTAGGTGTGAAAATGTGCCTCTTCTCGCTTGGCTGGTCACGTGCTAGCACACCATGGGTTTACCTAGTTTCTTTCAATTTGTGCATTTGATTCCATTTCACCGCCACCTGCCTCTGCCTTCTTATTTAGATCCTTCAGTAGCAGGATATTCTGGTTTTAGCTTGAATTAAAAGTAGCTACTGTTCATAGCTTCTATTGATATGACCTTGGCTTCCCTGGCACAAGCTGTCTCTGTCGAGTTAAGATTCAGCCTTTTTCATCGTGTTAATAGAATATGAAATTTCCTGAGTTTGGCATATAATAACCTGGGTTGGTTCTGCTTTTTATGCAAAGTGGACTTGCACTTGTATAACATGCTTCATTATGAGTTAGATTGTGTACAATGGCGCTTGCCACTCTATTCTTCTACTTAGCATAGCAAGCCGCACTGATTCCTTAGCTTTCTTGCAGTTACAAGCACATGTACAGGCATTAGCTGGTTGAATATCTTCATCATGCTTACAGTTTAAGCTCCTTTGTGTTCTAACATCGCTTTCTTCTTATAGGTTTACAACATCCTTATTCATGGCATTTCGTCTCTTTGTGTCATCCTTGGGTCATCATATCTTCGATGGATGTGTTAGTCCAGGCCCTCGTGACGTCACCATTCGTCTTCCATTAAGGTTTTTTTTGGTTTCTTCCTGTACGGTACTTAAGCAATCTTCATTGTGTTTCATTTACTGGTAGGGTTTTATTAGTTGATACCTTTCTGTCCATAGTTGTCTGGTTATTGGTACTTCAATAGGTATTGTCCTTCTGATAGGTACTGGGAAGAGCCCTACTGCGGCTCTGTGCTGGTTTATTTGCTCCTCATACGTCACATATCTCGGTGTGAATGTTCCTGGTACTTCAAAATGGGCAACTGGAGCGCAGGCTTTATTTGGGACCTCCTCTATACTCTCCCCTCTGGTCGATTCATCAACCACTTCCTCCTTTGGATTCATCTTACTTGGTTCCTCTGTATTTATCTTCACTTTGTTGTCTGGGTTTGTTCCTTCTTCATCTTCTGGGTCCGTGCACGATGGTTTGAAGAAGCGTCTCTTTGGAGTCCATATTTTTATTACTCCTCTCAGGCTTCCTGCTGTCCTTACTTGTTCGTCTTTGTTCCATGTCATCAGCTGACATTGTCCATTTGTGCTGCAATAAATCCATCTTCCCACATAATTTCTGCATTTCCCCGGATAAAGAAACTTTGTACCTTCTGGTGCGTGCTTGCTGGCCTTCACAAAGTCTCTTTTTTCTTCATCAGTCAGATCTCTGGGCTTCCATCCTGGTTTGACATCAATCATGATTTTCATCCCTATGGCTTTCTGGCATTGTGAGATTATTATCTTGATAACACAACATCCTAGCAATATTATCACTAGCAGGGCTCCCAGGAACTTGAATGCATCTGCCATCCATTGTGGAACCCATGCAAACAGTGATCCAAACCAGCTGTCATCATCAACTTCGTCGGTTTCATTGATCATCTGGTTCTGCAGGTTTGTCAGCATACCTATAGCTTCCGTTAAAGTTCCATTTTCTTCGTCGTGAGAATGTATAAATGTGCAACATGATTCTCCAATTTTTGCACAAACTCCTCCATCCATAGCTGGGATCATGTTAAGTACATATCTGTTCTGGAGAGTCATCAGTCAGATGGCCCTTAATTCTTCCTTGAATGCATTGAATCCTTTTTTGTCATGTTGATGGTTTGCAGTAACTCCCATCTGGCTATCTGCAACCATTTAGTATTTACTCCAACTTGGATTTGTGGCATGATAATCACTGTGAACACAGATGAGGTGAGGTTGAACAGCCTGTGTTAATATGGGATTGCATGAAATGCTTTTTCTGATTTAGCAGAGAAATTATTTTCTCTCTTCATTTGTGTTAGTAGTTCCACTGTTCTTTTCTTCCTAAGGTGAGCATCTGCTTTTGGGAAACTGTCAATATTCAGGTCACTTTTTGGGATCACCAATGCTGGAACGTTTACGTTCACTATCGTGCATATGCCTCCCCAGTCTCTTGGCAGTCTGATGTATGCCTTGGATCCGCATGCCCAATAATGATCCATAATTACTGCAGATCCATGCACCATCCCTGAAGCATCAAATACTCGTCCACAGTTCTGATTCTCTCCCATCTTTCTTGTGCTGTTATTTCTGAAACAGAACTTTGAGCTTTCCAGTGGGACTATCTGCAAGGGTCCTCCTCTGTCTTTGACCCATGTTAGTAGTTTTGCAAGTTTTGGCCATAATGGTTTGCAGCCATTCTGCACAATATCATCAGTTTCTTTGTAGAGTCAAGTGATCACCCATGCTTGGCAAATCACCACTCCTTTTTCCCATCCATTTGGTGAACGCACTGTTCCCCAAATCTGCATTTGACCAATGTCCTTCCACTTTGGAGCTTCCTCTGGAGTTTTTCCTTGGACATTTAGTCTCGGGTACACTTCCCATCTTATTCGTGCTCCTTCAACCCCTACAGTGCCAAGGACGAGCTATCTCGTCCTTGGAAGTGCATGCACAGTGCCAAGGACGAGATAGCTCGTCCTGGATCGCTCAAAACTGTAATCCAACCCCCGGGCTATGTGAGGGGAGGTCCCCCCTCACAGCCAAGGGGCTGGATTACCTTCAGTTTCACATCAGCGTGCGTAAAGCACGTCAGCGTGCAACTGAAAGTAAAATCACTGCAGCAGCCATTTTCGGCTGCTGCGGTGAAGAAAGAAGGTGAGTGCCCCTCTTTCTCCGCGTTGATCTCCAGCTGTATTTCAAGCCGGCGATCGAGGCGGGTATCGTTGGAAAGGGGAGATTCTCCCCTTTCCAATGATATCCATTGTTTGGCATTGCTGCCCACGGATCGGGCGCAGGGCGCGCGATCCCTGGGCAGCAATTTCACCGGATCAATAGAGATCCATTTGTGACGTGGGGGGAGAGGGGACTGCTTACTAGGTAAGCGGCCCCCTTCCCCCCATGGCCCCAAAGCATGGGGCCACAGCGCCAGAGACCCCTCGGGGCAGATGATCACTGCCCCCAGGGGTGAAAATGAAAAAAACAAAAACAACGAGTGAAGGGGGAGGTGGGAGAGGGTTTGGGGCGCTGGGGCCCACTAGGCCACCAGGGATAGAGGAAAAAGTGGTGTCCTTGGTGTCCTTGGAAAGGGGAGGTTCTCCCCTTTCCAAGGACACCACATATATGAGGCATTATTGGTCACGGATCAGCGCAGAGCGCTTGATCCATGACCAGCAACCCACTGGACCACCATGGATCCGTTTGTGGCTTGGGGGGAGGGGGGCTGCTTCAAGTAAGCAGCCCTCTCCCCCCTGGCCCCCAAAGCATGGGGGCACATATGTGCACAACCCTGGGGGCAGATGGCTGATCATCTGCCCCCAGGACAAAAATAAAAAAATAATAATAATAAATAGAATGGGGATGGGGGGTGGGGGTAGAGGGCCTGGGATTTTTTTTGGCCCCATGAAATGGCGGTGGCCCTCCCCCTCCCACACCAAGTGGAAAGGGGGGAACCCCCTGTAGCCCTCCCTGGGGGCAGATGTATGCCCCCAGGCAGGAGTACATGAGGTGACCCACATCCAATTGGGAGCCAGGAGGGCCACCATAATTAGTGTGCCAGGTTAGGCAGCTGTTTGTAGGAGGCCCAGTGAGGCCTGCATGAGGTGCCCCTGCCACCCATTTGGGGTGAGGGGGGAGAGCACCCCCAAAAATGGTGGGACAGGGCCCCCAGTGGGTGGGGCAGTAAGGTTTGGGCACCCCGGGGCCAGATTGGCACATCAATGTGCCTCTCTGCACCAAGGGGAGTTGGGTTAGTAAAGGAAAAAAGAGAAAATGGTGGTACACTTTTTAGGGGGGCTGTGGGGCACCCGCACATGTGAGGTAGCGTTTTAATCAGGACAAGTGTGGGGACATGGGAAGGTGGGCCAGGTGTTGTTGGCGGTGTGTTTCGGTGGGTGGCCAGAGCGAAATGTCTGAGAATTGTCTTCATTTCCAGACAATTTCAGAGACATTTCCCTGTGTCCACTCACCGAAACACGTTGCCAACAACAGATGCCATACCTTCTCGCGTTCCCACAGGTGTCCCGGCAAAAACGGTACCTCACATGTGTGGGTGTACCTACTGGGGACGCAAAAGGAAAAGGGTAACCCGCTGGTAACCCCAAGTCTTTTGGCGCAGCCCATTTTGTTCATGTGGGCAACCCACAGATTTGGGCCTAGGGTGTCGAAGCCAGCAAGGAAAACAGGGAACCCCATGCATTTCCCAAAAGAGGACACCCATGGGAATCCATAGAGGTCTGCCTTGCGCAAATCGGTGCAGAATCTACTACCCAGAACCTCTGGCAAATTCCAAATCTGGGGATAAAAAACGCAACTTCCAGACATTTCACTCTGCCCAACCACCGAAACACGCCGCCAACAACAGATTTCATACCTTCCCGCGTTCCCACAGGTGTCCCAATGAAAACGGTATCTCACATGTGTGGGTTCACCAATCTAGCCGCAAAGCGAAACGGCTAACCCACTGGTAACCACAAAAGGGTTTGGGGAGATAACCTACAGATTTGGGTGTAGGGTGTCCAAGCTAACAAGGAAAATTGGGAACCCCATGCATTTCTGAAAAGAGGGCACAAGTATGAATCCACAGAGGTCCAACTTGCGTGAAGCGGACCAGAATGTTTTACCCAGAACCCCCGACAAAGTGAAATATGTGTGCTTTTTCGGCACATTTTGGAATTTGCAGGGGCTTCTGGGTAATACCTTCTGGGCTGATTCGCCATATCATACCTCTGCGGATTCCCACGTGTCTCCTCTTTTCAGAAATGCCTGGGGTTCCATGTTTTCCTTGGTGGCTTGGACACCCGAGGACCATATCTGTATGTTGTGCTTGTCTGGAGAAAGTGTCAAATTCAGGTGTCGAAATAGACTTTGGGTTGCCTGTGTTTTAGGCTTTCCCCTTGGCGCCCTGGTACGTGCACCCACACATGTGAGGTACCATTTTCATCGGGACACCTGTGGGAATGGGGGACGGTAGGCCATGTGTTGTTGGTGGTGTGTTTCGATGGGTGTGCCGAGTGAAATGTGCAGAAAATGCATTTTGTTTCCCACATTTCGGACTTTGCGGGGGTGTCTGGGTAATAAATTCTGGGGCGATTTAGGCATATCATACCTCTGCGGATTCCCACGGGTGTCCCCTTTCTGGAAATGCATGGGGTTCCCTGTTTTCCTTGGTGGCTTGGACACCCGAGGCCCATATCTGTATGTTGAGCTTGTCTGGAGAAAGTGTCAAATTCAGGTGTCGATACAGACTTGGGGTTACTTGTGTTTTAGGCTTTCCGCTTGGTGACCAGGTAGGTGCACCCACACATGTGAGGTACGGTTTTCATCAGGACACCTGTGGGAATGCGGGACAGTAGGCCATGTGTTGTTGGCAGTGTGTTTCGATGGGTGAGCCGAGTGAAAAGAGCGGAAAATGCATTTTTTTCCCACATTTCAGAATGTGCGGGGGTGTCTGGGTATTACATTCTGGGCTGATTTGCGCAAATCAGACCTCTGCAGATTCCCACAGGTGTCATCTTTTCGGAAATGCATGGGTTTCCCTGTTTTCCCCGGTGGCTTGGACACCCGAGGCCCATATCGTTAAGTTGTGCCGGTCGGCAGAGCGTCTCAAATTCCGGTCTGAAAACAGACTTGGGGTAACTTGTGTTTTAGGCTTTCCCCTTGGTGGCCAGGTAGGTGCACCCCAACATGTGAGGTACTGTTTTCATTGGGACACCTGTGGGAATGCGGGACTGTAAGCCAAGTGTTGTTGGGGGCATGTTGCGATGGGTGTGCCGAGCGAAATGTGCGGAAAATGCATTTTTTTCCCCACATTTCGGACTTTGCGGGGGTGTCTGGGTAATAAATTCTGGGGCGATTTGGGCATATCATACCTCTGCGGATTCCCACGGGTGTCCTCTTTTCGGAAATGCATGGGGTTCCCTGTTTTACCCAGTGGCTTTGACACCCGAGGCCCATATCTGTATGTTGTTGTAACGCTCACCTGGTATCCACGGGGACTTCACTCAGCCTGTTCTGACCTCTTACGACCTCAAACCCTTCCCTGGAGTCTACTCGACTGGAGACTGGGCCTGAAACACAGGATGGTAGAGTTTAACTCCCTATTGTCTCTGTGTGCTTGAACCCCTTCTTCCCCGGGGTCCAAATCTTCTCTTTGATCCACAGCTCACCTTGTTTCCTTGGAAAATGTGCTCTCCGTCCTGCTTTCAGCGCAGGGGCGCGTTAATTGATGCAGGCTTGTTGCTGCCTAGTTACTTCGCTGGCAAGAGTCTGAGGTAAGTATAATGTGTCTTCTGAACAGTTCTCTAAATTCGTTCCTTTCCTTCCTTAGATGATGGCTGGCGTCCGGGGATGGCGGCGTGCTGCTGAGATGAGTAGCGCTGAAGGTGAGTGAGAGCGTGATGCGCGATGCGACCCTTTCGTATTTGTATTGAACTGAGTTATTTTTCTGTGTCTTTTAGGTGCCACAACGTTTTCAGCGTGGATGCCGGTTATGAAGAAGAAATGCGGTGAGTAAGCGCGGTATGCTGCGCCTCTAGATGTTTCCACGCTAACCTGGAGTGTCTTTTCCCTCTTGCAGATGGATGAGAAATTCCGGAGACAGAGTTCCCCCAGAGCGGCTGGGATTCATGTAAGCGTTTGAAGCTCGTACAGTCTTTAAAAATAAGCGAAGATTTGCTGAATGCTTACTAATGCCTTTTTTCTCTTCTTTTCCCTTTTCCTTAGGAAGCAGCGTGCCAGGAATGGGAATGACACCACCGAAGATGCCCGCAGAACAGAAGGAGTGATGAATGATGGGCAGAAGCGCCGCAAGGTAAGGGTGTTCCTAACAGTGTTCTTCTTCTTGCAGGAGCTGAGCGCAGAAGAAAGATGCAGGCCTACTAGAGACCGATCCTATGGGAGTGAGTGAGTCTGGTGCCACAAGCGCCAAGTCTGAGCCCAAGTGGGTCTTTGGAGGGATGGAGAGGCCCTTGAGGGCCATGTAGGTGATCGTGGCCTGGCTCCAGCCTGACATCTTGGAGGGCTTGAGACATGAGGGGCAGGAATCATGACAGTTGTGCTTGTCTGGAGAAAGTGTCAAATTCAGGTGTAGAAACAGACTTGGGGTTACCTGTGTTTTAGGCTTTCCCCTTGGTGCCCAGGTAGGTGCACCCACACATGTGAGGTACTGTTTTCATTGGGACACCTGTGGGAACGCGGGACGGTAGGCCATGTGTTGTTGGTGGCGTGTTTCGATGGGTGCGCCGAGTGAAATGTGCGGAAAATGCATTTTTTTCCCCCACATTTCGGACTTTGCGGGGGCTTCTGGGTAATACATTCTGGGCCGATTTGCACAAATCATACATCTGCCGATTCCCACGGGTGTCCTCTTTCCAGCAATGCATGGGGTTCCCTGTTTCCCTTGGTGGCTTGGACACCCGAGGCCCATTTGCTGGTGCCCTTTGTCACACAACCCTTTAATTTCCCAAATGTGACCTACATTTAGTCGCTGCTTTAGGCACCATACACTTTTGTAACCCGCACAAGTCACCTACCCTTGTAAAGGTTTACCTGTGCGCTTTCAAAAAATGGATGCTTGCTGTTCCTCACCACATTGGTTTTCCCAATTTACACATGCTAAGTGCGTCTGTTCAGGCTTTGTGCATAAAACTCCTGTGTACCATGGCTCATGTTTGGCTTGTGGTATTGCTTGTTTTGTAAAACACTACAAAAAATGTGTGCTTTCCTAACTGCAAGAGTTGGGGGAATGTAGCAGAGCATTGCTTTTCTCAAAATTCATAGAAGCCATTGCCGTACCAAGCCATGCATGTCCAACACATACCTTTTTTTTTGGTCATTTTCACGCTTTTCCCGCAATCTATGGCATTTTCCCCTACCTAGTTGTTGCCTGTCCTACGCAAATCACCCCTTCCTAAACTTGGAATTTTATCTACTTTTCAGAAATATATGCCTTTCTGTCCTCCAATTTGGCTTTTCTACCCTTTTCTTCCATTCTGTCCATGCATGTCGTGTTGGCAAAAATGGCCAAAATCGCCTAGCTCTCACAAAACAGGTGATAACCCCATCAAAATATTTTTTTTTCATTTCCACTCAACCTGTTCTTGAAAGCCAAGAAATTGGGGAACTCAGCACAGCAAACCATTTGTTCCTAGCTCTGACAAGGAAAAAACACAGGCTTCTTTGTACATCATTTTATTGGCATTTTTTGAAAAAACCCAAAATGTTGGCCTTTTTTGCTTATTTTCTCTCACCCCACTACAGCAACCTAGGATTCCTGGGCTGGCGTTAGGAAAAAAAGGATCCACATTTGGCCGAGATATCTCATGTAACAAAAAAGTTACAAGGAATTGAATGGCCACATACCGAAATCACCGAAAAAGTCCTTGGCACTGGGGGAAATACCCATGGCAGTTAAAGGGTTAACTCCAGGCTTCTTGTACCTGATCACATGATTCCTTGTATGAGCTCTGTTTCTTGTCTTAATGTCTTGAATATAATCATCTTCATCGGGATAGGCTGTTTCAGTTGCCCATATTAGGGAAGCGTCACTTCCCATGAACTGGCCTCTAGTTTTGCACATGGCTACGGGTGAAAGACAGTGTGCTGTCTGGACACCAATTTCTACTTCTACGAACATCTTGGATTTCCCCATGTTGTACAGTAGGAGTGCGTAGAGAAAGCACTCCCCCTTGGAATTTCGTCTTCCAACTTCCTTCATGTGCTGGTACCAAATGTTGTTACCCAGGTGTGCTGTGCTGCCCAGGTAATCGTTCAGTTAATTGTCTTCTTCATGCATGCTTCTCTTGATTCTTAAGGTTTTCCTGTAGTTTGCTATTACTACATCTCTGAATGCATCTGTATAGCTTTTTCTTGCGGCAGGATTCTCAGGTATCCTGGTCCATGGTGCAGGTCTCTTCACCTGCGCCATTTGAGTGGACAGGAGTCTCGCAGCTCTTTCCTTTTCTTCATGCATTTTTTCTCTGCTGCGTGCAAATAAACATGCCAACCAGCCTGATACTGATCCGGTATACGGCTGACTGTGGAACTGGTGCTTGTCACTTGTGTTGGAACATTTATGCTGGGTAATTCGGTCTCTGTTGTTTTATTTTTCAGTTCCTCATGCAGTTTCCTCGCTCTGGCTATTTACGGGAATAGTAAGTCTACTAACATTTGCGTCCTTGCGGAGAGTTTTTCTGAGTTGGCTCTTGTTTTCTCAAGAGTTTCTGATATGACTGCTCCTGTTGGCTTTTCTTTCAACTCTTCTCGTTTTCTCATAAAAGCTTCTTTGACATTTCTTGTGGCAGACAGTCTCTTCCTTTCTGCTGCTTTGGTTTGTGGTTCTGCAGTCATTGATGCGAGGCCTGTTTCATGTACATTCAATGTTTGTGTGCGTGTCGTTGTCAGTGATTTTACTTCATTCACCTCTTGCCAACTCTGTCTCTGGCTTTTCTTTTCATTTGTTACCACAAGTGTGTGTGTATTGTTGCTAATTACATCCATTTCAAGTTCATTCAGTCCAACATCAGATCTTCTAGGGACTGGAATGACTATGTAGGGCCTGGGTGCTTTTGTGGGTTTCATGCGTACATCATCAGGTGGTTGTACTGAAATTGGAACGTTTTGTGCACCAATATAGAATGCAGTTCTAATTTTTAATGACAGTAAAATAATGATGAATATGATACATAGGTACATGATAGTCTTGTATGTCATGCGGCAGCATTTTCTTCCAGAGATTCAGGGATGCCTCTATTCTGGTGGGAGGACAAGGTTGCTGCTCCGGACCCCCATCTGGATCATTAGCCAAATGTTGATGTTAGTATTTCTTTATCTAAAATCATCTTCCAAGTTCTGAGTTTATGAGTGTCTGGTACTCAAAAGATGTTCCCCTTCCCCTTCTTGCAAGTGACAATTGTCTTTTATCTCAGGATACAGTTATTTTGCTAGATTATGGAAAAGAAATCAAATTAAGCAATACTTCAGTGTGTCTCTTTACTGTGCATGTTCAAAGTAGGTGAGCTCCCAGTCCACCCCCCGAATCTGCTTCAGTCCTGAGGACATGTTGGACACTTGTTGGTATGAAGAAATAGGGAAAAATATCAACAAATGTAACAAATGAGTTCTTGACTCTGCTCCCTCGATCTGTCCCTCGGCGGAAAGTTTTACGGTCTTCTCCTAAGAATTCGAGGGAGATTGGAAGTTTGTTTTGATTTGAGCTATAATAGCATGCAAGAACATTTTTAGCTGAGTACACTTTACTGGATCTCCAAGAAATGTAAGTACGTCAACATTGGTTGGTCTTCCCACTAGCTCTGGAAAGTTCTCAATAAGGTGAAAGAAGACATTGTATGCAAATCTGCTGTCTTCTGGTGACAAGGACATCTGTCCAGTCTTCGTTGAGATTCAGGATTATTTGTTTTTTCCTTGATTTAAACAATATCCGCACTGTCCGATCGCGTGGAGTGCGACCAAAATAATTATCTTATTCAAAAGATGGCTTAAATGTTCTGTGTTTGTTGGATCTCAAAGAAATTTACATGTATCAGTTGTTCTTCCGACAATGGTTGGACAGTATTTTCGATTATGCGACAAGCTTATTTATTTCCGCCTGTGTTGGGAACATTTGCTTCTTTCTCACTGTACTCAGGGAGTATAATAAATTGTTTGGCAATGGCAGTAAGAAGTTGTCTTATTATTTTTTAGTTTTCAGGATCTTGAAGAAATTCTGTGACACTTGTGAGCCTTCCTACCAATGACGGATATGATCTAAGCACTAGGTTGAAATAGGTGACCACGTCTTTTGTGATATCTCTACTGTGGGACACCATAAGTGATTCCAAATAGGGTCTCGGTCTGGAAGGAATCAGGGTACTGTATCTACTTCCAATTTATGTGTCCACGATCAAAATGTGGCATCTCCTTCCTAATCAAGGCTTCACCGTGCCTCAGTCCAAAGTTCAAAATCAACAGACTATGTTGTGGGTTATATATGTAATTTTCTTCTTCAACCTACAACTAGGATGCACAGAGTGTCCGTTTCTATGTCCTTAACCCTTTTTTTTAGAGGAATGTCCAAAAAGAAGCCACAACCTTTTGCAAAACGTTCTTTGTCTTTACTTTGCTGGTCATGCGTCCTTCTTCCTCGTCATGGATCTCGTCCTCACATGCTGTGGTTCTTCCCCGTTGCTCGTCGATTCCCCTCGTTGGGGTGCAGGCAGTGGGCTTTCTCCGATGTAGGGTTTGATATAACCGAGAAAAATCCATGCTCTCCTGCCCTTTAGCTTCACAGCGGACGGAGGGCAGTCCTCTATGATAAAAGGACTGTTGAATCTTGACTCCTCCCACCTTTACCTTGTATGTTTGGTGTAGTGTCTCCTTCTGTGTTCTCTGCTGCGCTGCACCCTTTTTTTGTCGTCGCTGCATCTGGTCTGAAATTATAGTAAGGCAAGATGTCATACAGTTCAGATAGTTTTGCATTTCAGATCCTAAAACCTCTCCTGTTGACTGGGCATCACATCTAGCTCTATCTCAGGGTATTAGGGGGGTTCTCATTCTTCTTCCTGAGGCTATCTAGTGTGGCGTAAGATGATGGTCGGAGCCGAAGAGCATACAGTACCAGTGGAAGGCAGTGCAACCATCCCCTCTTTAGAGTAAGCTTCAATTTGGCTATTCTCCCCTTCAACAAGCTATTGAGCTTCTCACAGATCCCATTACCTTGTAGATGATACACAGATGAGAACTTGTGCTTTATACCAAGCAGCAAGCTAATCTGCTTGAACACTGCATTGACAAAAAAATGCGCATTTGGCCTGGGGATGACTCCTCTCATAACTTTTAGTGTGTGCCCAGCAGTGAATTGCTGGCAGATAATGCAATTCACCATAAAGAATGCAACACACTCCGCTAAATTCCGTATGAAACAGTCTTCCGCAAGCTTTGCTGCTAGATTCTCGTTTGTCATATGCGCTGGGTAATGTAACTGCTCCAGTGCTATTTTTAATAGGGCTGCAGGCATTACCGGTTTACCAGTGCTGTCTTGTCGCCACAAGCTGTCAAAGGGGTTTAAAGAACACCCTCGATGTTTCCATAGGTTTTTCCTGTGGTGCCTCCCCTTGGAGTTCCATTAACTGTGATTGCCCCAAATCGTTGTAACCCTCAGTTGTTGTTTGTGCAACCAACATTAGTCCATTGGTATGGATAGCTTCTACTGCCATGACCATCTCACTTTTTGATGCCATTCGCTTGGCTTCCATGTCTGCTGCTTGATTTCCAAGTGAGATAAAATCTGTCCCTTTCGTGTGGGCGGCGCATTTCACAACCGCTATGCCTACTGAGAGCTGTACTGCCTTGATCAGCCTGTCCAATAAGTCTGCCTGCAGCACTGGCATGCCGTCTGCTTGGAGGTAGCCCCTCCTTTTCCAGCACGCTAAGCCTGCATACATTGTTGACGTCACATAGGCGGTGTCACTGTACACCATTAATTCCTGGTCTGTATGATTCTCAATGGCGAGTATCAACGCCAATAATTCTGCAGCCTGTGCAGAATAATGAGATGGTATTCGTGCACTAAGAATCACTTGAAACTCACCATTTGCTGTGTGCTTTATTACAGCAATGCCTAGGTATCTTTGCCCATCACTTTGTTCAATTCTCGAAGACCCGTCAATAAAGACGATTCCTCCTCCTGCCAAGGCATTTACTTTCACCCTGGAAATTTCATTATAGAATTCTACATAGTTCGCACAGTCATGTATCAGCTATCCCTTAGTGACTGGCTTTGCGACCAACGTAGCTGGGTTTACTATCTTACATTGGACTATTTTAATCAATGTGTTTGATATGATCACTTCATAAGCCGAAGCTCTCTGAGATGTCAATGTGCCCTTTGGTTTGTCTAGAATGGCAAATAATGAGTGCTCGACACAACGTTATGGAGCATCCCATCACAATGGTTGTAGCATTCTCTATGGTGAACGCCACGGCAGCTAAACTTTGTTCGAATGGGAAGTGGCCTCTCATTACTGGGTCCAGATTCTCACTGCAGTATGCTAGGGGCTTGTACCCCAAGGAGGTTCTTTGAGCGAGCACTGCCGTCATGACGCTGCCATCTGTGTGTGAAAACAGGTAAAATTCCTCTGCATAATTGGGAATTCTGAGAACTGGAGCTGTACAGATCGTTCTCTTGAGTTCAGCAAACCCTTTCTCCATGGCTTCAGACCATTCAATCTTTTCTTTTGTCACTTGGGCCTTCTTTAGGGCCTGAAGTAAAGGCTTGGTATAAGAGCTGTAATCGAAAACCCATGCCCTAACATAGTTACACAGGCCTAGAAAGCTCTGCATTTGCTTTATCGTGTGTGGCTTAGCCGTGTTCAATATGGCTACAGCCATTTCTGGGGTCACTTTCTTGCCTTCATGTGAGATCAGCTGGACTATGTACAGCACTTCCTGTTGACAATATTGTAACTTTTCCTTGTCAACCTTATAACCTTTTTCAGCCAGAATAGTCAGTAGTTGAATAGAATCATGCCTGCCTTGTTCTTTTGTTGTGCTGCAAATTAGGATGTCATCCACATATTGTAAGACAACACTTTCTAGTGCAATATTGCTTAAATCCATCTGCAGGACTCTGTTGAAAATAGATGGAGACTCACAGAATCCCTGTGGCAGCCTTGTGCTTTTCAGATGCATTTGTCTGAACATGAATGACGTCAGTTCTTGTGAGTCACGGTGCAACGGGATTGAGAAAAATGCATTTTTCAAAAGTCAATCACTCTGAAATATTTTACCTCAACGGGTATATTAGATAGAATTGTAGCTGGGTTAGGGACTAAAGGGAACTTGGCCTCAACAATATCATTTATTGGGCGTAAATCCTGAATTAAAAGCCAAGACCCTCCCTTTGATTTTTTGATTGGATAAACTGCAGTATTGCATTACAACTCTGACATCACTAAAATGCCCTTTTCCATCATGGCACAAATTGTCTTAGAAATCCCTTCACCTGCCTCTCGGGACATGGGATATTGTCGTACCTTGGGTAGAATTGCTCCTAGTTTTAATTTCATCTTCACTTCCCCAACCCCCTTCAAGAGGCCTGCGTTTTAGGGTCCTGTAGTCCACACTAAGACAGGCACTTTGGCTATGTCGTCATCAAAATATTCGGGACGTTTTAGTGCCAACATCATTTTCTGAGGTACTTCTCTTTTAATCACCTTTACCAGACAGGTGAAGCTTACCTCTACCATTGTCTCTCCCATTTCTGCTTGTTCTTCAAACAGATCATCATCTGTGTCGTCAGTCACTCGATATCCTTCTTCGATGGCAATAATCACGCACCATTGTCTGCCCTTATCATCGTAACCATCAACCAGTACCACTTTCCCTCGCACTGCAGCTGTGTGTATCATCAAGGGAAATACTTGTCCCTCCTCCTTATACATCGGAATTCTTGGTCTGAATAAGAACTCATCAGAGGTTCTCATAATTTTGTCTGCAAGGTCGCCAATCCCGCCATAAGCAAACACATGTCATATGCGAACATTTCTGGCTCTAATGGTATGCCCCTCCTGCCTCTGTGTCCTAAATATGCTCTAATCATTTCACATACATTTGAGTAGTGCATTCCAGGAATGGAGCATCCTATGCCCTCCTCCGTGAACAAAATTGTCATGTTCAACTTTGTATTTTGTATTTTGTTTTATTTGTAACGCGCACCGTCAGGCCCGGAGGTATCAGGGCACAACTTAGGACATGGTTATAATGAGCATACATATATTCAAATTTGGGTACAGTGTAAAGTATTCAGAACATACAGAAATATACATAATTTACAGCGTGGAGATTGGAGCAGGCGTTTTACTGGGACAGGGCTCCCATGTACATACGACATCTAAGTTTCAAGGCTGATTGAAAAGCCAGGATTTCGTTTTGGACTTGAAGGCCCTAAACCATTCTTCTGAGCTGATGGTGAGGGCATTCCGAAGCTTGGAAGCTAAAACGGGGAAGCTTGATCCACTCGCTTTTTGTAATTTGAACCTAGGGATGGTTAAACAGTGGGTCTGGGCGGTTCTGTGAGGGCGGGTAGGCACGTGGCGGGATAGCCGGCTGCAGAGATACGGGGGGGCTTGGTTGGCTAGGCATTTGTGGGTGAGGCCTAAGGCTTTCAGTGAGATTCTCTGTTTGACCGGTAGCCAGCGTAGATTTTATCTAGATTCCGAGATGTGGTGGTTTCGCGGGATGTTTAGGGCTGCTCTAATGGCGTTGTTCTGGGAGATTTGCAATTTGTTTAGATTCACTTGGCTGGTTCCTAGGTAGAGGGCGCTACCATAGTTGATTTTAGCCATGATGAGGGTTCTGGCCAGTGTGACCGAGTTTGGGGTGGTCAGAAATGGCCTGCAGGCTGCAATGAGTTTGCAGGTGTATGCTGAGGCAGATCGGACTGCATTTGTTTGTCGGGAAAGGGATAAGGTGGTGTCAAGGTAGACGCCTAAGGTTTTAGTATCTTTCAAAACTTGGATGGTGTTGCCATCGATGACAAACTATTGGTAGGTCGGCTCGTGTTTACTAAGGTGTTGCATGATGCCCAAGATGAGGAGCTCAGTCTTGTCATCATTGAGGCATAGCTGGTGTTGTGCCATCCAAGCTTGGATGACCAGGTAGACGTCATTCAGGGCCTTGGTGTCAGCCAGGTAGTCACCAGTGATGGGAATGAATATCAGGGTGTCGTCAGCGTAATTCGTGTAAGAGACACCCAGGTAGTCAAGTACATCAAAGAGTGGTTTTGTAAAAACATTATAGAGTGTTGGCGACACGCAAGAGCCCTGAGGGATGCCGCAGTCAATAGGGGAAGGATCTGCAGCTGCGGATTGAGAAAAGACCCGCATAGATCTATAACTCAAGAATGATTTGATCCAGGCCGTAGCTGACGGAGAGATGTGGGCGGCAGAGTGAAGATGCTTGCATAAGATTTGGTGGTTGACCAAATGGAATGTCGCAGAGAGGGCAAGTAGAAGTAACAGGGCAAGTTTGCCATTGTCCTTTAAGACTTCAATTTGAGTTTTTAGGTCTAGTAGAGCTGTCTCTGTTCCGTGTCTGGGGCTGAAGCCAGATTGTCTAAAACCTAGAAGATTATTGGCTTCCAAGTACTCTTGGATTTGCAAGTATGCTGCGCGGTCTAGGATTTTTAGCAGGAACGGGACAGTAGTCATAGGTCTGTAGTTGTTGGGTATGCTAGGGTCAAGGGAGGTTTTTTTGAGCAGGGGGATCACCCATGCGTCCTTAAGGTTGTCAGGGACAGTTCCTGTGTTAAAGGAGGCATTGATGAAGGAAGTGATGCATGGGGCCAAATCGTGGGCAGATTCCTTAATGATTGGTGCAGGGCAGGGATCACCCTGGCAGTTGGAAGGTTTGATCCTCAGGATAATGTTTTCTACCTCCGCAGTGGTGAGCGGTGAGAAGGCGAACCGTTTGAGATTAGGCAAGTCAGGGGAGAGGGCCCCAGATAGGGTAGGAGGGTGATTGTCCAATTTCAGGGTGTCTTGTTTAGCTATGATTTTAGCTTGAAGTGTGGTGAGTTTATTCAGTAACGCTGCCTGAATGTTAGCACACCATTTGCTATCTTTAATGCAAGTGTCAGGAGGGGTAACGGGTGTTTTGAGCTCTTTTAGGATTTTAAAGAGTTCCTTAGAGTTGGAATCAGCTTGCAAGATGCGATTATTAAGGGACTCTTTTTTCACCTCTATAATGGCTGCTTTGTAGGTGAGCGATGCAAAGAAAAAAACGTCTTTGTGCTCTTCAGAAGGGTTACTGCTCCAACTATTTTCGGCACAGCGTTTGATTTTGCGGAGTACTCTTAACTGTGGAGTGAACCAAGAGTTAAGGTGTGCCCGTGGTTTGGCCTTCCTCAGTTTAATGGGGGAAATAGAGTATATAGCTGTGAGCATGCTACAGTTATAGATGTCAGCTAGGGTGGTGGGGTCATTACAGGGGTCAGTGGCCGCTTTAAGCGAAGGGTGTAGCAGAGGGAGAAGTTTCTCCTTGGTTATGTCCTTTTTATTTCTGGTTGGGAGAGCAGGTGCTATCAAGGTTGGGATACGGGGGGAAGCTTCAATATTAAAAGTGATCATGTGGTGGTCTGACCATAAGCAAGGGGTGTTGGCCAGGACGTTGATATTGCAGTTAGTGCTGGCTAGCCAGTCTAGGGTCCTGCCTTTAGGGTGTGTGGGCTCTCGGATGTGCATGGTGAAGCCAGAATTAGAAGGGCGTTTTCCAAGTCTAGTGCTATGGGATCTTTGGGGTCGCCAAGTCCCAGGTTGAGGTCTCCAAGGATGATAATTTGTGAGTTAGTTTTTACATTATCAAGGAGGAGGGTGGAAATTTCGCCAACAAAGGAGGGTGCAGGGGCTGGGGGCCTGTAGATTAGGTGGAGTGTGGCTGTTTGATTAGGTGTAAGTGCGAGTTTGACTGATAAAAGTTCAGCGGACTCGAGTTTAGTGTTGGTCGATACTCTTAAATCCAGAGTGGTTTTGTGGATGATGGCTAGGCCACCACCTCTGGTGTGGGAAGCCGAGGTGCGGTCACATCTCATGATGCTGAAGCCGGGTGGTATGGCAAGGGACAAGGAAGGACCGGATGCGGCATGAAGCCAGGTTTCAGCTATGGCAATGAAGTATAAGGTCTGCTATATCTAGAGCGTGCACTGGGAGGTATCTGGCGTTGATGAGGGCACCATTGATAACCAGCAGTTTCGCCTCTGTAGAGGGGGGTTTGCCATTGGTAGGTGCAGTGGGTGAGCACGGTGGTGTGTGTCATGTTTGCTTGGGGAGGTTACTACGGGTGGGGCGTATGCGGAATCTGGTGCCTAATCTTTTGTTTCTGAGAGAAAAGGAACACGGTTGATTGGGAGTGGGTTTAGTAGCGAAGTGTTCCAGCCAGAGGGCTGGGTCATTGAAGTATGGGTTAATGTCAGTGTTGAGGTGCTGGAGGCCTAGGGTAGGTGTCATAAGGTCCATTCTGGGGGTCGCCATGCACAAGGTCGGGGGGCAAGGCTAGGGAGTGGTAAGGTGTCTGATGGCTGAAGGTGTGCCGGCCGTACCGGATGTGTGCGAGGCTGGGTGATAATTGCTGCTTCGTAGGGCAGAATGTGGTGCAGTATAAGGAGCGCCCTGAAGAGCATGGTGGAGAGCACTTTGTCATTAGGTCTCGACCCAAAATGTTTACTGGGGTCTGACGTGAATACAATAAAGGTACATTCATTTCACACTCTCCTATGGAGACTGGGAGTGCATTTGTAAAGGGGACTCTACTGTGAGCTCCTCTACAACTCTGAGTATCTATGGCCTCGCCGGACAAAGAAATTTTGCCTTCACTTATGCATGAGCGTGTTGCACCCGTGTCCACTAGGAAGGAATATTCTTTCCCCCTATAACGACATCCACCCTAGGTTCCCTGTGAGGGTCTGGTGTCACTGATAGGATAGAGCACATCAGGGTTCCCAGTGAGCCGACCTAATCCATGTACAAATTTGGCCCACTGTGTACTTGTGGATTATCCCCATTCCCAATGTTATTTCCCCTTCCAGGGTTTGGAGTCTGCCCTGTGCTCATCGTGTGTGACACTTGTAACGGTGCTGTTGGGTTTGTTTTTGTGGAAAATTGCCCATGTTCTGAGGTTACACTCCTTGTTGCGCTCCTGGTGCTTGTTGATGCACCGTGTGATTCTGTGCAACGCCCTGTTGTAAAACTGCAGGTGGATTCGCCATGCCTGCTCCCATTTCTTGGCCGCTCTGTATCATGCCTTGATTTCTGCATGTGCACGCCAAGTGCCAACATACTGGCGGTGGTCGGATTACTTGCCCATTCAACATATCCGGGTTTCCATTTTGCATGTTTTGGAAGCCTCCTTGATTATTTTGGAAACCTCCCTGATTTCTCTGCCATCCTCTTCCCCTAAATCCTCTTCCCCGTGGGTAAAACCGTATGTTACTCAGATTATTCTGTTGTGGACTAGCCACCTGAGGCATGTTTTGTTCAGCTGCGCTAGTTAGCATGGCTTCTTCAAGAGCATACTTTGATAAATTCTTCTGCACCAATTTTGCTTCCTCACCCTTTCGAGTTGCTTCCTTTTTTCGGTTCTTATCCTGCAGCAGTCTGCAATAATGTGTGATAGTCAACTATATTTCAGCCCAATGTTTAGCCTCAACACCTACCAATTTATTGAGTTGTTTCTGCACTGGTTCTGGCAAGTATTGGCACAATATATGGTAAAACACCGGTATTGATTTCGTCCAAGATTCATGCATTTCGAGCACCCATGCGTCTTGGAAATTCTGTATATAAATTAACAGATCTTCAGAATTCTTCATTTTTTGAGTCATTATAGCTCCCATATCAGAAGTATCTGGGTAAAGTACTCGTAGTGCTTTCCAGACTGCAGCTCTACAATTGTTAAATGGTGCTCCATCATGCGCGGTATTAATTGTGGTTACGCCAGGGTAGCCTGCTCGTGCCCACACATCATCTGCTCTCGCACCGAGTATGGCGATTAGGAGAACCTTCATGTCCCCTATAGCTAACGTGTTTCCTCCGGTAATTTTTTCTAAATCATGTATCCATTTTCCGGCTCCCGATATCAGCATTGGAAGCTTGTTTTTCAAGTTTTCTCGATCCATGTGCGATCATGGAATATATTGTGGTCTTACTCCCCTCTTCGCTAGTAGCAGAAATTGGAATGGGTAGCCCTCATCCTCTTTTCTCATTGTCCTCCTGTCTATTGCAGGGGTAATATTCCTGCACCGCTGTCTACCTGGCAATGTCCTTAGTCTGTCTACATAGGGTGGTGAATACACCCCCCTCTGACCATGAGGTACTCCTTCATGTCGATCAGACTGCGTGGCTTACTCTGATGCCCTTGGTGCAGACTTGCTGGTGTCTGACCATTGTATCCATTTTTCCCTTGTGAGTCGTCTCTCTCTTCGTCCCTTTTCCTCTTTCTCCTCGCACTCCTCCCTTTCGGAGTCAGACATTGTCTGTCCCCAACTAGTGTGACGCCTAGTATCCTCTTTGTTCCTACTTATTTCTAGCCTATCCAGGGATAAGTCTCTATTTCCATTACTTCGGGAGGCATCCTCATTGTCATACAGCTGAGTGCTCTCCAGGTGCTCATCCTCCCCCTCTCCTTGGGGTTTTTGTTCTAGCCCCATTTCATGATATGTTTTATTGATCATTTCTCCGATGCTTCTGGTGTTGAAGTCATCTTCAATATTTGCCATAAACGTACCTGGTACTGAATCGTACGCAGGAAAGAATTCTTCATTGTCTTCCCAGTCTACAACTGGATCAGGTTTATTCACTTCCCTCTCCAAATATTCAAGATTGCGTGATCTCTGTCTTCCCTTACGTTCGATATCGTCATCAAATACTTTGTGCATCCTCGCCTCTTCTCTGACCCTATCTTCTTCCTTTCTCTTTTCATTTCTACGATCATCTGCCCTTCGCATTTCCTCATCTCTTCGTCTCCTTATCCTTTTCTCACGTATACTTTGCTCTTCTTGTAACCTTTCTGTTTCTGTCTGTCTCGATCGTAAACTGCTCTTGGGTTGCGATTGAGGTGTATTTTTTGCTCCTCGCGATATGGCTGTTCTCGCCTTTGTCTGCCTTTCCTTCTTATCCTTTCATCTCTTAACTCCTTTTCTATTCCCTTTCTCTGTGTCTCATCTAACCTCTCCTGTTATCGTGCGTC
Source organism: Ambystoma mexicanum (assembly GCF_040938575.1). Taxonomy (NCBI): domain Eukaryota; kingdom Metazoa; phylum Chordata; class Amphibia; order Caudata; family Ambystomatidae; genus Ambystoma; species Ambystoma mexicanum. The sequence goes on along the minus strand of NC_090932.1, from coordinate 1,688,043,553 downwards.
ATCAATGCCTTTACCATCGAATTTAATTCAAATTAGTCCTCCCATCCATTTGTCTTTTGCGAATGCTATCTCATCAGCTCTGTCTTCGCTCCCTTTCCATCTCTTCTCTTCTCTCTCCTTGTCGAGAGATGCACTTGTCTGTGCTTGATCTCTTCTTTCGTCATCACGTCTCAAATTGTCCCTTCGGACTGCAGAGGTAATATTATTGTCCTTATCCATACTTTGATTCTCATCACTACTATGTGTAGGTGACTCATATACGGGGTTGCTGTACCCCGTGGCTGCTTTAAATTCCCTCAACGGGGATAATCCCTCATCCTTACTTCCTTCAATTTTCATTTTGGGTGGGGCAGGTGGCGTGGTAGGCATCTCACCCCCCTCTCTGCATACATTAAGTATGCAATCTGTTGGCGGCTCCTCCTCCTTTACCTGTTCGTACATTTTCCACAACTCGAGAACAGCAAGGCATTTTTCTTACTTCTTGCCTGTATATGTGGCGGGCAAATATGTCATCATATGTTGCAAGACAGCTTTAGATAAAGACCCGTTTTGTGGCCAAGGCATAAACATCTTGTGGGCAGTACCTTTAACCCACTCAGTGCTATATTTCTTAAGCTTGGGTGCATGCTTTGGCAAGTGTTTACATAAGTGTGCTAATGGAGTTATGTCTTCGATGCTTAAATCTGTTCCCTTTCCTTTTATATAACACTTGTCAACGCTTTCATGCAACTTCAACACTTCCAACAATAAGAGCGAGCACCAAACACTGCAAGCTCCAATCCAAATTTTCCACAAAATGTTTTTATATTACCGATTTGTTCCAAAAACATCAATTCACGTGTGATTCAATCTCCATTATTAAATTGCAAAATTTTTAAATCAGTTTTCTTAAAAAAATATAATTTACATATGATGTCACAACAAAACATATAAGACAGATGCTTGACAGACTAGACGGACACCAGCTGGACACAGATATCTCTGCCTCTAATCATTACCCCTTCATGGAGTGTAAACGTACCCCTGTCACGACGTAAATGTTGTGGTAGCCTAAACGTTCCCCGTTATGTGGGCCTCTGGGTACATGTTTCTTCTAGCCGCTATATTTAAAGTATAGGAATAAGGTGAATCCTCTCACTTCCCAGGTGTCTGCCCCGGTAACCTCTCCCTTCTCGGGTGTCCTCCCGGGTAACCTTTATTTATTTTAATTATTCTTGAGTCATTATCCCTATATATATATATATACTGTCTTGTCTACCTCTAACTATATTTTGTTTTCCATCCTCCCTCTTTTACTTTTCCCTTTACTTTTTCTAAGGCATGCACTGTTTGCCAAAACACTCATTTCTTTTCTTCACTCACCGTTCGCATAGTTCTTCTCTGGACCCTCAGGATCACTGCCTTCTTCAGCTTTTCCCCCAATCGGCTGCCTGTAGAAATGGGAAGGGAAGTGTGGGAAAACGGGTCCCTTCAGACCCTTACTGCAGTTTCTTGCGTATGCTACCATTGTCTATGGGGAGCTTCACGGTCTACTCAGCCAAATGGCAAAGGACTTGTGATATTGCCGAAGACCCAGAGTTACTTTATGTCGACGGCCAATAGGTGTCTTATTTTAATCAATAATCGATAGTCAATAAACCATCAAATCTCTGCTACCAAGTGTACTGGATTGACCCCCGGCCTGCCCATAGAGTCGGGGTTTGCTCTGGAGTACTTTAAGACAAGATAGCTGCACCTTTAGATGGATGGGGGTGCAGGTTTTCTTACTCCAACACCAATCAATAAGGACAACTCAATGGTTTGGGAAAGGGGAGTCCGTTTAATGACAAGTACAAAAAATGGGGAAACATGGAAATCAACATTGATGCGATAGCCCGTCTCGCTTCAACTCCCTTGAACTTCATACAAAACATAACTTTTATACTCAAAACGTTTCATAATCTGACGTGTAACACTCAAAGGTTAACATGCAATTATATTGGTTAGGAAATGGAAACTTTAATATAGGTGCTATATCTGTATATAGTAACAGAGTGAGGGGATTGGGTAAATACTATCAGGTGGGCGTCTAAGCCTTTCCTTCAACTATGACTACTGTAGACGTCACTAAAGGTGTGACTTCCTATTGGCTCCATTAACTATAGTACCCTAGAATATTTGGTTCATTATGATTGGGTTGGCATCAACCCCATGCATACATTTCCACTTTGCTTAGCAGCACGCAGAACGGTCAACCAGGTGCAGGGTGTCCCCCAATTCACCCTGCCTTCCTTTTATCAATCATCACTTTACGGACTATGTGTCAATTAGTTCACTGTGGTTGGCCTCGAAACTGCATCTTCTTGTCTCAGAAAAGTTCTGATATCTCTGTCTGGGCGGACGCCAAGCGTAGGTGTGAAACTGTGCCTCTTCTCGCTCGGCTGGTTACGTGCTAGCACACCATAGATTTACCTAGTTTCTTTCAATTTGTGCATTTGATTTTCGTTTCACCGCCACCTGCCTTTGCCTTCTTATCTTGATCCTTCAGTGGCAGGATATTCTGGTCTTAGCTTCAATTCAAAGTAGCTACTGTTCGTAGCTTCTATTGATATGACCTTGGCTTCCCTGGCACAAGCTGCCTCTGTTGAGTTTCTATTCAGCCTTTTTCGTCGTGTTAATAGAATATGAAATTTCCTGAGTTTGGCCTAAAATAACCTGTATTGGTTCTGCTTTTTATGCAAAGTGGACTCGCACTTGTATAACATGCTTCATTTTGAGGTAGACTCTGTACAATGGCGCTTGCTGCTCTATTTTTCTACTTAGCATAGCAAGCCGCACTGTTTCTTTAGCTTTCTTGCAGTTACAAGCATATGTACAGGCGTTAGCTGGTTGAATATCTTCATCATGCTTACAGTTTAAGCTCCTTTGTGTTCTAACATCGCTTTCTTCTTATAGGTCACGACATCCTTATTCATGGCATTTCGTCTCTTTGTGTCATCCTTGGGTCGTCATATCTTCTATGGGTGTGTTAGTCCAGGCCCTCGTGACATCACCATTCATCTTCCATTAAGGATTTTTTGGTTTCTTTCTGTACAGGTACTTAAGCAATCTTCATTTGGTTTCATTTGCTGCTAGGATTTTCTTAGTGGATACCTTACTTTCCATAGTTGTCTGGTTATTGGTACTTCAAAGGTTATTGTTCTTCTGATAGGCACTGGGCAGAGCCCTACTGCAGCTCTCTGCTGGTTTATTTGCTCCTCATACTTCACACATCTCGGTGTGAATGTTCCTGGTACTTCAAAATGGGCAACTGGAGCGCAGGCGTTATTTGGGACCTCCTCCACACACTTATCCCCTGTGGGCAGCTATGCCAAAATGAGGGACACGAAGACTGGAGAACATAATGCTTTCTTAGTTTCTTTCTTTCACTTTCTGCAGCAAATTCAGCAAAACACTTGTGCACGTGTGCGAGCGTGCGTGAGTCCCATTGGCTGTGGCCGGCATGACGAGACTGCCCGCCACGCCAAGTTAACTTTGTCCTTTCTGGACACATCTCCCCCGCTCAGTCAAAACAGAGTCTCCTTACTGAAAGTTAGTCTCACATTTTCTCAATCAGTCTATCAGGCCTCATAATGCATCGGTTTGTTCTCATAGACGTTGCCACCAACGTCTCCTCTATGTCAACACTGCATCCTCATTTTCAGACTTTGCTTGACCACCAACATCATCACTCTCCTCATAATCAAACTACTTCACACCCTGCCCGGGGATCGGCTCTCACCATAGATCCCTTGATCTGCGTCATGACTAGATGACTGGGAACACATCTTGAGTCTGACTTCCATTCCTGCTTTCGACACACAAGATCTTTGTCCACTGTTTGCAGTGTTGATGGCTTTGCTGCCGTCTTTCATCAGTGTATCTTTTCATCTGGCATTTCTGAGTTGCATCCTTGGCCTATAGCATTGTGAGGTCGGTTTCCCAAAGCTCTTCTGTATAGGGCAATCTCGTCTTCACTTTTCGTTGAAACACCAGCTCTGATGGGCATCTTCTCATTGTTCCATGGGGTGAATTCCTGTAATCCCAGAGCATGCTGCACACCACTTTATTTAGCTACCTCTGACTCAGCTTGTTTTGTTGCACCACTTTCTTTAAGTTCCCGATACATTCCTCAAACATTCCGTTGGCTTGCGGCCACAATGGTGTGATTTTCCAGTGGCGTATGCCCATGTGGTTCATGGATCGAGCAAACTCCAGACTTATGTACGGAGGCCCATTGTCCAATTGCAATATCTCAGGAATTTCCCAAGCCAGAATATAATGTCCAACTCAAGGATGACAGTGCTGGCTGCTGTGGACGACATCATCTGTATAAGAGGGAACTGAGAAAATTCATCCATTACCACCATCCAGGACTTTCCAACCGTAAACGGTCCAAAGAAACCAACCGCGACATGCATTCACAAAGCCTCTGCTAGTTTCGACATTCTGAGGGTCGACGTGCACTGACATAAATGGCATCTTTTCACAGTGCTTTCCACCATTGAGTCGATCCCTGGGTACCACATAGTCTCTCTTATTTGTTGCTTGGTGGCCACCATTACCTGATGCCCCTCATGTGCTAGGTCCACTACTTGCTGTCGTACATCCGTGGGTATAATGACCTGCCTCCCGCACATCACAACGTCCTTCCGCAGTAACTGACAGCTCATCTTTCATCTGTCTGAAGGCTTGCATTTCTTTTTTTAAAGTCTCTCGGTTCCCTTGTGTGTACTCTAGTTCACTGTCTCTCCACATTCGCGATGTGATGGGCCCCTTCACCGTCTGCAGTATCCTTTCAGTCATGGTGTGATCTCTCACCATACTCATCGTAAGTGGCCTTGGAGGTCCCTGCTAAGCAAGGAAGTTTATGTATTCTCCCGCTATGGACGGGTCTCGGTCTTGTTTCACAAGTGGGTGCTAAAACATGAAGTCTGCCGGATTTTATTCTTTTCCCTGCTTATGAATGATGGTGAAGTTGAAGTCTTGTAGCATTAACCCCCACCTCTCAATCCTAGGAGGCATTTTACACTGAGGGTATCCGTAAATCGTGACTAGGGCTTGGTGATCAGTAACTACTGTGAATGGTTTTCCCAGTAAGAACGTCTGAAAATGCTCACACGCCCAGATTACTGCCAGCCCCTCTTTCTCCGGCTATGAGTACTTTCCTTTGATATCTGTCAGACCTTTAGATGCATAAGCAAAGATTGGTCCTTGGACCGTCTCTGCCAGGTCTGTGCTGTGCCAAGATGGCTGCTAAACCTATCAGGCCTGCATCCACCATTAGTTCAGTGCATTAGGCCGGTTCCAAATAGCCATGCACTCAGCACATTCAATGTCTTTCTTGATGTGTGCAAACACCTTTTCGCAGGATCGGTCCAAATGAAACTCCTTCCCTTGCTTGGTGAGTTCTCTTAATGGTGCGCTAGTGGTAGCAAAGTCTTTCCGGTATCTGCTGCAATAGCTGTCCATTCCCAGAAAGGACCATACATCGCTCACCTCCTGTGGGGACAAAATGTTTTCAATTGCGGTTACTTTCCCAGGATCAGGGCTCAGCCCCTCATGCAAAAACACATGTCCAAAGAATTTGAGGTGTTTCTTTTGAAATGCACATTTTTCAGCATTTAACGTTAGCCCCACCTGAGAGAGAGCTGGACATACCTGGTGCAATGCTTTATCATGTTGGTCAAGGTTCACTCTGAAGATTAAAATATTGTCACTGTCTTTAAAGCAATTAATTATGTGCCGAATTACCCTCCTAATACTCTCCTGGAAAATTTCAGCAGCCGAAGATATCCCAATGCTTAAACGCTTATAATGAAGCAATCCTTTGTGGGTTGAAATATGGTTATGTAACATGATTTTTCATCTAACTGTATCTGGTGGTACCCTTTGTAGAGATCAAGCTTTGTGAATACCTTGGTTCTGTTTAGTATTCTAATTATGTCATCTAGATGCATGCCGCTGTGTCTTTCTCATTGAATTTCTTTGTTGGCCTTATGCATGTCCACACACAGGTGCATCTTTTCGAATGATCCTTGCTTGGGCACTGCCACCACGTGAGAGACCCATGGGGTGGGACCAGAGGCAGGTTCTATGATGTCCTCTCTTAACAAACACTAAATCTCTGTCTCCACTTGCGGTTGCACGTGAATAGGTATCCTCTGGGGGTGTTACGCCACTCCATCTATGTGAAGTGTGACTGGGTCTCCTTTCAAGCACCCACTTCCTTTGAATAGTTATTGAGATCATTGCACCACTGAGACTCCATGTTGCATAGTGCACATCAAAGCAGCAATCTCCATTTCAAATCAAGTGGGTCGGCCCAGCAGATTACTTCCTGGCACTTCTTGAAGAACATGCAACTCTGCCATGGCTCGTCTCCCTTTGAAATTCAGTTGCATCGAGAACTTTCCATGGTTTAGAACTGGCCCCCGAGCGGCCCACTGAAATGTTTTCAGTTCCGACGGTTGTAATTCCGGTGGATATGTCATCTTGCGAAATTCAGATATGCACATAATATTCAGTGTGGCTCCCATGTTGATGATGAACTTGGCAGGGTGTTGACCTACTTGAATGTTGATGTTTCCTTCTGGGGTAGTCACCACATCATTCATCATATATGCATATTCATGTAGACTTCTCTCTTGCACTGGTGGAGATGATGGTGACCTCCCAGAGTTCTGCCGAGTGTGGCTTATCAGGTCTCTTCTCGCATTGTTGTCTCTCCTGGGCCCCTGAGCGCATGGATTATACTCCAATCGAGTCCCACCAGGACCACCTCATTGCGCCCTGTTTGGTGATGCATTGCATACTCTCGCCATGTGATTTACCTACCCACAATTGGTGCACTTTTTTCCAAATGCAGGGCATTGTGTTCCTTCCTCAAGGCAAAAATACAGACCACACCTATAGCCCGTTCTTCTGATGCTATATCTTCTTGACGCAGCCTTACCAAAGTTGATGCTTCTCCTGCCATGACTGGCGTAGTACTCCTTCTCTTGTCCCTTGCTGATCTCTATCTGCGTAGCTTGCGTGTCTGCTCTCGCTTCCGTCCGTGACATCCGTACAATGGTGGCGAGGGGAAACGGAGTAGTTTATTCCTAAAGGTGGATGATAAACATCCTCCTATGATCCTTAACCTGAAGGCCTCTTTGTTCGAGAATGTATTAAAGTCACGATGAGTCAACAATTGTGTTTTCTCTCTCCAAGGACATTACAACAAGGGCATAGTTTCTTTTCAGAAATAGCCCCGTGGGAAGGGTCCCCCTCCCCCCGCATTGTTCCTTAAACTCCCAACCCCCAACTCTGAGTCTGTACCAGGCCACATGCAAACAAGTGTATTTCCTGAAATAAAGCCAGCAGTATTCTTATTTGTTTGTGATTCACTAGCACTTGCCGTTACGGTTTATAGCAAACCTTGACACCTATTACACATATGATAACCACATTTCCCAAATGTATTTATTTTATTTATGTATTTATTTTGAATTTGCACTTGCTGTAGAAGCACCTTACAAATGATTGGTTGACATTATCCATCATAGGCGGTGTGGCAAGGGGGCTTCTCATTGGTTTGCATCTATCTTACCAACCTTGAACACCTTGGCCAGGAACCTTCTATCCCTTTAAGCTATATTGCACTATTTATAAACTACTTTTAAGCCTTGCTTGTGTTGAGCAACCTAATCCTTATGGCAGATTGCACACATGTTCACCTGGGTTAAGCATATCATTTCAAGGAGCTCAGTTTATTGTCAACCACCTCTGGGTTCATGAGGTGGTGAGTCTGTCTCTCGAGAGCTACAGCAGCGGTACTCCCTCATGCCTCTTCCAGCGTTGCGTAGGTATGGCATGATAGTTGGCATTCTCTTGGAATCCCTGCGGAGCGAGAATGTCCGATTAAGCAAAAAGTCATAGGTCACGAGCCAGGACGACAGGTAACCCTCTTTTGTGGTTGTACCAAGCCTTATTTGTATATGGTCTTTCCCCTTTTGTGATGGGCTGGCAGGTGAAGAACGATGGTCTGGTGGGTTGCCCAGAGCAATGCCAGAGGTTAAGATTCATTCTAAACATTCCAGCCATCACTGGGCAATCTTCTGGGCAAATGGGTCTGATTGTGCACCCCCAGGTGACCAGAGTACACCTAGGGACAGAGGGGGCAGCCATGCCTGGAGCCTATAAGGTAAGGTGGTCTAGTGGGTAAACTGTCCTCACGGAGGCAGCCAACACAGGATGGGATGACATTTCTGGATGCAGAGGTGCTACTGGTGGTAGCAAGCAGCATCTGTGATTGGAGAAGGGGCACCTGGGAGTTACATGGTTACCGCATTGCCATGTCTCTGCCTACATTGTAAGGACCGGCACTCACTGCCGACAGCAATTTGGGATTGGGAGGTTGTGTGTGCTGGTGTGGCTACTTGTGTCTTCATGGAGACGCAATTGATGAGTGGCTATGAAAGGGAATAACAGCAGCAGGGTCCAATTCAGACTCCTCAATGGCGTGAAAATACTGAAACTGAAGACGTTCATCTGCCCTTTGGGAAAACATAAGTCTAATTTATATAGCACTGAAGAATCACTTAGATATAGGAGAATATATAAAAGATGGTTAAGAGAAGAACATGGATTACTTATCCCAGATCCCAGAAGGAGGCCAAGGAAATACACATTAAAGAACATGCAACATGTCACCCTCACCTTTCTTGGTACCCTGTTCCGCAGGACCTTCAGACTCTGATGGCGCAGCAGAGGGCATCTACTGGTATTGGGGGGCAGTGTTGACCCAGGGTTTGGATCTCAGAGCCTATTTATTTCTCTGGGTGACCTTGGGCTCTAAATTGGGCAATGTGACAACACCCCTAAGAGGAGTCTCCAGTAGGTTTCTGGCATTAAAATGATAATTCTTCAGGAATGCAAGGATCCCATCCACATGTTCACACCATGCTTTATGGCCAAGCTATAGCTGTAGAAGGGCATGCTGGTCTTTTTTCTTAGAAGCAGTTGATATTGAGCTTCTGGCCATCCTGGTGGGATGGTCCTCTATGGTGGTGATGGAGAGGGATCCAGAGGATGGAATAAATAGGAGAAAGTCCATGTGGGTGTTCATCTGTCCCTTGGGCTAAAGCATATGGATCCTATAGTGAAACAGTTTGGGAGACTTCAAGAAATTCTATAAGCCATAAAGGTTGTCCGGGCTGTGCTCCTATCCTGGTGAATATGCAGGAGCAGGTGGAACTTATCTGACTTGGCTTATGACAGTATTTGGGGTACACCCTGGTCTGGGCATAGATTGGCAGCAGCCAGAAGTAGCTGTAAAACTCCTGTGCGGAGGTAGAGCAAGGCTGATTGTGTGGTCTCGGATCTCTTGCAAGGCAAGGGGAATCCATTGGGGTAAGAACCTGCCAGGAGCCAGACCCAGGTAACAGGTCATACACCCGAATCCTTTTGCTAAGGGCAGAGATGTTCTCCAAGCATGGAAGGTCAAAACCTTCTAGACAGAATCAGAATCAGAATTCCTGCCGTTCGAGAGGAATGTGGATGTAGACTACCACTCTTCATAAAGTCTGGGAAAGGTGGCCTGAAGGTGGTTGGGCAAATCAGACTGTTCATCGGGGGAGGGGCATGAGTGTTGGCCTCTCCGGTGCAATTAAGCTTGGCCATTACTCCTACCCCAATAAGCAGGTTCAGCAAAGAGGCCTTGCCCAGGGCTATCCAGAAACTGCTAGAAAAGAGGTTGGTTCTGCATGTCCCTCAGAATCTGCAATATCTTTCTGGTACTAGAAATATCAGGGACATTTTGGCTTATATGAGATCTAAAGTCCTGTGAATGTCTATATAAGGGGGAAGAAAACTCAAAATGGAAACCCTGCTGATGTTGGTTGCCAAAGGTGACTTGATTGTGTTAGTAGCCTTGCAGAAAGCCTATCAGCATGTGCCTCTCCGACCCTCCGAGCGGAGGCTCCTCAAGTCTGCCAAGGGAAGGAGACATTATCAATTTGAGGTGCCCCCTTTGGACTGAAGACAGCTCCAGGAGCTTCAAAAAGCGGTTGGCTCTATATGCTACCCTCTTCTATCTGCATGGGATCTAAACATTCCCCACCTTGTATGACAGAGTGATCAAAGCATTGCAGAGGATCATTGCACAATCTCATCTTGTCTGAGTGTCCAACGGGTTACAGGATTGCAGGGTTCTCATGCACCTGCTGAAATCCCATTGCACTCCCAGAATTTGGCATTAATAGGGGTTCATTTCTGCAGTAAGCAGAGGGAAAGTCTCCTTCTGGAAACGGTCAGTCATGTCACTTGCTTTCATATGGCTCTGACTAAGGTTCTGGGGAAAGAATGGGCTTAGCCCGATCTCGTCTTGACATTCAGTATTACATGATGCCTTGTGTATATCCTCCTTTTGCTCCAGCCCTTGGTCCGTGTCTTTTATATTATGAGATCCGGCCCCCCCCCAAGTGTTCATCGCCTTGATTCTTAGGATACAGGAGCATTGGGGAGGCCTGGATTGGTAGTTACACGCAGAGAATACAAGAATGGGGGTTGGTCAAGACTCCCCCTTCAGGACCAATCTTAACACAGATGTTGGCAGCCTGTGCTGTGCAGCCAACCTGGTGCCCGAGTGTAATTTAGTGGAAACAGACTCAGGAGGAGCTATGTGGTTGCCCAAGTTGGAGGGAGTTGTCTGCCTTTGGCAAAGCTCTTAAAGTGCTCCTTGAGAGGTTGAAGGGCCAAACAATGTTGGCCAGGACATACACCTCATCAGCAATGGCATATATCGGCCATCAGGAGGGATCAGTTTCAGGATCCCTGGACACCATGGCATGTGAAATAGGCTCCTGGTCAGAGGTTCTGCTGAAGTTCCCGGAGGCATTCCACATATTGGGGGAATAGAGAATATCAGGGCCGAAAGGTTTAGCAGGGTCTTCCCGAGCTCTCAGGAGTTAGCCTGGTCAGATAAACCCTTTAATGAAAACTGTCAAAGTCTTCAAACGCCCTTGATAGACCTGCTTTCCACCCTTACATCACTGAAGGTCACTCTGTTTCGATCGGTGTTTCAGATTGAAAGGCCTAGGGAGTAGCTGCATTACAATAAGGAATGGCCTAAGAAATACTGTACATTCCACAGATTCCTCTGATTCCAAGGGTGATCCAGTGAATCAGGGATATCAGGTCTCAAAGGCTTTCGGTGGTGCCTGTGTGGCTGATATGGGGGTGCTTCCCCTCTCACAGAACTCCGGTATCAGGATAGATGGAGGATTCTATGGTGGACTTGCCCTCTACTAGCCGGTCAAAGTCTGGGGGTACACAAAATCCAATGGTCAGTCAGGACGTTTTTAGGGGCACGTTGATAGCCTTCGGATTGTCTGCTCAAGTGGTAGAGAGAATTCCCGATGCTTAACCTGTAACCAGCCGCTTTCCGTATATATATATAAAGCCACTCTACTACATTGTATTGTTTCAGGTAAGAGTACGTATACTCTCATGCAGATATTCCTATTCACATGCTTCATTATATAACAGCTGTTTATTACCTCCTAAACACTGTTTAGCACAAACGTACGCATACCTTAACACTCTGTACTGTTACAAGATTCGTCTTACCTACCATAGTTCATAATTGACTAGTTGCCATGCCTAATGTATGCCTAGCCAAACATGACCTTGCTAGTAATTCCTCCTTAAGCTGCCTCAGCTGTGTAACATCAAAGATATTTCAGAGCCTTTTGCGCGCTGTACTGGAAATTATATATCTATTGGCTGCTCTACCCTGTAGCTCAGCAACACTCAATATACTGTTGCAGCATCCAGGCCCATACATATTCACACTATCTATGGGTATCTGTGCCTCAGACACCCATACCAATCACCTTACCCTCCACAACCCCAAGAAAGGCATAGCAACCTGCTGGCCTAGCACTATCTGTTGCCAATCTAACTACTGTTGGATCTCCAATATGGAGTACTTCAACCAAACCCTGAAGACATTCCTCCTACCCCTTTCCTGCCCTCCTTTTTCTGTTCCCCCCCTGCTCCACACTTCCTGACACCCAAAAATACTAATAACCCTACATACCCGCTAGGTAGTAGACTAGTAAGGTTGCAGTGTTGCACAGAGCGCCCCCCCCAACTAATCACATGCCCCAGGCCTACGCAAATGAGAAACCAACTTCTAGGAGCATGTTCCTTGCATACCACACCCGCATTCTGCCCTACCTAACCCTAGCAAGGATACTAGGACTCGTCTCTGTACTAAAAACAAGAATACAGGAGCACCTTCTCCCACTCCTCCATTTATTAATGCTCGTTCACTTTCAGCACATGCCACCGAAATTCATGACCTTCTCACCGACTTGTATCTTGATATACTCGCCATCACCGAAACATGGCTTCACGGAGCATCGGGACCAGCCATCTGTCTAGACCTCCCACCAGGCTACACCATACTCCGTCAGGACAGAACAATTACCAAAGGATTGGGTGTGGCCCTCATAGCTAAGGATTCCCTTGCCATTAGACAAATCAACTCACCAGTAGGTGAGAACGCAGATGCCTTATCTGTAAAACTCTCCCTCTCACTAACTAATACCATCACTCTCCACATCATCTACCCCAATTACTCATCTTTTAAGGGAATTTCTTCCACCTGCTAGGAGATAACCTAAAAAAACACTGCAAACACCATCCTTTTGGGTGACCTTAACCTCGGCTTAAATTACCCGAAAGATAAACAAGGCAAGTCTCTGGCCAAAGCACTCCATGACATGGGCTTCCTCCAAAGAGTCACTGACCCGATTCATGCTAAAGGATGTATACTAGACTGGATAGCTGACCACAACTGTGCTGTAGATATCAGGTCCAACACCAGCTGCCCTTGGACTGACTACCACCTCATACACTTTTACATCCCAACCAGTAACACTACCCAACCTAACATGTCCATCCCCTCAACTCTAGCCAGAGCCACAAGGCTCCTGACCAAAGATGGGATCCTCCCACTCTTAGAGGCCACAGCCCTGAATCCCCCTTTCTCCAATGACCCCTTGGCACTGGTAGAACAACAGCAGCACTATCAAAGCAGCAATAGACAGCATTGCCCCTCTAGAGAGGAAAAACAATCTAAAACAAAAAAACACTGTAACTCATGGTTCACTCAAGAGCTACTTGAACTACGCTACAGATGTGTTCTGCGCTTAACAAGAGGCTTACAGAACATGTGCCATACAATACAAAAAAGCCATTAATATAGCAAAATCCTCAGTATGTAACGCCAGAATCTCAAATTTCAAATCCAAATCTAAAGAGTTGTTTGCTATATGCAAAGAATCGGCCGCCCCATCCACCAACACCCAAGAAACCGTGAAAGATGAAGCCTGGTACACCAATATCCAAAATGCCATGCTAAAAATAAACCTCCTCCAGGAGAAAATCAACTCGCACTACAAAGCCTTACCCGATGCCCGCCTACCCACTGCACCGATCACTAATCCTGACAACAAAGAGAAAAGAAATGTTCTTTCCGAGAAGTAACTGGGACTGAAATACTAGCCATCATGAAACAAATCAATCGATCTTTTTGCAAGGGGGATATCTGCACTGCCAACCTTATAAAAGACTGCGCTGACTCAATAGCCCCATTCCTTACAGCCTTCATGAATGCCTCATTCATCTCAGGAATTCTCCCCCCCTCCCTTAAAGAGTCATGAGTTCGCCCTTTGCTAAAAAACACATTCCTGGATCCGGATTCACCAAATAACAACAGACCCATCACTACCGTGGCATTTCTGTTAAAAATTTTAGACAAAGTTGGCTACTTATAAATTCAACATTTTCTGGAAACTAACAATATCCTCGGCATGAGGAAATCAGGCTTCCCTCCACGCCACGGAACAGAGTCGGCCCTAATCGACCTTAAGAACTAATTAGGAGAAATTATGGGCAAAGGGAAGCCAGCGCTGCTCCTTGAATTGTCTGCAGCTTTTGATCTTGTTGATCATAAGACCCTCTGCAGATATCTCAGGGATGCTACTCAATTCTCCCAGGAAGCCACATCCTGGATCATCTCCTTCTTTGAAGGAAGACTTATGAGAGTGTTTTCAGACCAGGCCTGTGCTGCCCTGACCACCTTCCATTGTTGAGTCCCACAGGGTTCTTGCACCTCGCCTGCTCTGTACAACATTTTGACTCTACCACTTTTCAATGACCTGGACAATCACGGCATAGCATATACCAACTATGCCGATGATACTCAAGTTCTCCTCCCCCTCACTGGCTCCTACGAACTAGACTGCGCCACACTCAGCTAAACATATGCCCTTTTCCAGTCCTGCATGGCAGCCAATGGATTGTGTCTCAATGGAGACAAAACAGAAATCCTTCTGGTGGGCTCAAAGGAAATTCTCAACAAACTTGCCAGTCAATACAAATCCTTCAGTATTGAGAATACTGTTATCACTGCTTCAGCAACAGTCAAAACATTGGGAGTCTTCCTTGACTCCACCCTCTCAATGACATGTCAAGTCAGCACCATCTCCTGGTCGGCAGCACTTACCACTAAAATCATAAATGTGGTCAAACTGTACCTCTGCGCCAAAAACTGCCTCACCATAGCTAAAGCCACCATTGGGCCCAAGTTGGACTATCTGTTTTTAGGCACCTCAGTAAAAAACCTTAATAAACTACAAATCATCCAAAATAATGCCCTTAGAGCGGCATTAAGCATTCCCAAAAGGGAGCACATCTCCCAAGCTAGACATGAGACGGACTGGCTCCCAGTCAAAGAGCGCATACTCTTTAAAACCCTGACTATCACACACATGTGCCTCTCCCTTACAGCTCCCCTTTACCTGGCAGAAAAGAATTAGCATGCCAACTCTCCTAGACCTAAGATGGCCCAGCACTCCAATCAGCTGTATGCCCCCACCGTCAAAAGAGCCAAAGCCTAGCAGCTACAAATTGGAACGCCTTACCCACTTCACTTAGGAATGAGGCCTCCTTCACAGCTATCCGTAGAGCACTCAAAACCAAGCTTTTCAACTAGTCCTGCTCTCTCAAACAAAAAGATCAGTTGCTCCTCTTGTAACCTTGGAACCTTTTCTTTTTTGTACTGAATCCACCTACCCTGTAAATGTCATTATAGATGTTGCACTGTATTTCTAACCAATGTAACCAAGCGATCTCTATGTCATGTTCTGCTAACCATGCAACTAAGAAAGCTCCATTGTAACAGTGCCACAATGCCCCAGGGCCGACTGTGTGCTTTATAAATTCAAATAAATAAATACATACATTTTCCTGACTTCCTTAAAGGCCTATGATAGGCATAGGGAACATTTCTTGAAATGGTGTGTGAGATCGGAAGGTCTCATCCTTCAATGTGGGATTGCAGTCATTCTGCTGTTCCTCCAAGATAGTTTCATAAAGGGTAGGCAGGGTCCATCCTGTAAATCACATGAGCCATCTTGAGGGCTTGCCAGGAGGGCATCTTGGGAGTGCTGATGGGTAGATTCCTGAAGAGCTATTTTTTTCAAGATGCCTCCTTTACAAGGGCTCCCCTACATAGGATCTGCTGCAGGTACTGTGAGTCCGGTGGGGCCCACCCTTTGAACCAATGTCTCAGATTGACATCAAGTTCCTAACATTAAAGACAGCTCTGCCCATTGATATTTACTTGGTACAGAGACTTGGGAAAATGGG